>NW_024426996.1:70229366-70369607 GCF_017311325.1 Ursus maritimus
ACACACACACACACACACACACACACACACACACACACACACACACAGAGTATGCTGTCTACACTTCTGAGTCAAATAATTTCACTCCTCTTTATTCAAAAACCATTGAAGCTTCCCGAGAGTTGTGGAGAATCTTCTAGATGAAGTCCCCAACAACCACAGATCTGTCCGTGTCCCCCACCCATCCTGGTCTTCCTCTTCATCCCCACCCACATGACAAGTCAGGTTTCCTATCTGCCAGGCTCAGTCACTTTCCTGTTGCTGTCCTTATTTCTAGTGATCCACACAAGATTTTTTCTTTCCAACGAAACATGTCTGCCTTTTGTTTTCTGCTGAATGGCAGTCAGGAGCTTCGTTCTTCAGAGGTCAATCCCCTGTTTTTCAGGCAGGACGTTGAAGCCTGGAGAGAAAATGCTTTGTCTGCTCCCAGGCAACTGTTCGAGTAGTTACTGCGTTTTGATCCAGCATGGCACACCACTGAAGAGGGCAGAAATACATCTAAAATTATATTTGTGAGTCTCTCTCTCCACCATGTTGGAAGAAAATGGCAGTTGACAACTTTTCAAATTTACACAGCCAGCGTGTTTGTACTGATTATAGAATGTAATTTAGCAACAGTCACTTATCGGTGTGGGTTAGTGGGGTCAGTGATTGTCCTAGGAACATGCATTCAAAATCCAGCTCTGCGTTTTTGTGGCCAAGGGCAATCTTATGCTCCCCAAGCCTCTACTGCCTTGATTTCTTCATCCATAAAATGGGGCTATTGATACAGCACTCATAAAGTTGTTGTAGGATTAAATGAGATCCAGAATTTAAATAATAGTCAAAACAATAAAATACTGGTTTATTGAGCACTGGGCCAAGTGTTTTAAAATCTATTTTCCAGGGGCGCCTGGGTGGCACAGTGGTTAAGCGCCTGCCTTCGGCTCAGGGCGTGATCCCAGTGTTCTGGGATCGAGCCCCACATCAGGCTCCTCTGCTATAAGCCTGCTTCTTCCTCTCCCACTCCCCCTGCTTGTGTTCCCTCTCTCGCTGGCTGTCTCTCTGTCAAATAAATAAATAAAATCTTTAAAAAAAATCTATTTTCCAGTAGAAAAACACCGAACCTTGGAAAGGTTAAATAACTTGCATAAGGTAACACACATATTATGTGATATAGGCAGGACTCAAAGCCCACCTGTAGACAGCAACATCCACGCTTTCCCACTCTATTATGTGCTTAACATGGCCCCAGACATTGTCCCCTCTCCTAAGTCCCCAGGGCATAAAATATAAGGATTTTTAAATAGAGACTCTTTTAACAAAATTCTCGTATAGTTACCATACAGTGTTATATCAGTTTCAGGTGTACAGTATAGTGATTCAACAAGTCTGTGATTTACTCAGTGCTCATCACAATAAGTGTGCTCTTAATCCTCTATCTATTTCACCCATATTCCCCCCATCTCCCATCTGGTAACCAGCAGTTTGTTCTCCATAGAGTCTGGTGGGGTTTTTTTTATTTGTGTCTTTTTTTCTTTGTTTTCTTTCTTAAATTCCACATAGGAGTGAAATCATAGGGTATTTGTCTTTCTCTGCCTTATTTTCCTTAGCATTATACCCTCTAGATCCATCCATGTTGTTGCAAATGGCAAGATTTCGTTCTTTTTTATGGCTGAGTACTATTCCCCAGTATATACATACTACTTCTTGTTTCTCCATTCGCGGACTGATGAGCACTTGGGTTACTTCCATAATTTGGCTGTTGTAAATAATGCTGCAATAAACAAGGGTGCATGTATCTTTTTGAATTAGCATATTTGTATTTGGGGGGTAGATGCCCAGTCATGTGAATACTGGATTATAGGATAGCTCTATTTTTAACTTTTTGAAGAACCTCCATGCTGTTCTCCATAGTGGCTGCACCAATTTGCATTCCCACCAACGGTGCCCAAAGGTTCCTTTTTCTCCAGATCCTGACCAGTGCTTGTTGTTTCTTGTGTTTTTTATTTCAGCCATTCTGACAAGTGTGATGCAATATCCCATTGTGGTTGTGATTTGCATTTTCCTGATGCTGAGTGATGTTGAGCATCTTTTCATGTGTCTATTGGCCATCTGGATGCCTTCTTTGGAGAAATGTCTGTTCTTGTCCTCTGCTCGTTTTTTAATTGAATTATTTTGATGTTGAGTTGTATTAGTTCTTTATATATTTTGGACACTAGCCCTTTATCGGACATGTCATTTGCAAATATCTTCTCCTTTTAGTACGTTGCTTTTTAGTTTTGTTGGTTGTTTCTTTTACTGTGCAGAAGCTTTTTATTTTAATGAGATACCAATAGTTTATTTTTGCTTTCATTTCCCTTGCCTCAGGAGACCTAGATAGATGTTGCTATGGCCAAAGTCAGCGAAGTTACTGCCTGTGATCTCTTCTAGGATTTTTATGGTTTTAGGTCTCACATCTAGGGCCTTAATCTATTTTTATTTTTGTGTATGGGGTAAGAAAGTGGTCCAGTTTCACTATTTTGCATGCAGGTGTCCATGAAGAGACTGTTTTTTCCCCATTGGATATTCTTTCCTCCATTGTAGAAGACTGACCACATAATTGTGTGTTTATTTCTGGGTTTTCTATTCTGTTCCATTGATCTATTTATTTTTATGCCAATACCATACTGTTTTGATTACTACAGCTTTGTAATATAACTTGAAGTCTGCAATTGTGATCCCTCTTGTTCTGTTTTTCTTTTTCAGGATTGCTTTGGCTATTTGGGGTCTTTGGTGGTTCCGTACAAATTTTAGGATTGTTTGTTCTAGCTCTGTGAAAAATGCTATTGGCATTTTGATAGGGATTGCATTAAATGTGTACAAACTGAGGGCTACAGAGGGGAGGGGGTGGGGGAATGGGATAGACCGGTGATGGGTAGTAAGGAGGGCACGTATTGCATGGTGCACTGGGTGTTATACACAACTAATGAATCATCGAGCCTTACATCGGAAACCGGGGATGTACTGTATGGTGACTAACATAATATAATAAAAAATCATTATTAAAAAAAAATGTGTAGATTTGGGGGGTACTATAGACATTTTAACAATATTTGTTCTTCTAATCCATGGGTATGGAATATCTTTCTATTTGTTTGTGTTCTCTTCAATTTCCTTCATCAGTGTTACAGTTTTCAGAGACAGGTCTTTCATCTCTTTGGTTAAGTTTATGTCTCTATGCATTGTTTGATTTCCGCTTTGATTTCTTGGTTGACCCTTCATTGTTTAGTAGCATGTTATTTAACCTCCATGTATTTGTATTCTTTCCAGAGTTTTTCTTGTGGTTTTGATTTCTAGTTCCATAACATTGTGGTTGGAAAAGATACATAGCATGACTTCAATCTTTTTGAATTTTTGAGACTTGTTTTGTGGCCTTATATGTATTCTCCTATGGGACATGTTCTGTGTGCCCTTGAAAAGCATGTGTGTTCTGCTGTGTTAGGATGGAATGTGCTGAATGCATCTGTTAGATCCATCTGGTCCATTGTGCCATCAACGACGCTGTCTCTTTATTGATTTTCTGTTTCGATGATCTGTCTATCCACTGATGTAAGTGGGGTGTTGATGTCCCCTACTATTATTGTATTACTATCAATTATTTCCTTTATGTTTGTTATTAGCTGCCTCATGTACTTGGGTGCTCCCATGCTGGGTGTTTATCTTCTTGTTAGATTGTTCTCTTTATGATTATATAGTGTCCTTCTTTGTCTCTTGTTACCGTCTTTGTTTTTAAAATCTGTTTTGTCTGATATAAGTATTGCTACCCTGGCTTTCTTTTCACTTCTATTTGCATAAGAAATGTTTTTCCATCCCTTTACTTTCAGTCTGTATACGTCTTTAGGTCTGAAATGAGTCTCTTGTAGGAAGCATATAGATGAGTCTTGCTTTTTTATCCATTCCATCACCCTATGACTTTTGATTGGAGCATTTAGTCCATTAACATTCAAAGTAATTATTGAAAGGTATGTACTTATTAAAATTTTGTTACTTGTTTTATGGTTGTTTTTGTAGTTTTTCTCTGTTCCTTTCTTCTCGTGCTCTTTTCTCTCATGGCTTGATGGCTTTCTTTCTTTCTTTCTTTCTTTCTTTCTTTCTTTCTTTCTTTCAAGACTGTATTCATTTATTTTAGAGATGGGGATGGGAGAAGCAGAAGGGGAGGGACAAGCAGACTCCATGCTGAGAGCAAAGCCCAGTGTGGGGCTTGATCCTATGGCCCTAAGATCATAACCTGAACTGAAATCAAAAGTCAGACACCCAACCAACTGAGCCCTCCAGGTCCCCTGGTTTGTGGCTTTCTTTAGTGGTATACTTGGATTCCATGGTCTTTATTTTTTGGATATCTATTACTGGGTTTTGATTTATGGTTACCATTAGGTTTACATATAACATCTTATGCATACAACAGTCCATATTAAGTTGATGGCCACTTAAGCTTGGACCCATTCTTTGTTCTTCTCCCTGTCATGTTTTAGGTATATGGTGTCATACTTTATATCCTTTTATTTGGTGAATTCCTTGACTGATTTTTATAGATATTCTGAATTTACTGCATTTATGCTTCCTGTTTTCCTTACTCCTGATTATGGTCTTCCTCTCCACTCAAAAAGTCCCCTTTAACGTTTAGTGGTCGTGAATTCCTTTAACTTTTGTTTGTCTGGGAAACTCTATATCTCCTTCTATTCTGAATGATAGCCTTGATGGATAGAGTATTCTTGGTTGCAGGGTTGTTGTTGTTTTTTTTTTCTCTCAGTACTTTGACTATATCATGACCCTCCTTTCTGGGCTGCAAAATATATCATGCTCCCTTCTGCTGAAAAATCAGCTTATAGTCTTAGGGGGTTTCCCTTGTATGTAATCGTCCTTTTTCCCCTCCTGTTTTAAAATTCTCTCGGTATAACTACTTTTTGCCATTTTAATTACTGCATCTTGCTGTGGCCCTCCTTGGGTTGATTTTGTTGGGGGCTCTCTGTGCCTCCTTGGATTTTTGTTTCCTTCTCCATATTTGGGGAGTTTTCAGCTCTTATTTCTTCAAACAAGTTTTCTGACCTCTTTTTTCTCTCTCCTCCTTCTGGGATCCCTATAATGTGAATATTATTACACCTGATGAAGTTGCTGAGTTCTCTAAGTCTATTTTCATTATTATATTTTTTCTCCTTCTTGTTCAGCTGGTTGCTTTCCGTTACTTTGTCCTCCAGGTAGCTGATCCTTTCTTCTACTTCTAGTCTACTATTTATTCCCTCTAGTGTATTTGCAATTTCAGTTATTGAGTTCTTCATCTCTGATTAGTTCTTCTTTATTTTTTCTCTCTCTCTGTTGAGGGTCTCACTGAGGTCCTCCGCTCTTTTCCCAAGTCCAATGAGTCCCTTTATGATTGTTACTTTAAATTCTCTGTCAGACATATTACTTATCTCCATTTTCTTTAGCTTTCTTGCTGTGCTTTTGTCCTGTTCTTTTATTTAGGACATATTCCCCTGTCTCCTCACTTTGTCTAACTCTCTGTGTCTGTTTTTCTGTGTTAGGAAAGTCGGCTTTGTCTTCCACTCTTGAAAGTAGTAGCCTTATGAAGAAGAGGTCGTGTAGTGCCCTGCAATGCAGTGTCCTCTGTTCGCCAGAACCTGCGATGCAGGAGTGTCTCCTGTGTGTGTTGCATGCACCCTACTCCTGTGGCTGAGCCACTTTTACCTTCAGTCCACTCATCTGCAATGGCTTTCTTCGCTGTTGTGGTCAGGGTTTGGTCCCTGTGTTGTTAGTCAGCAAGCCCGGGGCCGCCTTGGGCTTGAGTTGAGTCAGAACAGGTGATTGCCAGAGATGCAGTAGCACTGAACTGTAACACACTTTCCTTGCATTGTCCCCTGAGTTTTCAGTGGCAGGTGGGGCCTGCAGTCAGACCAGATGTCTGCCCTAGACCACTGCTAGGCCACAGTCAAGCTGGTGTGTGTGGTTATCTTCCCCTCTCCTCAGGGCAGGAGTCACTTTTTTTTTTTTAAGATTTTATTTATTTATCTGACAAAGAGAGAGAGAGAGCACAAGCAGGGAAAGCAGCAGAGGAAAAGGGAGAAGCAGACTCTTTGCTTAGCAGGGAGCCTGATGCAGGGCTCAATCCCAGGACCCTGGGATCATGACCTGAGCTGAAGGTAGATGCTTCACCAACTGAGGCCCCCAGGCACCCCCCCCAAGAGTCACTTTGCAATAGAGGTGACCCCCACTTGGGCTGCTTGCACACTGCCAGGCTTACGGCACCACTTTGGATGGGCTCCAACTGTATTGGAGGGGGCAGGTCCATAGGAGAACAAGGGGATATGGCACACAATGTTAGCAAGGTGCACAGGTCTGCTGTAGGAGGAGACCTGGAGCCAGGCGTGGCTAGAGGGGGGCATGTCTGCAGGAGAACATGGGGGTAGGGCACACTATTAACAAGTGAGGTGAAAACTGTTAGTGCTTTGCTGGTTCCTGTAGGTGTCTGTATGTCTAGGCTGGGGGCAGGGAAGGGAAATGGTGTCCACTAGCTCCTTTGGTCCTGGAGAAGTCTCCCAAAGATCCCTGCACATGCTTTAAGATTAGTAAATAAATCTCCTGCCCATATACCCCAGGCAATTTTCAAACTGCTGCTTCCATACTGTATCTCTGCAGGGCTGTTTGTTGTGCTGTCTCTTGAAGGGTGGGGACTCCATTTCCTCTTGTCCTCCAGGCTCTCCCAGAACTGAGTCCCCTGATTTTTAAAGTTCCTGGTATTAAGCCCTGCTGATTATAAGAACTCTCAAAATTTGGCTCCTCTGGTTTTCAAAGCCAAATATTATGGGGATTCATCTTCCTCATGCTGGTCCCCTATGTGTCTGGGGTGATTGATGTGTCTCTCCCCTCTCCACATCTGTGGTGTCCCTACCTCCCACGGACAGTTGCACAGGTCCATTTAGTTCCTAACCCTTTCTTTGCCTTTCCTGCCCTCTTTGATGTGACCTCTTCTCTACATTTAGCGGTGGTGAGTCTGTTCTGCCAGACTTTGGGTCATTTGCTGGTTACTCACACTGATGTGGCTGTTACCTAGTTGTATCCATGAGACAAGGTGAACTTTGGATCTTCATACTCTGCCATATTCCCAGGAAGTCTAAAACCTAAGGATTTTGTTGTCTGCTTCCTTTCTCACTGCCCAAGCAGCATACACTTGAGCACCTGTTCTTCCGTCTGGTTCCTTTGGCTGCTTATTACCTTGCAAACAAACCCTCTAGATTTTACAAAAGCTGCAGAGATGTGAAAACTGTTATCACCTATGGTCCTAATTCAAAGAGATAGGGGCATGTCAAGGGTGAACACGAACATAAGGTGTCACTTGGTGTATGTTTAGAAACAATTTAACTTGTCCCCAGAATAATCAGCACATTCGATTGTGATCATGCAGCACTCAGACAAATCTTGAATATAGAACAGCCAAGTTTATTCGGGATTTCCGTCCCCATTCAGCCAGCAATAACCAGCTGCAAACTGCTCAACAAATGTTGTCTCAGAGCTAGCTGGGTACATTCATCTCCTGGGCAGTTCTGTGGCCACATGGCCCTATTCTGATGAGTTTTGCACTATCTCTGAACTTCTTTCCTTTTCTTCAATTCCATTCCCATTTTTCTGCATCACCATTCCACACAAAGCACAGATCTGGACTTTGTACAGAATGCAGAGATGAGCATAGAGTGGCTTAGACAAAAAAATATAATTAGCAAGTTTACTCACCCAAAGAGTTGTCCAGCTAATGAGATACAGGAGATGAAAGAACAAAAAGCAAAGAGAAGGAGAAGATATGATTAGGAAAGACCTGATGGAGGAGGTAATATTGAGATAGGTTTAAGATGTTGTTTATCCAACTCTTTCCCACAGGCAAGATCTTGGGAGAAGAGAGAGTCTAGCATCAGCTGTATGCTGTGTCCAGAAGCTATCCACCTGAACAAATCCATTCCATATTCCTCTGTTATTTTTCTAGCACGAAGGACACCCTCCATGGTCAAACCAAAACAAGCACCTGTCAGCTGCACGTTTTCCAAGGTCTGAATGATTCAGTCTTAAATAACATAATGGTGAAGATACCAAATATTTAGTATAAATTCACCCCTTAGCAAAACACTCCTTTCTTTTCTCAGAGACACAGTTGAGATAAGGTTGCATTCAATTTACATTCATAAACAGAACACTGAGTTCTACAGCTGACAGCTAATTTATGGTTAACTCAACATTTCTCTCTTTCCTCTACATTTTGCGGCTGCTTCTCCCATACGCAGGGAGCACTGGCTTACCTGAGGTCAGCCCCCATGGCCGCTTCCCCTGACACAGCCAGTGCAGAAAGGCCCGGCCCAGGGTCCCGGTCGGGCATTGTCTAGGGCTCTTGCATGTTCTCCTATTTCTCCACAATAGAGTAACTCCTCTTCAAGTTGGGGTGCCAAGATCTAAGCCTCAAACTTGTGCTCTACGTGGGCAAGTAGAGGGAGCAGGCTCTTGAGTTCACTTTGTGAACAGCACGTCAGGCTGACCAAACGTAAGGAAAGGAGATATTTGCGCTTCTAACAGCCAACCTCTCCCCTTTTTCATACTGTAATCCTGCAGTTACCTCCTTCCCTTCTGGGCAGAAGCTGGCTGTCTATCTGCTAAGAATATAGCTGATGGTAGAGAATGCTATTTCAGGCCTTGAAAGAATTGCCTCCCAAATAGTTTATATTCTTTGCTATATTCACACACTACTTGTACCTTTATTTTCTTAACATATTTTAATGGAGCATAAATAGATTCACTCTTAAAGCTTAGCGTGGTCCTAGGCAGTAATATCTACGTAATCACAGCTGGATGTTCCAATTCTATGTTTTAATACTCTTTAAAATAAATACATGACTGTTAAAACAAGAAAAGGTAATTGACTCTTTATCACCTATGATAACCTGGCTCACCATTGCGGGTGTGCAGACCACACTTTGGGGATTGCCTTCTGATGCTGCAATTCTGTGATTATCACAGAAGAGGTTTGAATCTGCAAGAAGAAGGGAGATGTGGTGCTAGCTCAATGAGGAAAACATAGCATAGCAAGAGAGATACAATTAAAAAATGCAAGAGAACAGTGGGAAGCATAAATTCAAAGGTTTTAAAATAGAGATAAAAGAGCTAAGCTGATCCCTGGAGAGGCAAATGTGTCCATTCTGGGCCTGTTTTTTCAGAGCTAGTGAGTAAATTTCTGTTTGTATTTGAAGAGGAATATTGGTTTTTCTTTCACTTAAAAAAAATGGAAAGATTTTACATGTCTCTTCTGTTTCAACAAATAGAGAGGGCATTCTCCTTTAATTTCCACCAACACCTTTTTGTTTGTAGTTTTGGGTTGTCAGTAGAAAAAAAATGACTGTGTTTCCTCATATATATCAGAATGTATACAAGGGGCATAGGTTTTAATGTGACCTGCATCAATCGTAAAGGAAAAGCCATGGAATCCTACAAACGTGCTGAATTCCAAACTCAGTCTTACCTACGTGGGAGAGGAAAAATTCTTCACTGAAGTTTTCACAATATGCTTAACATAACCCCTGATGTCATAAATGGTGTTTCCTCAAAGCATTGCATCAGAACACCTGCGTCCCCAGAAGAGCCTCGGCATCATCTGTCTTGATATTCCCCACACCATAAAGGAGCATTAAATCTGGGGGAAAAGAAAGGTGTGGGCAATATTGGTTTTCAGTGATCCAACTCTGTTGTTGGACATCTTTTCGCCTTTTGAAATACCATCTCTGACCCTCAGGCTTCATTTCCCACATTCCCAAGGTTGTTGGAGAATCTCTCCACCCCCTTGGTATTCAGAGGAAAGGCTCTGACATCGCTGACCCCCCAGGAGAGTTTGTTAGTGCTCCTTCTCCCAGGTGTGTCTGCAGGCTGTCTTCACTTAAACAAAGTAGAGAGCCCGTCAGAGAGTATGAGAATATGGCACGTTAGAAAGAGCGTTATCTTTGCAGAGTTCAAATCCCAAGTCACACATGAAAATGGTTTGTCTTAGTGGAAGCTGACTTTCCCGTCTAATTTACCTGGTATGCTCTGCTAGTCATTGAAATACATTTGCACTTATTATAAATAGTCACTGTCTCCAGCTTCCTCGCAGCACTGCCCTACACTCACAGCCATCCCAACCCTTTCCTGGGGAACTCCAGGACCATGGCCAGTGTGCTTCTGAATGGTTGCTGCCTCTGCTTTTCTGGCTGTTACATGTTTTCAATATCCTTCTTGCTCTCAAACCACTGTGTCCCAATCTGTACAATGGAACAATAATGCCAGCCATAGGGGTTATTATGGGGATTAAAAGAAAAAACTGAACATGTTCAACATTTAGTAAATGACCAACATGCCAGCTACCTTCTCTCTTTACTTCAAAGTGATTCAGGCTTAAATCAAAGAAAACTTTCTTCCCCACCATTTAGAATAAGTGTTTCCAAGCCTCAGACTCAAAAGTTACCCCCTAACACACACACACACACACACACACACACACACACACTCTGTAGGGTCCTGGTCACAACTATTTTGTAGCCTAAAGATCAGAGGGCCCTGCTAATGTCACAGTCCTTACATTAGGCAAATCCTTGAAAATACAGAATTCCACATTACCGAAGTCAGCTCTCCCTTGCGCTGCTCTCCCTCACGCTGCCCTCCCCGCCTCCAAACCCCCTTTCGTGGGCTGTCAGATCGATTTTACAGCCTGTTTGAGTAAGTTGATTAGGGCCTGGGGGAGCAGCCCCGGCTCTGCAGTGGACTAATGAGGAGGGGAAAGCCAACTGCTCATTCCTCTTCAAAATATGTGCTGGGGGCGGGGGGAAGACCATTTTTCCTCAATTTTGCAGTTTTTTAATGTCCCCCAGTCATTTGGGCCCAAAAGTATAAATCCAAGCCTATGCCTGACACGCATTTTTTCAATCAGTCTATTTTAATTGCATAAATGTTCTTTTTTGTCTAGAAGGGAAAATATAATGCATAGTTCATTGTAAAAGGATGTGGCCTTGATTGGCATAATTAAGATTTTCTGTTCAAAAGCACCATATAAAGACCAGAACTGGATAATCACCTCCACAAATTAAAGGGTGCTCACCCTAATCTGTATTTGTATTTTTTTTTTTGTTAAAAAGAAATAAAGCATAAGTAGAGGAAAACCAAAAACAAAAACCTACTTATATTGTTATCTTTAAATATTCTCCCCAAACGCTAAGGTGCAGTTTTTATATTTTTGCATGGATTGAAAAACTGGAGGAGACTTTTGGGCTGGGGTGGTGGAGGCCTTCTCTCCTAAGAAAGGACCAGCATTGCCAGGATACTGGGAGTGTACTTTGAGCCATCTCGCACATCCGAAGTGGCCACTGGGTTACAAGGGCTTTCAATTTATTTTAGGGAAATGTGGTTTAGTTTTCATCCACTAAAAATATTGTTTAGACCCTGATGTATATTGAATTGTGTCCCTAACAAAGATATGTTCAAGTCCAACCCCCCACATCTGTGAATGTGAGCTTACTTGGAAAGCAGGCCTTTGCAGATGTCATTAAGTTAATTAGGTCCTATCGGATTGTGATAGGCCCTAATCCAGTGGTTGGTGTCTCCTGAGAAGGTCATGTGGAGAGTCAGAGACACGGGGAGAAGACACACAGAAGACACTGTGTGAAGACAGAGACACAGATCAGAGTTATGGTGTCACTAGCCAAGGGAAGCCGAGCATTGCCGGCAGCCACCACGAGCTACAAAAGGCAAAGACCGATTCTCCTCTCCAGCCTTCAGACACCGTCAGGTGTCCTGCTGACACCTTAATTTTCGACTTCTGGCTTGCACAACTGTGAGAGAATAAATGTAAGTCACCAAGTTTGTGGTGATTTGTTATGGTGGCCCTAAGGAACTGATACAGGCCTCAATTCCTAGGATTAAACCAAGATAAAGTTAATAAGGCTGCCCACTCTATGGTGGGCAAGATAATATGGCCAAGGCTGGGTGGGAGTAAAAGCTGCCTTTTTAGGCTGGGCCTGAGGTCAAAGTGTGAGTCTGTACTGAAGTGTCCTTGCCCACCTGTATCTGTGCCTTTCTCCCCGCATCAGTCTTTCCTGATTATCCCCAGAACATTCTAGCTCCTCCGATTCCATCTTCCTAGGCTTTCCACATTATAGGCCTGGGAGGGGCCAAATTTGAACCTAAGCACAAGTATTGGAGTCAAACGCATTTGACTTTCCATCCTGGCACACCCAATTAATTCTGCTTTCATGAGAATGTCAGATCTCCCTGAGACTCACCAGCCCATTTGGAAATTGGGGACAGTAATAGCAACCTCACACAGTTTTGGAGAGGTTTACATAAAATGATTTATGCTGAAATTCTGCCATCCACCAGTTCCTCAATAAAATTTAATTTTCCTCGTTTCCCTTCCCAAGAGACATATGTGCTGTGAATCAAATATTGCAAGAAGACAAGCCTAGAGAAGTCAGGCCAAGCAAGGAGATTAAGGGTCCCTGAGGACAGAGGTTGTCTGGAACCTACCATGGACCAACCCTTCTGCTCTATCTTTCACAAGTGCTAGTCCAGTGAATCTTCACACATATGCTGTGAAGCAGATCTTGTCATCACCCTCGTTTTCTGGAAAGAACCTAAAGCTTAGAGCAGGGCTTAGCAACCTCAGTACTAGTAGCATTTTGGACGAGATCATTCTTTATTCTGTAGCACTGCCCTGTGTATTACAGGGTATTTAGCAGGACCCCCGGCATCCACCCTCTAGATATCAATAGTACCTCTTCCCCCAGTGAGGACAACCAAAAATGTCTCCAGACATTGGCAAATGTCCCCTGGGGTGCAAAATTACCCCATGTGAGAACCACTGGTTCAGGGAGATTCAGTTATTAGTCCAACATCACAAAGCCAGTATAGCCGGGGTTTCAAAATCCAAGTGGGTATTATTAAGCAAGAGATAGAAAAGGTGAGTGCTTACCCTAAGACAGAGACCACTGGCTGTTACTGTTGCCCCAGTAACACTGACTTTTGATGAGAGCAGTCAAGGGTGCTCTTCATGGTCAAACCACATCATAGGCCAGAAATGAGGTAATGCTAGTGGGCTTGAATCAAGAAGATTCTCACAGGTATCAGGTTAGGAGCAGAAGATGCACTAATCTCTCCTTCTCCAGGAGCTGAATTTTTAAATGATTTCAGAGTCAACTGCACTAAAGACATCCATGTCCAGCCTCCAGGGCAGCTTTCATGACTCAGATCTGGCCAGTGGATGTGAATACAAGTGATAAGAGCGTCTTTTAGGACATGGGCTTAAAAGGGAGGCATATGTTTTCCTATCTCTCCTCTGTGCTGATGCTTGGCAGATGGAGACGTGGTGAACCATGAGAGACCATGAAGACAAGGACAGGGCCGTGGAGATGTCAGAACGATGGGAGAGAAGTTGTCCGGGCTGTGACAACTTTCAGAGCAGAGCTACCTGGTCACCCTGGTCTTATACAAGGGAAGACCAAGTTTTCATGCTTCTCCAAGCTACTTTCATTTTGGGTTTCTGCCATAGACAGCTGAGGCCACAGCTGTATCTCCCTGCACAAGATGTAAATGCCTTCAGAATGATACATTAGACCTTTTGACATTTGCATTTAATAGAGGCTGTAATTAACCCGAGCAATTATTCAATTGTTGAATCTCAGCCCCCAATGAAAAGGGCTGGACTTCTGGGATGGCAGAACTGCAGTATGGGAGGAGTGGTGGAAGGTGTAGGCTTCAACGCCAAGTTGGTTGGGTTCAAATTTTTACCTTCTGCTCACAAGCTGTGTGACTTCAGGCAAATTACTTGATCTTTTTACATTTTAGCTTCTTTTGTTACAAAATAGGGATTATAACTGTACCTATTTCAGGATTTTTTAGTGTAGGATAAATAAGTTAGTATGTATGAAGCACTTACAATTCTTGGCACATATAGTAACCATTCAACAAATATTACTAGTAGTTTTATGCGTAATTGTGATTTAAAGAGAATAGGAAGGCCCTTTTTCTACATACTTTTCTACCAATATTCAACAAAAGTAGAACCTGAGACAAGCACTTAGGAACAAGCAGTTTATCTGGGAAAAGAGCCCATAAAGTCCAAGTGAGGAGGAGGAGAAACTGAGGCATAAGAGAAAGAGAAGAGAGTGAGGGATGTATTAGACAGTAGATGAGCGCTTTGGGTAAGTGGAGCTCAACCCTGTTGGGGAACCTCTGAGGAACAATGTAAAAGAACCTTCAGTATTGTCCTACTAGGAGTAGAGGATCTGGGGTAATTATCCACTGTCTTTACTTTCCACTGGTTCCCTTATTTCCAGATTTTGTCTGACTACTGGGACCAAGCCCCGGAGGGGCAGAGAAAGTCTTTAGGTAGAAAAGATGAAAGATAGAGCTGCCTGAAGGGGGACGTCGCCAGTGTACTGACACGTTTTCTGGGACTGCCCGTTAACTCAGGTGGGGCAGCAGAATCTGTGGGCAAAATATCAACAGTGTCCGCTGCTCAGAGACTGCTCGCTGGACATTGTCTAGAATTCCAAGGCAAAGATACAAAAATTAGTCTTTCTATTTCTAAGGAAACCGATTCTAATTAAACATCATCCCAATTGGTTCAGTGGTTTGTCTTTTGAATTTATAAGGTCTATCATCTTACATCAAGGTTTCTTTAAAAACTAAGAAAGGTTAGAAAAGCTTGTGCTTAATTATGTTTTAGCAGAATTAATCAAGACCGTTGGCAGCCATGTGGCCAACAAGCCATTTAGGGCCATTCAAATCCCTGAGTGCTTCTTGAAACAAGTTTGCAAAAACCACCCCTAGCTTTAATACATATGGAGAAGGACTTGTGGTTCCAGGAGTAGTCTGAGGAGAACAAAATGAACATAAACAGAAATGGAAATGTAACACACAAGGCAAAGTGAAGAAAATTTGCTTCTTGGGCTTTCAAAAGCATTGGATTCTCCAATGGAAGGAAGGACATGGTCATTAACCCAGGTGGAGTGCTAGACATTCTTAAACAATTATCTCATTTGGTCCTCAGAACATTCCTATCAGGAAGAACTGTTGTATCATTTTACCAAAGAGATAACCAAGTCTCAGTGAAGTGATTAGTCCATGATCACACAGTAAGACTGAGTCAGCATTCATATTCTGTTCATCCCATTTCCAACTTCCATATGCTTTCATGGGGTTTCTCATGTCTGCCTGGGCACCAGAATCATTTACATAAAAGCAAGTTTCCCAGGCTCTACCCAGACCTACTGAATCACAATTTCTGGGAATAGGCTCAGAAATTTCTAATGTAAACGTTCCCCAAGCAGTTCTAACCAGTCACATTTGGAAACTTCTGTTCATGATACCTTTTTTCTTTGGATGTGTCTATAGCACAGAAGCGAATTGAAAAAGACTGTAGAAAGAGCTGATTTAAAATGTTCATGATACCTTTTTTCTTTGGATGTGTCTATAGCACAGAAGCGAATTGAAAAAGACTGTAGAAAGAGCTGATTTAAAATCAGTCACCATTAGAGGAGCACCCCGATTCTACAACAAGGAAGCATGCTCTCATACAAGGATTGGCAAACATCTACAAAGGGCCAGATAATAAATAATAAATAATAATAAATATTTTAGTCCCTGCCATAACTACTCAACTCTGCCGTAGACAATTTGTGAAAGAATGAGTGTAACTGTGCTCCAATAAAATTTTATTTACAAAAGAAAAAAAACAAACAGGCTGCGGGCTGAAATCGGTCCATGCGTCATACTTTTGTGAGCCTGGCTCTAATGGCAGATGCTTCTTGGAGGTGTTCTGGGCAACCAGACATCCTCCCATGATAGGATACCACTCCAAAAGGAAAATTTTCCTCATTCACGTTCATGGCCACAAGATCGAGTACACCTGCACACACATAAAAAGAATAGACCACTACGTAGATTATCTAGTCCTTTTAATTTACTTAATATTTGATGTGAGTCATGCACAACCATGGCAATAGTTGTTTGGAAATTTGTAATGACTGAATAAATTGGAGTCAAAGAACGTTCTCGGACTAGTTTCAGAGGCACCAGAGCTTCACAGTAAAAGATTTACCTATTTTGAACCATAGGAATCTTCACAATTTGGAGGATAGAATAGGGAAACGAAAGACTTTGTTCTGTCAGCTCCGCATGACCATGAACACTTAAGCCTGCCGTGAGAACACCTTATGCCTTCCTTTTCTCAATAGTAAAATGGGGAGTTTGAGGAGATTTATTCATCAGCCCTAAGACAGCTGACGCTAAACAGGAATCTTCAAGAAGACTTTACTATAAGTCAGGCTGTGATAAATGGAAATCCACACAAAAGAGCAACATGGATCTAGATCATCTGCTTTAAAGGGTCACTTTCAGCTTTCCGTCCATTCCAGAAGCTTTTTTTAAGTACATCCATTCCCCAGATATCTAGACTCCTCAAGACTGGGCTAGGAGACAAAGAGAATGTCAGAGTGAAGTGACTGAAGTCCTATTCTTAGAGTTCACATTCTTATTTGACAATCTAGAGCTAATTATCCAGATGATAGGGTCATTCTTGCTCCCAAAGAGTTCCAGGGGGAGACTTGTGGTATACTAGCATGTATACATATAAAATATTATAATAAGTGTTAAATGGAGCTACTACCCACTTGAAGCCTGATCAGATTGGGAAGAAGACTCTAAGGTCATGTGATTCTGGAGCCCACAGTGGGTGACACTGTATTTCCAACTCTGATGATAACAAGAGCTAATTTGTTAGAATTCCTGGCTCCCTTTTGGCTGTCTAATTTAAAAGATAGGCGGACACCCAGAGAGCTCACGTTTCTGAATCTATCCAAGAACAGGTGTTCTAAACATCTTCAAACTCTTCTCAAAATACACATCTGTAGAACTATCACCTATTCATTTATCTGAACCCTTCTTGATGCTATTTCTATTTTCACCCTGTGGTACTTCATGGAGTAACACTGACATTCTCCAGTCTTTGAAGATTGTTCTTTTCCAAGCTGAGGCTCACAGTTTTGTGTGTAAAGCATTTGACTCTGAAGGCTGGATTGGGCTCCACTTTCCTGCCTCCACAGTGCTCTTTGCTTCATCTCTCACAGCCCTCACCACTAGGCATTGCAATTACTTTTTTTAGTACGTGTGATTTCCATCATAATACTGAGGTTCATAAAAGATTTTATTGCTTTTTTGCATTTCAAATAAAAACATAATCCGTCCTTTCCCTGTATATAGTGTTGAGAAAGTCAACTGCCAGCATCTTTGGATGCTTTCCCCCACCATCTACAGCCTCAAACAATTTAGAATATTCAAGAAACTCCTTCTGGTCATTTGTCCACAGGCTGTCATACGTTCATCATCTAAAGCCACAAGATTCCTTGGGCAGGACCCTGCAGCTTCTGAACCAGCTTTGAGTTCTGGATCTTTGCAGATGCAAATACGATAAATTCACAATGGAAAACTGATATTGAAGGACAAACAGCAGTCTCCCATAATATTCATCAACTATTTCTTAATTTTGTAGTTATAGACATTACCTTCCTTCTAGGAATTTAGCTTGCATTCTCCCTGCACACACACACGCACACACACACACACAATTTAGCTGGCATTCTCCCTGCACACACACACACACACACACACACACACACAATTTAGCTTGCATTCTCCCTGCACACACACACAAATTAGCTTGCATTCTCCCTACACACACACACACACACACTCGAGTTTGCAAGTTTGCATTTTCCCTGCGCGCGCATTCTCCCTGTCTCCCCACACTCCCACACACACACACACACACACACACACACAATTTAGCTGGCATTCTCCCTGCACACACACACACACACACATGCACAACTGAGTTTGCATTTTCCCTGCACACAGACACACACAATTTAGCTTGCATTCTCCCTGCACACACACACACGCACAATCGAGTTTGCATTCTCCCTGCGCGCGCGCACATACACACACACACACACACAATTTAGCTTGCATTCTCCCTGCACACACACACACGCACAATTTAGCTTGTATTCTCCCTGCACACACACACACACACACACACACACACACACAATTTAGCTTGCATTCTCCATGCACACACACACAAATTAGCTTGCATTCTCCCTGCACACACACACACGCACAATCGAGTTTGCATTCTCCCTGCGTGCGCGCGCACACACACACACACACACACACACACAATTTAGCTTGCATTCTCCCTGCACACACACACACACACAATTTAGCTTGCATTCTCCCTGCACACACACACACACACACACACACACACAATTTAGCTTGCATTCTCCCTGCACACACACACATACACAAATTAGCTTGCATTCTTCCTGCACACACACACACGCATGCACAATTGAGTTTGCATTCTCCCTGCACACACACACACACACATACACACACACACACTGACTGTTCCCTCCGCATCTCTCCAGCGCAGTTACATAGCAATATCTGATCTACTTGGTATTCAATATTTATCAGACTGATTTGCGTACATATTATTTATACCTTATCAGGTTTCCCTTCTGAAACATTTTATTTTCCTTCGTTAATAATTGCCTTACATTTAATTTGCTAAATTTTCTGTTTACCCATCACGAATTCCTTTTCAAACCCTCTGAGAAGCCCTCTCAACCCACCCTTCCGTCAAATCTCTGTCCGAAACCCTCTTCCACGGCTCCCGGTGCTTCCGCTTTTCTGGCATTTGGTGCCCTTGACGGCCGCTACCAAACTGCCCTCCCTTCATCCTGGGAATCCTCTCCTTGCTCCAAGATTTTAAATTACCCTCCAGAATCCCACACCTCCCAGTTTCTAATCTTACTCCCTTTTTGTTGTGACTCATATTCTTCTGAGAAAGGGAGTATGAAAAGGAAAATTCTTGAGATCTCAAATGGCTGAAATGTCTATTCTAGCATCACATTGGAATAATCATTTGTTGGACATAGAGCCTGAGATGAAAGTAACTACCCTCTGAATTTAAAGCTGCTCCTTTGTCTCCAAGCCTCCAGTGCAACTACAGAGAGGTTTGACGTCATTCTGATTCATAGCACTCTATAAGTTTGCTGCTTTCTCTCTTTGGAGGATTTAAGATCCTCTTCTTATCTCCAGTCTCCTGAAATTCTATTCTAAGATGTCTTGATAAGGGTCTTTCTTTTTTTTCTCTTTGTGTTGTGTCCTTTAAAATCTGGGAGATTTTCTTATATGATTTCCATGGATCCCTCCTCTCATTTTCCCCTATTTGCTCTTTCTAGAACTTGCCTCTGCGTTTTCCACATCTTTGTCTATTCTATGTTCTGGGAGATTGCTTCAAATTTACCTTCCAACTACTTAACTGAATGTTAATCTTCCTACTATCATATTTTTTATTTCCAAGAGGATCTGTAAAAATTTTCTGAATATTTTAAAATCTTTTCATGGATAGAATGTCTTGTCTTACCTTCTTAAGGAATTAGTATTAATTATTTTGTCATAAATTTTCTTCTAGTTACCACATTGTTTCAGTTTTCTCTGGGTTTCTTTTTGTTGATGGCTTGTTTGGGAGCCATTTTTTATATTAGATGCTTTCTGCAAATTTAGGGTGATCCACTCTGATTTGGGAGTGTGGCATTAAAAAGTTCCTGGGACCTCTGTGGGTGGGGAGGTTCACCAAATAAGGAATTCACCACAGAGTGGCAGGACTTGGACCTGGCCATTGTGCAGGACCTCTCTCCATAACTGTCAGTCTTTGCAGATTTTTTCCCCAGGCTTGCTAGTTTCCACCCAGAGAATCCTCCAGCCTCCTGTGAGGGGCTATAGGTTTGTCTGCTAACATTCTTAGCACCTTAGCAAAAGGAGATGGAAATTTTCACAGCTGAATATGTAGACTCCCACTCAATCCACAATTTTTTTTTTAATTACAGTGTTCTTACCTTTTCTTACCTATCTCAGGCCCCAGAGTCCAGAGTCTATTTGGTTTAACCTCTGCTGAGAGTAAACCTCCAGTTTTCTACCTGGTGGGGCTGGATAGTTGCCTACTTGGGGAAAAGATCTGGTCTCTTACTGCTCCCAGAAGGACTTTCAAGCAAGCTTCTTGCACTCAGTTCATCACATTCCCTGCATCCAATGCTACCTGATACCATGAGTCCCTGACCTTTCCAGGATTCTGTAGCTCGGATCTGTTTCCTTCTTATCTTTACCCCAGTGGGCACTTACAGTTCAGCTTTCCCAGCTGCAGAACCCGGTGACCAGCAGTAAATCTGCTTTTCAGCTTTTAGAAATGTGTTGATATCTCCCATCTGCTTTGGTCTCCTGTCTCGTTATCTTGACTCTATGGTTTTATGGGTTTTTTTTTAACCTTTTACTGTCACTTTCGTTAGATTTGGAGACAAAATGATGTAAATACGTATATTTGATTTGTCACAGTAAAGTTGAAATGTACATAAACATCATTTTTACTGGTTCCATCATGTTTATTAGTAGACGCATTAATGTTCACATAACCATCATTCAGTTGTTGGGTAATCAAATCATTGCCTATTTTTTTTTAACCATCACTAAAAACAACACACTAGTGAATCTCTTTATGTATGATGTTCTTTTTATCTTTGAGATTACTATTTTTAAGCTATATTTCTGGAAATAATTAATGGCTAAGTTCAGAGGTTTTCACAATTCCTTTGCAAAAGAGTTTTATTGGTAAACATACCTACCAGCAGAGCGTGGGACCAAGCTCCGGAGCAGTGCCTTGCCAATTGCTCCTCATATTTTGAATCAAGACCATGTTAGAATGGAGGGGGGAGTGTATCTTTAAAAACAAGACTTCTCTCTGTAGAAGGAATCAAAGTGGAATCCTGAAGCGGAACAGCAGGAAGAGCTCCATGAGCAGCAAGGACGCCTTCGAGGGAGCCCCATGATATCAACACCATACAGAAAACAAATGTTGCTCTGTAAAGAGGACTGAGCAGTGAGTGAGTTGTCCTTGATTTCTTCATTTCCCAGTCAAGCTGAGCTGCTGTTTAGGGATGCAAATGTACCGCTTGCAGATCCATTACTGAATGTTGAGGGGCTGTCTAGAGGAGCCAGAAAAAAAAAAAAAAAAAACTGAACAGCAAGTACCAGGAAGGCATGGGAGGAGCTGGGCCCAGCAGCAAGACCAAGGGCTTGAAAGCTAAAGAGATTTCCGTGTGTGATAATATATTCCACCTCTGCTTACTGGGCTTGGTTTCCTCATCTGAAAGATGGGAATAGTAATACCTTCATGCTGGGTTGTTAAGAAACATGGGAAAGAGAATGTCAGTGAAGGTTTCTTGCTCAGGATTTCCCTTGTGACGCTGAATGAGCACCCCTTCCTCCTCAAGGATGCTTGCATTGGCACGGAAAAATCCAGAAGCCCCATCTGTTGTGGTTTTACATGGCACCTTAGTAAAGAAATACCATTGATCAGTGATTTCTTCAATTTTTAAAAATCACTGACCCTAAAAAGTTAATATCTTAAAGGTTTGTGTTTTCTTTCCCTTCTCCTGCTAAGAGTGCCCCTCCAACACTTGACCTATAAGAGATTTACCATCCCTCCCCCAAAAAGATGTGTCCCCAATGTCGGACACTCTCCAGTTGTTTATCAATGAGTTTGTTATTAGGCTACCCTGGTTTTCTGTTTATTTGTTTTGCTTTGTCTTGTTATATAGTTAATAAAATAACAAGGCACGACACAATGGCAAGCTGGCGTTTCTTCTCAACAGCTCAGAAAATCCCAAGATTGATGTGCCGAGGGTGTTCTTAAAAGCTAGAACTTACACGGCTTAAATCAGATGTGACTTTAAAACCTCCTATTAAATTTCAAGTGAGTTATTTTAAAAGTAAACTATAAGTCTACTACAGTAGAGAAAGCAGTATTTTATCAGGAAGCTCTGGGAGACACCCAGATCACTCAAACAGAGCTAGGAAAGCCTGAAATTTATATGGCCAGATTAGATACTAACATGTCCATAAAGATAACGGTGCATTTCCAAACTAACCACAGGCTGTTGGGCACCCAGGGGTTAAGAGAGTTGGATGTGAAGGAAGATATTGATAAAGACAATTTATATGAGCAATAAAAGACATTGAATAACTCCTGGCATGAGATATAATAAATGGGTTTGTAGAAAGATTTATATGACCAATCCTGAGCTGAGGTATAATATTCAACTGCTTTGCTGGCTACGGTACTTAAGAGTGAATAAAAGTTTTTGCAAAATTAAGATAAAATATATATGTACATTTCATACACATACTAAGTTATATGGTGCTATATCTTGTATAGAAGTTTCCTACCCAAAATTGCATACATGATAGAAACATCCAGAAGCATTTGTAATGCATAGAGTAGGTTCTCCCTATCCACTTACTCCCTTCACCCCTTCATCCTCTTGGCAGGCAATACTCCCTTTTAGGGATTTTGTAAAATCTTTCTCAACCTACCCATAGCTTTACGGGTAGATCCTTGTATACAGGCTTAAGATGAGAGAGATCACAGAGGAGAGAGAGAGAGGAAAAAAAAATTACCCAATAACATGTAGCCAGAAATTTCTGCTGTCTCCCAGACTCCTGAAATCTTGATAGGATTAGAACCTTTATTTTATGACCTGTAAAAATCCCAAGGCTTTCTGCCAATATTTAAAAAAAAGGAGGGGCGTTGACAATTATATTCTTGTGGCTTCTCTGCCTTCGAGATCTTGCTTTTGCTGGAACAGTGTTCTATAACATCTTAACCCAGACACGGTGAAGTTCAAACCCTTCCTCCACCTCGCCAGCAAGGACGACGGAACAGCTCACGCGAAGGATCCATGAGTGCAGGAGCGCAGGGCACTTCATTGAATTTTTGGAGGGGGGCGGGGGGGGGGAGAGGGAGAAAGTGTTTACATCATGGAAAAACAAGCAATTTTAAATTGAGCGTTAGTACAAGGTTGTGTTTTTAAATCTCCTTTGGCTGTTTCATCACCATGGAATTTCCACAGCTCACTCCACCCCCTGCTGAGGCTGTGCCCGGACTTCTCTCCCATTTTTCCCCTCCTCTCCTCCCTCCCACACGTCGATTAGGGAATTCCTCTCTCACGTGTGCGCGTATGACAGCCTGGCTCTCTCCATCCCTGACGTCCAAAAACCCCCAAGCAAGCTTTACACATCCAAACCCGTCCTACAGGACAGAGTCCGGCTTCCCTGGGGGCAGGTGCCCCGCAAAAGGTTATACTTCTTCCAGCCCAGCGAGAGGTCTGGCGGGGCCAGCTGACATCCAGTCTCAGCAAAGCCAGCAAGCCACACACAAAAGGCCACGCCAACAAAGAAAGCCCAGGGCAGGCGGCTCGCTCCATGTGCGGCTTCTCTATAATTCATGCTTTCTTGTCCCGCCTTTCTCCGTGGGCTGCACCGCACAGCCATTGTTTTCCTCCCACAAGTAGATGCAGACCCCCCACCCCAAGCGTCAACCTAGTCTCAGTGTCCCATGGAAACACATCCCAGCGGCACAAGCAAGCAGGTGGAACGGGCAATCACCCACCTCTCAGGGGACTTTAACCGTGATCAGATTGGCAGTCCATTTCCATGCTTCTTAAAAGTTTTCTCCCTTTTTTTCTCCTCTTCCTCACCCTTATACCCCACCCGGCCATATGTGTACCTACAACCATCAATGCCAACTCTGCCCAAATCTTTTCAAAGCTCGTCATCCTGGTCTTGCCTTTATCCCCCATTCCGATCTCAGACCTCTTTCTTTCTGGCTCTTTTTCCATCTCTACAGCACAAAATCCCAGCAATTCAGCAGGAATGAGGACTCTTCCAGAAGGGTGGAGAAGGGGAGAAATAGGAGGGTTTCCCATATTCCCCACTTGGGTTTCTGCTCATACTTTTTTTTTTTTTTTAAGATTTTATTTATTCATTTGACAGAGAGAGAGAGACAGCCAGTGAGATAGGGAACACAGCAGGGGGAGTGGGAGAGGAAGAAGCAGGCTTCCAGCGGAGGAGCCTGACATGGGGCTCGATCCCAGAACGCCAGGATCATGCCCTGAGCCAAAGGCAGACGCTTAACGACTGAGCCACCCAGGCGCCCCTCTGCTCATACTTTCTTTATCTCCTTGTCTCAGAGATGTGGCCTCTTCTCTCGCCCATACATTAATCTTTTATGTCCTTCACAAAATCCCGTTAAATGAGGTTCAGTTCATTAGCAAAATAAAATTTGCCTTTCATTTTCAGAATTTAGAGAGGACTGGTCATTTAGAAATACAATGTCCTATCTTGTAGGGCAAAGGGAATGAAGTAGGAATGGAGGAAGAAGGCAAGATACGTATATATGTTAATGGTCCTCAGATGCGACAGGAGGAGGGGACCTCCTCCATATGCTCTGAATCCTTGGGCAGGGACTTCCCAATAACTGCAAATTGCTATGTTGGGTGCAAGGGCAGTCCAGAAATTAAGAGCATGCTCTAGAAGCTTAATAATGGAATAATAAAGTCTTCCTAGAGGAGCAAAGGAATAAGAAATAGACAAAAAAGACATTATAGAAGAAGAAACATGGAGCTGATTCTTGAAGGATCAGATTACCAAGTGAAAAAATGGGGCCAGGTTACTGCAGGGAAAGGAGGAGGAGCTGTATGGGAAGAAGAGAGCCACAGGGGAACTCACTGTTCCATGAGTACCACTTGGACAAGTGATTGGACTTTCTGTGCTTAGTATTTCCCTGGACATTTGTCCACTTTCAACAGGAGGGCCCTTCAGGAAGGCTGCTCAGGAGCCGGCCGTCTCTCAGCCTCATGGTTCTCTTTACTTATTTTTAGCAATAATAGTCCCATTTGATGAAAATATGGAGAAATGTGATAGAAGAAGTATGTCAATAGACTATGTTTCAAGTTTGCTTTTGTAAATCGTATTAAGGTCAGTAGTGATCATTTTAGAACTGAAGGAGCCTCAGCACGCTTCCAGTCCTATTTCCAGTCCTAACCTGGCTTCAAAGGCGGGCAGACCTTGCTTGAAACCTTACACTCCCACCTCAAGTCATCACCTTCCTGAGCCCCAGTTTCTTTATCTGTGATATGGGAACAATAATATCCAATTCACAGAGTACCATGAAAATTCAATAAGAAAATGAACCTCGGGGCACCTGGGTGGTTCATTCAGTTAAGTGTCTGCCTTCAGCTCAGGTCATGATCCCAGGGTCCTGGGATCGAGTCCCGCATCGGGCTCCTTGCTCAGAGGGGAGCCTCCCTCTCCCTCTGCCTGCTGTTGCCCTACTTGTGCTCTCTCTCTCCTGACAAGTAAAAAAATAAATAAATCTTTTTTTTTAAAAAAAGATAATGAACCTCACTGGCTTAGCACAAAGCAGATGCCCCTAAAAAGAAAGCATTGAGCATGATGCTTTGGCCTTTTATTAGACTAGATAACTGAATCCCCATGAGATAATTCATCTGCCTTCTAATGAATATCTATTTAACCCACTTTTCCTTTAAAATTCTCCTTAAAGATGTGTTCTAAGGAAGGGCTGATACAGTGAGAGTCGACTCTCCATAATCAGACTATTCTGTGATGGGCTGTCCACGCAGCAAGCACTAGCAATGACGTCTTGGGGCCCAGGGCTCCTCCTCCAACCCCCGGGCTGGTGGTAGTGTTCGGGAAATAACGATGTGAGCTAGAACTTGCAAGGATTTTTGTTACAGCCTAAAAAGACATGCTGGTCTGCCCTCAAAGTCTCTGTTGTTGCTTGCAGATAAGACCAAGGGTAAAGTTCCTCCGAGAAATACAACCCCCTCCTCCTAGAGTTTCTCAGGCAGAAAAGCAATGCTATCCCCCAAGGAGTGGGGAAGGGGGAAGAAACTGAAGTTGTAATGGGAGCTTTGCAGGGAATTTAACCTGATCCTGTGTCTTTCAACTTCTCTCCAGGCCTACCAAGGGCTCTCTCACAACCTTTCACCCTGAGGCCGGTCTGTATTTTATTAAAGGAAACGTACCCATCATTCCACTGTCCCCTGAACAGACGCAGCTGTGCAACCCGTTCTTCAACCTTCTTCCCGGAGCTCCTTCATGAGGCAACACCACAGGGGATGCATGGAAACCACAGTGATTTGTGTTTTATTTCGTTGTTTGCACCCTGCCTTGTTCCACAAGGAATTTGAAGCAACTTTCAGCAAAAATCATTAAGATAAATGAGCAAACAAACCAAAAAAATACTATTATGACCCAAATAGTTTCTACAGAAATAAGAATTAAAATGGAGGCCAGCAGAAGTTTAAACGAGAAAAATTCAAGGTGAGGGAGGGGAGGAGTCGTCATTCATCAAGGGCCAGAAATACCACCAGTCAGCCGGAAGCACCTTCACAGCTCATGGTTCGTGGCCACCGCTTCTCATGGGCATTCCCTTTCCTCTCGGACGCTTCCTGCTGCTGTCTCTTGCCGCTGGGAGAGGCGGGAGACACTGCAGTGTGGACAAGGGCCCCGCATGCGCTGCCCTCTCAGGAGTCACTGTGTGCACAGCCTGAGGTAAGTCGCTTGCCCTCTCTGGGCCTCAGGCTCTTCATCTGAAAAATGGGAAAGAAGATGAAAAATAAAAGAGGCCTAGACATTTGCTCACAACTTAGTAATCCTGTTCCCCTCCTGACAGACACAGGACAGAAAGAATGGAAGGGCCTCCCCACTTCTCTTCCCCCAAGCCTCATGGGTGGCCGGGGCAACGAGCGCCGTTGTGTGGAGTTCCAGGATCCCAGGAAAAGGTGGGGCGGGAAGGAGGGTGGGTTGGCTGCGTGAGTGGCTTCGGGCCCTAGTTTTTTATCCTAAGGAGGGCAGGGCGAACTGGGCAGAGAGCAACGGTGTCCAGTGGAAACACAATTGTCACTTGAACAACACGGGGATTGGGGCACCCACCCCCACACAGTCAAAACTCCATGTTTAACTATTGACTCCCCCAAAACTTAATTACTGATAGTTATACGTACTGTATTCTATATTCAAAAATAAAGCAAGCTAGAGAAAAGAAACTGTTATTAAGAAAATCACAAGGGGGGGCACTCTGTTGGCTCAGTTGGGTAAGCATCCAACTCTTGGTTTTGGGTCAGGTCGTGATCTCCCAGTAGCGAGATCAAGCCTAGCATCGGACTCCATACACAGCATGGAGTCTGCTCCAGATTCTTTCTTCCTCTCCCTCCCCCTCTGCCCCTCCAGGTCACACTTGCTTTCCCACTCTCTCTCTCTCAAATAAATAAATATAAATTAAAAAAAAAAAATCACAAGGAACAGAAAATACATCTGCTGTGCTGTACTGTATTTATTGAAAAAAATACACGTTAGTGGACCCACGCAGTTCAAACCCATTGCTGGGGTTAACGTAGAGCATGAAATCAGCCATAATACCCGGCTCGCTACAATGTAACACGGAGGCCGCTGAGGGCAGGGAAGGTTTCGGAGAAGGGGTAGGCCTTTGGAAGGCCGACGCCTACGTGACCACTGTGCCTTTGGAATGCTGCCAGGAGTTGCCTTCCTGCGGCTTTCCCAGCCGGAATAGTCGTTCTGTGATCAAAGAGATGTAGGCATTGTCCCTGAGGCTATGTTTTGCAGAACTCGTAGAGTACGCTCAAACTAGCATAACTATCTTCCCCATAAACAGATCCTCCCAGATTCAGTAAGACCCCTCTTCACACATCACGTGCTTGAGGAACAGTGATAAAGGATTTGTGATTATCTTGAAGGACCGATAAAAGCCGGAGCGAAGAAGAGCAAAAGGTCTTCCCCTCTGATCGTTGACCCCCTTGCCCTTCTCCTCTCTTCACAGCAAAATTTGGTGTCATCTTTCATCCATCGGTACAGGGATTGCTGGCCATTCCTGGCAACTCGTGTTGTTCAAATGTCCCCTGTAATGTGATCCAAGCATGAATCTCACTTTTCTAGTAAACACTTAACACTTTAAAGAGTGAAAAAAAAAAAATTGATTTTCATTATGTTTACTTACTCAACATAGCTAAAACGTTCAATATAAAAATTATTATTGATATATTTTACACTTCTTTTGTACCAAATCTTCAAAATACAGTGTGCATTTTACGCTAACAGCACACCACAGTTTGGACTGGCCGCAGTTCAGATGCTCAACAGAGGAGCTACCTGGGGCTGGGGGCCACCATCTTGGACAGAGGATTTGTACTCTGAGGGGAAGAAAATGGCTTACTATCAGACAGCTGGAGCCCACACAACAAGGGGAAGAGATAGAGTGTGAGGATTCACCAGGGCTGGAGGCTGAGGGTTTACCCTCAGATATTACTCCAGGGATACAGCAGGACCTCAGATGGAGGTTGTGTGGAGGCTCCCAGGGAGAGTCCAGACACCAAGCATGGGGACTCTGGGGATAAGTGAGGGTCCCTGAGGCACAGTGTTGATCTGGTTGAGGCACGTCTCTGAGGTCACTGGCAGCAGATGCCTCTCATGAACAGCTTCTGACCCCTGAATTGCTCAGCAGAAGGAGAACGACCATCGCAGGCTGATGGGCAACTTAACCCCCTCCCTATATTGCAGTGTGCAGAAGCCCCACGCAAGCCCAGTCCAGTGACCGTTCTGGGCTTCTTGTGGACCTTAGCGAGGTGGGAATTGAATCAGAGCCAGAGTTATTCAATTTAGATAAATTCAGAAGTATGACATTTTATCTACCTCAAAAGTTATGGAGTCATGTATACCTGTTTTGTAAGCCCTAAAGTCCCACCTCACATCTTTTTTTTTTTTTTTAATCCAAAAAACAGGAAGCTTGCTGTTGAAAGAGACCCAGGAATAAGATGCAGAGCGTCTGACTCTCCTCTGACCATCAACTAGTCATGCCCTGTCTTCCCGTAGCAAATCTTTGCCTCAGATTTGTCCACATACAAAAAGCATCAAGCACACCTGCCCCTCAAAGGTCTTCCTTTCAGAGGCTCCAAATTTCTCCTGCTATTTTTATCTCCTATAAGATGAGGGGCGTTGAGCCAGCCACGGAGGAAGTGGTCCGCAGAGACTTAAAGAGAAACAGTCATGGTGTCAAATTCCCTGCCCTCCACCGTCACTCACCGTGGTTGCCGTCGTGTATGCGGAGCTACTGCAGGCAACCCGTCCTGCTGTTGCAGCTGCAGATCGGACCCGTCCTGCAGGGTGAAGAACGCCAGTGAGCACTGAACCTCCTTTACCTGGATCCCTTTAGCTTAAGGCCTGGATCTGTGGCTTTCCTATCTGGACACACGACAGAATTGCATGGGTAACTTAAAACATGCCAGTCCCTGTTCCCACCCCCGGTTTCTGGCTTCCTTGGTCTTTGGTGATTTTAATGAACCATCAAGGCTGAGAAACACGGACCTAAACCAAAAGTGGGGGCTCTGGGAGCTGCTTCCTTTCCCCCTTTTCCTTCCTGCTCCCTTTTCTCAGAAGGAGAAGGCTATTCCACCCTCCCCCGAGTAGGTGGAGGTCCAGACCCAGTGAACATCAGTGACCACGCAGCCTAAAAATAAGGGCAGTGCTTCTCAAATATAATGTTCCTACAGGTCCCCCATCCTGTTAAAACGCAGCAGGCCTGGGGTGGGTACAAGAGTCTGTACTTCTAACACTGTCCGGGCCAAGGTTGCTGGGCCCCACTTTCAAGAACAAGGCATTCAAGTGCATTCTTTGGAACAAAGAATTGTAATGTCATCTCTTCACACCAAAGCTCCACCTCGTCACACCACGACCCAGTTATGCCCGTGGCCCTGAATGCATCAGAGTGTTTCTACCCAGGGATGTGGCTGGATAAGTTCTGTGCATTCAGTAACTTTAGTGAAGACTTTGGTGGGGCCCAGAGGGAGGCCACACCCACAGAACATGTTTGCCAGCCCACTGGGTCCACCCACCAGCTTTTCCTTTCATCTTCTTGTTCTATCCCCTCCCCCCAACTGCAGACACACCCTCCCGAATCATGGTCAAGGTCTTCCCTGGTCTTGGTGTAAACAGTCCCAGCCATGTGCAGCCATATTGAGGTCTGCCTTTCCGCCCGTGAACTCTCCTGACGGCCTTTCTAAAGAAGGTCTGGTCAAGGATGAATTTTCTTGTTGCATATAAAGCAGAGGGGTTCACATGGAAAGAGGGCAGGAGGGCCGAATGTGTGGGTGCACTGGGCCTCCCCCAACCTCAGGGGCTCTAAGTTAACTCTGTAGAGCCTTCTAGAGGTGGGGATGCTTAATACTTATCCTGGATGGTGCCCAGCTCTGGTCTGAATACTTCCTACCAGGACTTCATTATATCTTCGATGAATGCCAGATATTTTGCCTCCATGGGTCCCTTCTTCCATGAAAACAATAATAATAGTATAATAATGTCAAGTTATATTTTATGATGGCACTGGTAAAGATGAATATATTAATATCACACGTTAAAAACACTTTTTTCTACCTAAAAGTTCATTTTTTCCCCTTCTGGCTTTACAAAAAATTAGAACATTTTCCTGGGCCCCTAAAATTTAGTATTGTGACCCCCCAGCCATGTGCCTACAATATCTAATGGAAAAGTTAGCCCTGCTTCAGACACATTCATCCATGTAATACTTATAACAACCCAACTGACAGATGAGGAAGCAGAGCAGAGAGTGAGATTGTGACCTAAGTCACACAGTACCTGCTGGAATTGGATTCAAACCCGGACCATCTGGCCCCATTCCATAGCACGCTGTCCTTTAAGTGCTTGGGGCAACTCTTCTGTGCTCACTCTTGCTACAACAAACACTCCCAATACTTTGAATATTAATAACAGTATGCATAATAGTGGGAATTGCTGGTTTTGAGGCACCTATTATAAGCCCTGCATGAAACTGCTCGTATGACCATTGTTCTCTTTTAAATCCTCACAACTGCCAAATCAGGCATACATATCACATTAATATCCCCAGTGTCAAGGTGAGGAAACAGAGATTCAGAGAAGTTAAGGAAAGCTTATTCAAGGACACACAGTCAATAGCACAAGCCTCTCGCCTCAGATCTCTTCACTAAACAACACTGGACTGTATTAGGACAATATTGTCATTTCACAGAGTTTCCATCACGTGGCTACTACTCTCTACCTTCTGTTAGATCAGGCCTGTCAGACACAGCTCTGTGTACTTGGCATGAATTAACTCCTACCAACCTAGGAGCAAAGCCCTATCATGATGCCCGAATAAGAGATAAAGAAAGAAAAGCAGAGACATTGAAGAAACTCAGTGTCTTTAGTCAGGCTCTCCAACAACAGATCTTTTGAGGAAGATTCTTGTGCAAGTGACTTCTTAAGGAATTGCCCTTCGAGAAGCGGAACAGGGCAAGGGAGGTGGGGCAGGGCAGGAAAGGAAGACAAGCAAAAGGTAAGAAATGAGGCAGTCTGCAGAGAGCAGGGTCGGCCTGATCTTGCACTTACACTCTAAGGGTAAGTGACCTCAGTTGTGCCAACCCAAGACAAGAGAGCGGAGCCCTTTATATGCCTGTGCTCCACAGTCATTAGTTAAGGATCGGCCTAGGGGATCCACTGTGAAGGCAGGCAAGGGGATGGGAGCCGAGCACCGACATTTGCCCTACTCTTGGTCAAGACACAGCTCTGAGTATGGAGCTGGGGTCTGAACCCAGCCAGCGCAGCTCCAGTATCTACTATGTTAGCCACTCTTAGATTTCTCTTTAATGACTAAAGGAAGAGAAAAAAGAAGAACTAATATTGACAACTCTGTACCATGGGCCATCCTGCCTCAGTGCCCCACACACTAGCACCTGCTTAGCCCGTTATTCTACACTCATCAAATTAAAAAAAAAAATTGAATTAATTGAATCCTACAAAACCAAAGAGCTATGAAGGGGAAAAAAACAGACTCCTAATTTATTTATGCAGATTATACGTTTCTGCATCTGCCAGTGTAGAGCCAGCAGACGTAAGCATTTATTCAAATAGGCCCACATTTTAGAGTTGTTACAATACCTGCAACTTACAAAATGAGCATAATTATCCTATTTTTACAAACTCTAATATGATTTCAATTGATGTCAGTAAGTTTTGATTGAATTTACTGCTGATTAAAGTTGATCATCTCTTTGAACAAGAAATTATGTCTCATTCAGTTCGTTAGCAAGACTAGTGTTCAGCTTATGAGCCATAGCACCAATGGTAATTATCAAGGATAATTGATTTCTAATGTGGACATATTAATTATGTAGATATAGGAAAATTAAAATATTCTACCCTGCCAATTATTATTATAAAAAATAAACAAGTCGTAGTCTGCAGACAAGAAAGCTTGGTTGACTCTGCCAACGTAGGTTTCCTCTTTCTGGAAAAACTGTACATCCCAATAATGTGGTCAAGACATGGACATACCACAGAGAGAGGCTCCAGCAAACCGCAAGGGAATCCAAAGTGACCCTTGCAGAGAAAGGGGAGGAAGAAGATGGACATGGGAAGAGAAAATGTCTCATCTGGAAACTGGAAAGAATGTGCTTTGTGGAGATGGCACATGAGAGAACTCATTCAATCATTTATTCACACAACAAATATTCACTGAGTACCTACTATGTTTGGACACTGGGGTTAAGTGGTGATGCATGGCTGCCCTGAGGAGCCTACAGCTTAAAAGGGATGTTAGGCATCATCCATGAAAATTTCTAAATACTTCCATAAATCTAAGTACTATAAACAAAAAGTATAAGCAAATACCAGAGGGGCTAACAGGGGGACCTTGTTTAGACTGAAGGCGGGGTCCTGAAAGTCTTCTCTGCAGGAGGGGTCATTTAGCCTGAGACTCAATGAGCTAGAGAGATGGAGAGGGGAGAGGGGAGAAGTGTGTGTGACAGTGGAAAGGGTGGGGTGCTTTGGACAAAATAAGAAAGAGTCTGAAATGCAAGAACGCTGGTGATGGTGTGAGATAGTCAGAGCTAGGCTACACAGCACAGCGCCATCCACTAGAATTTTCTGGGATAATGGCAATGTTCTGTGTCTGCTCTGCCCAACACAGATGTGGTTATTTGCTGAAGATGAAGCCAGTACAACTCACTGATATGTGGAATTTAAGAAACAAAACAGAGAATCATCGGAGAAGAGAGGAGAATATAAAACAAGATGAAACCAGAGAGGGAGACATACCATAAGAGACTCTTCATCATAGGAAACAAGTTGAGGGTTGCTGGAGGGGGGGGAGGTGGGGGATGGGGTAACTGGGTGATGGGCATTAAGGAGGCCACATGATGTAATGAGCACTGGGTATTATCTAAGACTGATGAATCACTGACCTCTACCTCTGAAACCAATAATACATTATATGTCAATTTAAAAAAATAATAATAAAGACATAATACTCTAGAAAAAAAAACTCAACATGAAAATTTAATTTTCATTAAATTAAATAGTGACACGTGGCTACAGGACACCATATTAGGCAGATTAGGAGCCCTTTAAAGATTTACTTTTTAAAGATTTATTCTATTTGAGAGAGAGAGAGAGAAAGAGAGTGCACAAGTGGAGGGAGGGGCAGAGGGAAAGAATCTCAAGCAGACTCCCCGCTGAGCACAGAGCCCAAGGCTGGGCTTGATCTCAAGGCTCTGAGACCTGAGCTGAAATCAAGAGTCTAACACTCAACTAACTGAGCTACCCAGGCTATTAGGAGCCTTCTAGGCCCTGATAAGGATTGCAAATTTTATTTTAAGACGCGTGAGAAGCACTGAAGATTTTGTAAGTTCAGGAGGGCCACAGTTCCATATATATTTTTAAAGATTACTCAGCCCTTAGAGCCAGGAGACTCATTCACAAGGCCACTCACTCTGGGAAAATAGAAATGGGATTTGTCAGATGCCTCTGTCAACCAAGGGTATCATGAAATATTGTGCACTGTTGATTCAATCCGTTCTTCCAATTCTGTCCATAGTGTTTGTAAGGAGTGAATAGCCTGACTTAAGTTTAACTATAGTGATCCCAAGGGTAGTGATTCCCAAGTCTGACACAAACTGCACAAAGCAGAATATTTTTGTGATGTTCTTAATCTTGACCCTTCAGACTAAAGACAGGAGACAAGAAGGTCTTACACATTGTGCATTAATGCATCATTCTGGCAAATGAAGAACTGCTTTTCAGCGCAGGGTTGCATTTTTGAGCCAACCATTGCAGTGGCACGTAAAGAACAGAGAAGACACTTGACTTCCCGTGCAGATGTGGCCCCACGCACCAAGCGTCATCTGAGTCAGAAGAATTAAAAATGCCCCAGTAAAGTGCTTCAGATGACCCAGAATTGAGTCCTCCTGAATTCAAACCTGGCCAGCGTTGGTAGGATGCAGTGGCATGCAACTGAGCCCGAGAGAGAGGGCTACCCATCTAGGCCACAATTTCAGCACTGCAATTAGGAGAATGAGGCAAGGTCAAGCAGCAACCCAAGGCCCCCACTTCTTTTGGAGAACTTTCCTCCCAGCTCTGCTCTAGTTCATAGCTAATAAGCCATCACAGCTACGCAACATGTATCATGTGTCGGGCACCGTTCGAAGCAGTGAGGGTAATAATAACGTGGACATTGTGACAAAGTGAAGATCACTAACCTGAACTGGCCTGATAACTGGACCTTGCCAGTGACCACTAATGGGTCCAGACTGCATGGATATCACCCAAGTTTGAGCCAATCGGAGTATTTCCTGAGAGTTGTGTCTTTCTGGAGGCCACCCTGAGAAGATGCAAAGCAAGGAGCTATGGATACCCTGATGCCGGTCTCATAGAGACAACAATGGGAGAGAATGATGCCCAAAAGCAGAGAGAAGGAAAATCAAGAGGGAGAGAAAGTAAATCATGGTGGAGTCAGCACCATCTGTCTAGTTTCTAGGGTGCCCAGATTGGCCCTTCCTTCCATGCGTAGGACTCAGCTCTTCCTCTGACTCTGAGAGCAGCTTCAGAATCATAGGCTGGTTCTGATCGGGTTCACGTCCCTTGTAATGCTCATACGGAGAGTGACTCACTAGAAGAGATTTGCAGATTTCCACCACCATTCGGCAGGCCCAGAGCGTGATGCAGAGTGCTAAAAGTAATATTAATTAAATCTAAATGTTTTTGTCCCCTGAGGGACTTCAAATACAGTGATTAAAGTTCCCAGGAATCATTCATTCCACAGCTTTAGAACATTGGGATGTGACCTGAACTCAGTGAGTTTCTGCCTTGAGCGTTTAATTTGAGCGACGACCACCACCAGCACCCAGCAAAGGTGGAAACCACACCTGCATATGCTTTACATTCGCGGCCCACCAGTCTGCATTGTTAGTAGCGCTCACTGTCCTCTGAACTTTGTTCAGTAGGTACCTACTTAATTTGAATCACTGATAATGACATTTCGATAATGAAGAGGACAGAAATCATCTGGAATAACAGCTGTAGGTAGGAAATAAAGTGCTGAGAAGGATACATTGATTTTCTGCATTTGGGCCAAAGTATGGCTTTTCTCTGAAGGTTGTCTTCCTTCTAACTAAATTATATTTTAATTTCATAATAATTCAGACCTTCAGAGTATTTATACTGAACAGCTAGTGTATGTGAGGCACTATGCCCAGTGTTGGAGTATAAAGGTGAAAGAAGCAACATCACCCATCACTGTCTTCAAAGTGATCTATTTAATGGTGGATTCGAGCACCGCACGAAACACTGTTGATGGCTTACTCAGTATCTGTAGCTCCTTCCTCCTTCTTAACAGACCCCCGCTATTGCTCAGATACTCATGGGCCCCAGGACAAGCTGGCCCCATCCCTGGCTTGAGGACTGGGCGTGGCGGTTCTAAAGGAACCCCTTAGCCTTTCCAGTGAGTGATTGGTGCAGGAACCCAAGCCTGACCCAGTCAGCACATGGCTTTCCCAATCAGCAAGAATGATTCAGAAGCAGACACAGGACCTCAAAGAGGACAATGAGATAAAGAGGGAGCATTTGCTGACTCTCTCTGACCATTGGATGTAGTGAAACCATTACAGACATCATGTGTCCAACTCGAAGATGAAGCCAGCACCCAGAGGACAGAAGAATCATAGAGTAACTGAGCAGAAACCTCCAGATTAGGGCAGCCCTGAAGCCCGACCAGCTCCCACCTTCCCAGCAGCGAGCGTCTGCGTATTTCCTCAGGATTTCGACAAGTTTGAGTTGGTCTCATTCTCATGAATAGAGACAAATGAACAGAAACGTGGGATACAATGGTGAAGATATGCAGAAAGTATGAAAGGAAAACCAAGGAGCAGCGGTAGGAGATCCCAGTGGGGACAGCTGTTGAAAGGGCAGGTCAGGGAAGAGACATCCAAGTGGAGCTTTAAAGGAGGAATAGGAGCCAAACGGATGAGGGGAGAGGCTAGGGAAAGACAACATTTCCAGTAGAGCAAACAGCCAGAAAGAAAAACAGGAGGAAAATGGCATGAGGCTCAACGTTCCTAATGTAGTGTAGAAAGTCTAAGGTGGGGCTGGGGCCAGATCATGAAAGATTTGGACACCGTAAAATGGAGCTTGGACTTAACCTTGAACAAGGCAGAGACACAGATAGAAGTGAGACGGGCCTATCGTAGTCAAACTTGCATTTCAGGCAGGTCTCTCCGGTGCCCATGGAGAGACAGACTGGCAAGCGGTGGGTACTTTGTAGCCGTACAGTCTCTGTCGCAACCACTCCGCTCTATCCTTGTAGCAGGAAAGCAGCCAGAGACTGTATCTAAATTAATGGGTGTGGCCATGTGCCAATAAAACTTTATTTATAGAAATAGGCTGTGGGCTGACTGACAGATTCTTAGCACCTCTTAATCTCATAAAAAGCACAAATCAAGCGCAACTAGCTCCCTGCTCATACCAGTACTGTGACCTCCCATCACACATGAGGGAACTCGATCTTTCTCTCCCTCCCAGCTCCGGGCAGCCCAGCTTCCCTTACTGAATTCACCTCCTGCCACTTCGGCCCTTGCTGACTTCGCTCAAGCCACACTGGCCTTCTGCTGCTTCTTGCTCACTTCTAGGTTATTCCCACATCAGGACCTCAGCACTGGCTGCTCCTCTGAGTGGAATGCTCTTCCCCGAGAACTTGGCATGTTATATGTGTGTCTGCTCAAACGCCACTCCCCAGAGACACCTTTGCTGATCGCTCTCTTCAAAACAGCTCCCACTCCTCTTCCAACAATCTGTCTTCTAACCTTGATTATATTTTTCTTCATAGCACTTATTACTGCCTGACATTATATTATTTATTTGTTTGTTTACTGGTTTCTTATCTGTTTCTCTCACTGAAATGTAGCTCCATTAGAGCAAATAATTTCGTCTTGCTCACTGTTACATCCCCAGCACGTAGACTATTGCCTGCCACATCATAGAAAATAGGCATTTATTAAAGGGATGAATGAATAAATTTGTGTCCCCTGTCACCGGAACCACCCATATTACGGGGGCTTTCTCAGGAGAGACCCAAGTCTAATTTTGAAACTGTGACCCTCATTTGCCATACAAAGATATTCATGTTTCCCAATTAGTGACCTCAGCTCTGCTCGTGGGATCTTAACACCCTATGATAATTCCTGTGCAATCTTCCTGGAAAAAAATCTGGGATGCTCGTGTATCAGGATGTATCATTTGCAATATTCAGAAATATCAAGCATTCAAAGTCAGTGAATAGGACTGTGATTACTTTAAGGCCAAAGGGGATTCAGGATGTTACTGTGATAGAGCTGTGACACACAGGGACGGAGACAAGCAGGATGCAGGTCAGGAACGGGTAGAGTACAGACTTTAAAGGACAAGTCTAGTATAGATTGGCCTAATGAGCTTTAAGAATCCCAACCTCACCATCAACTGCTTGAGATGAAGGAAAGCACTCCGAGATCGTCCAGCCCCTTGCAACTTCATGTGTGGTCCCTGGACCAGCAGCATCGATCAGCTGGGAGCTTGTTAGCATCCCACAATCTCAGCTCTCAGGTTCTAGACCTCCTGGATCAGATTCTGCCTGTCAGCAAATCCCCAGTCAGTTCACGTGCACATTCTGAGGGGCCACGTTAGCCCATTTGCCTGGCCGCTCAACAGCCGAGGTCTTTGTTTTGTCTACCAACCTTCATCTCGCTCAGAGTTACCATAAAATGTGATTCCCCCCCACTGAAGAGAAAAGAAATGTCACAAAGAAATCAGATCCCTAACTTTTTTGGAAAAATCTAAAGCCTGGCAGCCCTACAGGTGTGCACATTCCACATGGTGCCAATTGGTGGGGAGTAAGCGGTGACTCCATTACCGAGCCCTACAGTTTACACCAGGCCTGTTGTAATCACCAGAGATACTCGTCCAGACAGTCCAACAATCATCTAGTACAACAACTTCCTTTTACAGAAAAGAAGAATGCGCACAGAAGGGTTAAGCATTTGGGCTAAAGATTCATAGCTAGTCCAATACTCATCCGCTTCTATTATCCTGCCTGAAAAATAGGTAGCTTTATTGCTGTCTTGAAGATGAGAGATTTCAAGTACTTTAAAGAAACTCACTGGCTCTCTTAAAATAAAGAAATAAATAACACAAATATCATGATTCTCCAAGGCTAGTGGGGGAGAAAGGGTCTCCCAGTGGAGAAGGGAGGCTGGAGGTCACCCCACACGGCTGTACATCCAAGCAAAGACTAGCCCTGAGAGGTGGTCCTTCGCTTGGAGATCCAGCGAGGACCACTTCAGCACTCCTAAGAGAAAGGAAATCTTGGGCGGCAGAGAAACTTCCTCTGCAAATGGAATTTATCCTTTCAGGGACAAGGAGGGGAGATTATGGGGTGACAGAAGAAAATCGGTGGACCCAGAACACAGCGCTTGGCCCATTCTCATCCAAGTACCAGAAGTAAAAGCCAGGGATGGAATTCCAAATTCCAAGTCCAGATTAAGTTGCTGCAGCCGAAATCCATGGGCCATTCTTTACTTCTGGGTTTATCAAGCTTCTAATTTTCCAATCTCTCACTCTCAAAATTAATGATGACAGTAAGAAAGAGAGTAACAAAATTACAGTAACAGAAACAGACCACGTGGAGTAACAAAACCAGCTGCTCCGATGCGCATTGTGATTCAGGGTTGATCATAGACATTAACTTCTCTGAATATTGCAGGAAGTATGACCACTCTCCCATTTCACAGATTCAAAAATAACCTGTCCAGGCCAGAGTCAGTAGGTGTTCAGACTGATACTCCAGCCCACATCATGTGACTCTTTTAAAGCACGATTTCCTCAAGCACGTAAAAACAAAATAACTGAAAAGCAGACTATTGTGTCATATAGGTAGCCTGACAAGAATCAATGGAAAGACCATGTGCAATGGCCCTTAAGTGAAAAGGCCAGAATGCAAGCCCCAACTTTGCTGCTAACAAGCTGTGTGAACTTTCGGATGTTACTTAACCTCTCTGGGCTTCAGTTTCTTTATGGATTAAATAGGGTTAACAACAGCCCTTGCCTCATTCTAAGAGTCAAACAAAATAGTGTGTATGAAAATGCTTAGCCCACTGCCTAGCACATAAAGGAAATAGTCAATAATTGAGAGCAATTATTTTTACATCAGCCTGGAAAGAAAAATTTCTAAATACAGCACCTAGAAAGACCTTAGAGGTTTGTAAACCAAAAATTTAGGTACAGAGAAGAAATGGAGAGAGAGAAATCTTATTCCTCTAATCTAGCAAAAAGAGACTCCAGGGAAGCAGAAATTGTGATGTATAAACAGCTTTGAGATTACAATAGAAATTAATCAAGGGAATTATTCTTCCTTTCAGAGGATTTAGACTAAGGAGCAATGGCCCGAAGCCACAGAAAGGGAAATTTGGGTTAGATACAGCAAGACAAGAATGTTCTCAGCAGGGAAAGTAATTAGGAAATGAAATAAACTCCTAGGGGTTAGAATGGAGGAATCTGCCCTGGCAGTAATCAAGGAGAAAGGAGGGAAAGGAGAACAAGCCGGCAAGAATTGCAAAATATCCATCGACTTAGGGGAGAAGGGCGTGTTTCTACCCCCTTTAAGGAACCCATCCAGAAGTCAGCACCAGTCATTTATGACCACCTATGTTTCTGGAGCCCTGTGAAGTCTTAAGGGGGACACAGAAGAACAGGAAGGATGTTGACCTCAGGAAGCTTGCCATCTGGAAGAGAGCGTAGATTTCCCAGACTCGGAGGAAAGGGACTAGTACTATCTATCCCGGTGGGCCACTTTTCCCCTTGGGTAACACTCAACTGTTTATACATGGTCGCAGAACAAAAGCCATGAGTTAGGTTTAACAATTGATATTTTTGATTTTATGTAGGCAATTAGAAAATCCTTTTTTCCTGTGGGTCATGATGATGTTACCTATTGAGATGTTATAATATGATCTTATTTTGGTGGGGGCAATGTGGCTAGATAACGTCGTGAGACTCTTCTATGCAAGAGAAAAATAGGAAAAGTCACAATGCAAAGCTGAGATTGATGCCTAATTCTACGGTAAAGAAACTCAGCTGAGAGGAAAATCAGGGTAGGTTGGAGGAGGCAAAAATATCTCTTGGGATGAGCTGAGATTGAAGTTAGGTCTTGACCTGAATCAAGATCCTTTGAAGACCGTAGACAGCCATCATCAGCTACCTATGACCGTAAAACTGCTGCTTAACAAAACTCTACCCAAACCCAGTGGCTTAAAGCAATAACCCTGTATTGATTCTCACAATTCTGTGGGACACTGTGGTGGTTCTCTTTACCTGGACCAGGCTCGGCTGACCTTCCCTGGACTTGCTCGTGGTCTGTGATCAATGGTGTGTAGGCTGCAGCCTGGCTGGTCAAGAATGGCCTCTGTGCCTCACACATTCATTCTCCATGGATGTCTTGGCCTGTTCTTACGACGTTGTTTGGAGAAAGCACAGAAGCAGCAAGACCTCATGAGGCCTGGGCTCAGAACTCAGAAGTCCTCCTGACCATCTTGATGCCATCTTGTTGAGGGCGGAAGATTCTGGTGATATGCACTCCTGGCTCTTCTTTGGCTCTATCCAGATACTGCGGAACCGTGCATGATTTTGACTGACCTGATAAACATCTAATCTGCAAAAGGAAAAGGGAGGAAAGAAAAGAGTAAGAATCTTTGGTGCTCCCATTGAAAGAGAGTTTTATGGGGGAGTTTAGAGAGAAACAGAGTTTAAAGATGCAATACACTAGCAAAGTCTATATAGCAAAGATGGGAATGGTAGGCTTCAACACATATTACTGGGAGTGAGACTGAGATCTTATTTAAAATCTTGTCAAACATACAAATGGCTAACAGACACATGAAAAAATGTACAAAATCATTAGCCATCAGGGAAATTCAAATCAAAACCACACTGAGATAGCACCTTACACCAGTTAGAATGGCAAAAATTGACAAGGCAAGAAACAACAATTGTTGGAGAGGATGTGGAGAAAGGGGATCCCTCCTACATTGTTGGTGGGAATGCAAATTGGTACAGCCGCTCTGGAAAACAGTGTGGAGGTCCCTTAAAAAGCTAAGAATTGAGCTACCCTATGATCCAGCCATTGCACTACTGGGTATTTACCCCAAAGGTACAGACGTAGTGAAGAGAAGGGCCATATGCACCCCGATGTTCATAGCAGCATTGTCCACAATAGCGAAATCGTGGAAGGAGCCGAGATGCCCTTCAAAAGATGACTGGATTAAGAAGATGTGGTCCATATATGCAATGGAATATTACTCAGCCATCAGAAAGAACGAGTTCTCAACATTTGCTGCAACATGGACAGCACTGGAGGAGATAATGCTAAGCGAAATAAGTCAAGCAGGGAAAGACAATTATCATATGGTTTCACTCATTTATGGAACATAAGAACTAGGAAGATCGGTAGGAGAAGAAAGGGATAAAGAAAGGGGGTAATCAGAAGGGGGAATGAAGCATGAGAGGCTATGGACTATGAGAAACAAACTGAGGGCTTCAGAGGGGAGGGGGGAATGGGATAGGCTGGTGATGGTTAGTATGGAGGGCATGTATTGTATGGTGCACCGGGTCTTATACGCAACTAATGAATCATCGAACTTTACATCAGAAACCAGGGATGTACCGTATGGTGACTAACATAATATAATAAAAAATATTATTATTAAAAATAAATAAATAAAATCTTGTCAAAGCTTTGATAGAGGTTGGATTGCTCTGCACTTATCCTGGTTTGGGACTGGCATTGCTTTGAGGGCACCTTAGTACAACCTGGCAGCGATTTGGTGTGGGGACAGGACAGGGGGGTCCCATGGGAGCAGGTGCTCCATCAGGCTCATGCTATAGTCTAATAAACATCTCACATACACCCTGGTTTGGGACCAACTGTGTGCCACTTAACCAAGGGGATAAATCAATCCCAACTTTAAATGAAGACAGGAAATGAAATGGCCTTTTCTAGAAAGAGATGACCCATTCACTCGACGGCACATAAATTTTGCCTTCATTTGAATTGGAAGAAATCTTGCAGCTCCTTCCTCCTGATTACGAATGTCATAAATCCCAGGGATCAGAGGGAGAACCAAACTTTCTGGCCGGAGGAGTCTAACACATTCCAGAACAACATTGACCCCACTCACCAAAGTCTGCTCATATTTTGTTCCAAGATCCCAGAAAATTCGTGCAGAAAATCAGAACTTGCTAACTCAAAAATGTTTACAAATTATTTCTGGAAATAAAGCCTCATGCCGGGACCGTTTTCTGTGTCTTTATTATCTGCAAGCAGGAATTTATAGACTCAAGGCACTATGTATTTTTTTTCTAATCACAAGAGGAAAACGCTAGCCCCAGGGTCTGTCAGCCACAGCAACATCTGAAGAGCAAGTGTATGAATTAGCAGTTGTCCCAATCCTAACACGAAGCCCTCGAAGATCTCTATCGTGGACAGAAGAGGATGGATGAAGGACATGGGGTCGCCTCCGAGGAATGCCCTTTTTGCATGGCAGCCAGCATCAGAAAGAAAGCAGAGCCTGTTACATGGGATCAGAAACTTGTAGCTGGCAGGCTTCTTAAGTCTTGAAACCCTGGAGCTGTTAGGTCATGTCAAACCCCTGATTAAAATCCTTTAGTGCTGCCTTTGTCTTTAGAGAAAGTTTCTGTTCCTATGGACCAAAAAGGCTACCCATACCTGGGACCCTACTCATCCTCCCAGCATCACGCCCGTCCAGCTACCCACCCACTGCCCTCTCACAAACATGTGAAAGCTTTGAGTACTCAGTAAGGTCTGGTGAATAAAATGGTCCCAGAAGCTACTTGTGATTCTAAACATTCTACAAAACCACTCCAGCTTCTGTGTCTTGAAACATTTGGTTTCCACTGCTTGCAAAGCTCTTTCTGCTGCTCCCGATGGTAAAGGAAACCCCCTCATCTGAGAAGTAGTCTTTTCTGAAACCTTGCTTGACCACCCAGGTAGCAATATGTGCTCCAGCCATCTCACCTCCTTGGAGCTCTGTGCCCTCTTTGTCCCTAACACTTACGTCCTTGCCCTGTTAAGCCCGAATTTTCTAGACATCCACCAGGGAGCTCTGATATAACGACAATGAGCACTGTAGAAATTGAGGAACTCTATGTTAGCCCCGCAGACTCAGATAAGTGATTATCAATGCCCCATGGATGGGGCATCCCGACAGATAATCTACAGCTCTTTAGAGGGGAAACCAGTTTGTTTCATTCGTTCATTCATTCATCAATACATATTTGTTGAGTATCATCTGCCACCATATCAATTATCTATAATCACTTCAAAACCTGGTGGATTAAAATTAAAAACTTAGAGGCTTCAATATCCACAACCATTTAATTGATCACCATTCCACAATTTTGGCAGGTCTGGGTTAGCACAGCTGTGTCTGTGGTGTTGGGTGGGACAGCCCAGCCGGGCCTGTAGGATGCAAGATCATTTCACGTCCCCATCTGGATCCTTTGCTCACATGACCAGAAAGGCTGTGGTCTGTCTGGGTCTCTCTCTGGCTTCGTGCTGTCTCATCCTCCGGTTTCTGTCTTTCTATGTGGCCTCCCTAGGAAGATAACTTGAAAATGACGTCTCAGAGCTCCAAGAGGGGACAGGCAGAAGCTACAAGGCTTCTTAATTCCTACACTCTAAAACTCATCTGATGTCACTTCTGCCACATTCTGTTGGCCAAAACAAGTCACCTAGTTAGCCCACATTCAGAGAGTGAAGAAACAGACACCATCTCTTGACCGGAGATGCAAAAGGGTGGGATGCAGGGGAGCAGAATCCGGTGGGGGCCCAGGACACCCAGGCAGTGTTCGGGGTGAACGCTGGGAATGCGCTGGTGAGTAGGACACAGTTGCTGTCCTCAAAGAGCTCAAGCGAGGGTGACGGTAATTGGATTGGTAGATAATTACTAAATGCTAAATTCCGTGCCACAAACATCCGCAGGTTGGGAAATTTTCCACCCTTAGCAGTCAAGGTGCGGAGAAGCACGTTTGTAAGAGAATCCTGGGATTCCCCTTGCCGAAAAAGGCGGTGGGGGAAAACACACTCACTTCGTCTTCCCAGAATACTTGCAGACTCCTCAGAACCTTTAAGACACAGATTCTCCATTCAGACTTCGCTCTCCGTAAGTTCATCATCTTCTCACCGCACGAAATGCTTGCGCTCACCTTTCTATTACCAGGTATCGGGTTAACACACCCCAGGGGAAATTGTTGCTGCTGGTGGCATCTGGCTGCTGTCACACTTGGCTATCTTTGGCCACCCTCAGGGACTGATATTTTCACCTGCACATCCCACCGCCTCTCAGCCCAACTCAGACTGGACTCATATATCCGACCCTTTAGGACAAAAGCCTTTACAACAGATCTTTCCCGGGAGCTGGCAGCTCTTAAACTTTTGAGACCTTGATCAAAGCTATGTATTCTCGCTCTGGATAAATGCATATGAGTATAGACGTGCATTTTGATTACAAAATCAGGGGGTCCACAGACCTCTAAAGCCCAGGTAAGAAACCATGATACTGATTTTGCACTTTAATCTCTGCTTTTCCATTGCTTTACACAATGCCTGATACATAACTGAGTTTACTAGTTATCAATCAATCCACCGATATTATAGGACAATGCCTAATATCTCATCTTTCTTGCTTAGAGCAGAATGAGGGCCACTTCTCCCAGAGATGTAGATGGGCCTCTCAACGGTTAATCAAGAACAAGGAAGGGAGGATTCCAGAAGTATTCACAGTCAAATCCTTCAAGCCTGCAGTGAGAGCCAGGGAGCCTGAGCATTTAGAAGACGCTTTCTCTTTACAGTAACTCACTGATCCCCGTCTCAGGCCGGATCACTGCCTAAGCCTGTGTCAAGGATGGGAGCTTAGCTTTGGTCACATGATTGCACTTCCTCTGCCTCCATGTTCCCATCCCACAGATCTCTGTTGGGTTTGGTGTAGGAGGAGAATATAAGAGCTGCCAGAAGAAAGGCAAAACTGTCACTCATTCAAATTCTTCCCTGGTGCAGGGGGAAGCAGGGGGAGCCTCTGAGCCCTTTTGTAAATAAGTGAACTGATTTAGGCTGGATTCAAGAATGTCACCCTAGTGTGGCCAGACCTGATAATTTCATCTAACAATATCTTTTCTCTTCTCTTCCCTCCGTCTCCCTATTCTCCAAGAAACAGAGAAGGCTTTGTGGACTTGATTTCATTAATCTTCAGAAAATCCTGGGGGACAGGCTGGGGGCAAGATGCTGAATCCTCTTGTGCCTGCGGAGAATGTGTCCAGGGAGAGGGAGAGGCTTGCCAAGTCACAGGATACACATATTTCAAAGCTGGGAGCCGGGCTATAAGCCTAGACCAGCACTGTCCAAACTGCGTGCCAGGCTGTAGCAGGTTTTGCAGAGGGGCTCGGGGCCAAAAGTGGCACCAAGTGGGTACCTGTGTGAAGGAACCCTTAGTCAACCCATATGCTAGCCAGTTACCCCAGACACAATAACCTATAGGCTAATAAAATCCTGTATCTAATAAAACTTATATAATAAGCTGTATCTAATAAAGGCCTATAATAATAATAATAATCTATAACTTGTAATATAATACATAGTATATACAATTATATAACATAGAACCTGTAATAATAATAATAACAAGTTATATTTAATAAAACCCTAAATAACCTATATCTAATAAAACTTTGCTATTTAATCATAGTTTAAGATCAGGTCCCTGGCACCTTTTAAAACCAGATTAATGGTTCTACTCTCCTTTTATATTGATACACTGGAGCCATCACTGCCAAGGGCAAGAAGAGGCGGAAGAGAAGGGGCCCGGAGGACCCTCCTAGAGCTGTTACATATCAGGCATCTGTGCATTACTTCAATGCAAGAAAGGGTTAAGTACTGCTTTTTTCTAAGATAGGACACCATTGCTCTGGACTGCCAAAAAGAGTCCAAATTTGGCTACAAGGAGTATTTGGCCAGAATCATAAAATCCTTAAATCACAGCACTGCTGAGGTGGTGGGGATTGTCAAAGACTCATAAATCAGTCGACAGGGAGGTTTGAACAGCCCTTGCTGAGCTCAAGTCACCATTTGGGCATCACCATTATTTGCAAAGTTTGCTGATTCAAGTAGTATCAAACCTCCTTGCTTATGTATGCCGCCTGATCAAGTATCTTGTATTTTTCTCTCAGATTTAACCTCACAGCATAAATGATCCTGGAAAAGTTGAATGTCTCCGAGTCTCAGGTTCCATGTTTGCAAAATGAAGATAATAATGTCAACCGAATAAATGCCCAAGGAATAGGAAAAGGCCCTATGGCTCCACTTGGCATGCAGGAGGCTCATTCTTTTGAAAATTCCTGTTAAGGAAGTGAAATTGGTTTTGTTCTGTGCTCTATTTCTCTGACTTAACATGGAACTATGATCTCGGTATGCTCCTAATGTTTATAGAAAGAATGCATACTGTCTAAGATTACAGAGAAATGATTTAAACACCGTGCAGGGTTTCGGAATGTCTACCTTATGATTCAATTGTAAAGCATCAATAACCGAGAACTAGTTATGTGATCAGTAGGCAAAATGTCACCAGAATGACAGAAGTTGCCAATTAAGTAATTTATCATGGAAATATGTTGAAAGATTCTAGAACTATGAGCAAAGGGACCATTCTATTATTTAGATCTACATTTTTACTGGTAAATTTATGTCAATAAAATGACATAAATTCATTCTCATTAGGTGTAATGAGTTCATCCAACTCAACTAATAATGTGGAACATCTGTCAGAGTGACCTTCTAACATGCTCTTTTCAGTGATGTCACAGAGCTTGTTGATTTCTGCCTCCTCAAGTGCAGCAGGAGGTCAAGGTCCGCTGCTGGTCAGTGCCCAGTGGCTAGGAGACCCACCTCTCACTTGCTCTTGTGGATTGCTTCATGTGGATCAAGTTGCATTAACCAAAGTTTATCCTAAACAAATCCAGTCCTTCAGAACATGAGGAGAAATAAAGAAAGGAGGAGGGGAAGGAGGGGAGGGAGATGGGGAGAGAGGGGAGAGAGAGGGAGGAAGGGAGGGATGCAGAGAGGAATGGAGGGAGGAAGGGAGGAAGAGAGGGAGGGAGGAAGCGAGGGAGGGAAGAATAGTTTTCATTTTCCTTTATATTTGGGAAACAAAAAAAATGATCTTTATTGGAAGACTTCTCAGAGCCATTATGACTTTCTAAGTGGAGGATCAGAAAGTCAGTGTTATGTCTTTTCTCTGCCATGGCATATTGGAAGGAATCATGTTCTATGAACATCACTCAGGGGAATACTGGAGAAAATATTCTAGCCCCATGTTCCCTTTTCACTGAGTATGACTCAGGTCAATGTTCTTTGCTCCGGTTCCATCAAAGCCCCTAGCTATCCTCACAGCAGACTCTTCAGGCATCGTGAGGAGAAGACGGCACAGGATGGATTTATTGCCGTCCTTGCTTTCTCAGTGCTCTTCAGAGTCAGCGTGCAGACTTCCTTCAGGCCACTGCAGTAAGTTGGCACCAGCCTTGAGTTTGTAGCTGGAGCCCCCAAGTGGAGAAAGAGCTGGAGTAAGACTATATATGTCCTATTTTTAGGCAGGGCTGAGGTTAAATTAGGGTACCTTACTCAGACATCAGTTTTCAAGTCCAAGGAGTAGACACAGTAGAAAAGCCAATAGTTCCAAGCTCATATAGCCACTAAAGAAACAAAAACAAAGGGAATTCTGGAAGCAAAATGAATGGGCCCAAGACACTGAGGAAGATGGACCTGAGGACATAGTGAGTGAGGGGGTCAGCCTACTTCAAAAGCCCAGGTGCATGCTGACAAGCAAGGTCCTGAGCAGGTTCTAAGCAAGACAGACTATGTGTCGGGGGACCCAGGCTCACAGGCTGGTGGCATCTGGAATTGTTCTTGCTCTCATAGTCTTGGAATCCAACAAGTCTGGGGGTCTTTCCCCCTGCAAGGCCACTGAAACCTAACAACCACCGCGTCTGCCTTAATTTCCAGTTGGGCTTCCAAAAAGCACTTCAGTTCCCCCACTTCCTGCCAGCACTTCTTCCTAACCATGACTTTGCTTCCATGTCCCAGCCACCAGAAAAGGTCTTGTGTCAAGACGGAAAACCATGCAGAACAAGAACATTGCTACCTTCCTGACTCCAACATCCCATCTGTCTGGGGGTTCCTGAGCAGGGATGGGGCCAAGAGAAGACCCCAACAAGAAAATGAGAGGTCACAATCTGCAAGAGCTTTCAGCTGCTTCTTGTTCATTTTTCCTTCTACTTTTATCCCTTGACAGTAGTGTTGAGCCTAAGATAGTCCTGAATTTCCCTTCCCTTTTCTTCTAAAAATACTTATAAAATATTATGCATACTAGAAAATAGTTTAAACATAAAAATACAATGCATATAACAAGAAGAAGAAGATAAAGACCCAGTATCCACCTTGGAATTTAAAAAGTAGAATATAGAACATCACCAGTGCCTCTGAAGTCCCCACACATGACTAATGCGTTGTTTCAACCTCCTCACCACCCCCATTAAGCAACTGCTATCCTAAATTTAATGTTGGTCATTCTCTTTGTGATTCAATCTTTGTGATTTTGCCATGGTAAATCCTAAACAATATAATGTTCAGTTTTGTTGAGGTTTGAACTTTGGATTACAAAAATCAGACTCTAAATATTCTTTTGTAACTTGTTCTTTTCACTCAACTTTGAGAACCATAATGATAAATATAACCCTCATTTCTTAAACTTCATTGCTGCATGGTATTCCATTGTTTGAATGTATTATACATTATTTAACCCTATTTTCAATGGGTATTTGATTATTTCTAGCATTTTGCTCTTAGGAACAAAAAAGATTCATATATATGAGCCCTATTGCATAGGGATATTGCAAGAATATCCCTAGAGCAATGCTTCTCAAATTTTTGTTTATTTTTGCCTCTTTGCTAAAAGCTTTTGAAAAGAAAAATATTTTTAAGTAAACATCTAAAAATGAAATGAGACGAGCAAAAATTTTCAATAGAGGCTTAAATAGTTGCAAAGACCGTGATATTTGTCATACTGTAAATACTGTGAAACTTGGTGATGAGGCCAATTCAAATAGGAAGCCACTAGTGGTTGGCACTGTGTCCCACACGTTCCTCAGCAGGAGGGAGAGAGGGGATGTAGAGGAGAGAATGAAGCTGGATGAGGAAATAGCAGGCCACCCCTGTTTCAGGGTTGACCACCTGAAGTGGTGGTCTTCCTAAGATGGAAGACGGGTTCCTGTGTCTCCAGGTATCTCCTAGCCCAGACTCCCCAGATCAGGCTGACAAAAGGGGCTTCCACTAGAAGAGATTTCTGGAATTGCTGTCACTTTTCTGGACATTCTGGAGGGTTCAAGACACAGAAATATTACCATTGATATTAAAGCTCAAAATGGAAGGAACGTTATTACAGAAAAGTCACTCAATTCCTTCAATTCTTTCTAAGTTTTATGCAAAAAGTCACTTACTAACCTAGAATTTTTCAACATTATTTTTAATGATGCATCAGCTGACAACTTGATTAGATCCTTTGTCAATGCAGTTGAAAGTAAAGAACCGCAAACTCTTTGACTTGTAAACAACAACAACAACAACAACAATCCTGTTCAGTCATTTAGATATTATTTTTTTCAGTTCTCAGATATATAACCAAGAGGCTTCATCATATAACTATTCAAGAAAGATTTATCAAATGACAATTCATCATACACATAATTTGTTCACTTAGAGTAACCTTGCTTAACCTAATGTGGTTGGAAAGGGTTAGGAAAAATAAATACTGCTTATTTCATCAAATTTTTCTGGTACAGTTTTTTTGATAAAATACTTCTTATCTTACCAAGGTCTCTTAAGACATTTTCATCTCAACCTCGTAAGTGAGAATATAGCTCAATCAATCTAGGGATAATATCCAGTTTATAACTGATTAGGCAAAGTAGTCTTTAGTTTTAACTAATCTGCCAGGCCAGACTTACTTTGCATCAGAAGAAAATCTGGTTTCATTCTTAAATTAAATAAATGTGTTACTGTGAAGCTCAGACAAATATTTTACTTTTGTGCTATAACTCTAAGATTGATAAATGGATGGACAGATGGATGGTTGGATAGATAAGTGATTGGGATATTGCTTTGCTCTAAATTTGTTACCCGGATGAAATAAGGTGCTGCCACCTTTGATATGCACATGGCTGATGTATTTTGGATAGCAGTCACAGATTTCAAGAGGTGAGGTCATTAAATGAAAATTGTCATCACTCATGCTGGATTCAGAACATCCTGATAGGGTGCCAAACTGTCCCATTTCTAACACAATACTTTGCTCTCAGAAAAATTTACAGGACCAGAAAAAACACAAAGCTCTTCCATAGGTTTGTGGAATCTGGAGTGAAGGAGACTTCAGGGTAATAATATCTTGCATTACCTCTGTGGTGCCCCCACCCCCAAGGATTTTTATATTCCAGAGCAATACACCAGAGTAAGAGAAGGTTGGCGAGAGGTTTTCTTTCATAACAATAAGACAAGCGTGATTGTAAAAAGGGAGTTGGGAAAAGGAGAACCAACAAGATGTTTTTAATCCAGAACATATTGTCAGAACAATTTTAGTAAAGAGTATAGATACTGAAGGTATAAAAATTAATTCACTTAAAATCACCTTTGTTTGCACCTGGAAATTTTCATGAAGTCCCAGGAAATATACGCACCCAGTTTGAAGACCACCGCCACAGGATATATACCTAGGAGTAGAACTGAGGGTCACAGAATATGGGCATCTTCAACTTTATTAGATAATCTCAAACTTTTCCAAAGTGATTATGCCAACGTGCACTTCCAGCTGCAGACTGCAAGACTTCCCATTACTCTACATTCTTGCCAACGATTGTTATTGCCGAGGTTTTCACTTGCCAGTATAAACAGTGAAATTTTATCTCATATTTTAATTAGCATGTCTTTCATTACTAAGTAGATCAAGCATCATTCCCTGTGTTTATTGAACATGTTATGTTTCCTCTTTTGTGAAATTCCTATTCATGTCATTAGTTCATTTGTCCATTAGGATCATTTGGCTTTCACTTGTTGATTCTCAAGAGTTGTGTTTTTTTTTTTTTAACAGATTATACAGTACTCTATTATATGTATTAAAATATCTTCTCTTGGTTTATAGATTACATTTTTACTCTGTTTATAATGTGTTTAGTTGAACCAAAGTTGTCAATTTTAATGTGGTTGAATTTATCAACATTTCCCTTTATGATATATGCTTTTTTATATCTTAAGAAATTCTTCCTATCTCAAGATCATAAGGGAATTCTCCCACATTTTCTTCTAAAAGTTTTAAAGTTTTGCCACTCACATTAAGTACTCAATCCATCTGGAATTGATTTTTGTGTCTGAGATAGAGTGAGGATCCATTTTCATTTCTTACCATCTAGATAAAGAATTGTCTTGGCACCATTTATAGAATTTTCCATTCTTTCTCCACTGATCTGTAGGGTCTGCTCAGTCATCGAACAGGCTTCTGAATGTGTGTAGATCTGATGCTGGACTCTGTTTTTTCACGGACCTGCCTAACTATCCCTGTATCAAAATCGCAATACCTTAATTATAAAGGCTTTATTATAATAAAGCTTGATATCTAAAAGGGTAAGTGTCTTGGTTAATTTCAGCACTTTTCCTTTTGGGGCAGCCATAAAAGCACACTACTTAGATCTCCCTTCCAAAAGAGATCCTGCCATGGGCAGTGCAGTCAGCCAACAGTCCCCAGCTGTAGTTGCCTTCAGAATCTGCTTCAGCTTAAACCTGAGGCCATGCACTCCAGGGACAGGTCTCAGCTGATCACTGAGTATGGTGGTAGTTGAGCAAAGGCTCACCAGATCTGGCCAGAGTAGGACTCCTCTATGAGCAATCATTCACCCAAGCTCCCCCGTGGGCTAGTGGAGCTATCCCACAGCTGCACTGCCCACTGAGGCTCTTCTTGCTTCATCCTCCTTCTCTTTTTTTCACAGACGTCAGATCAACAGAGCAGTATGAAGGCCTTGCCTGCCCGCTCCTGCTCCCTCTTCCCTTTATCTTTCATATGCATCACACCCAAGAGAAACCTCTTATACCTCTAACTCCATCTTGGCAGCTGCTTCCCAGAGAACCCCACCGATGCACTCTCATGAAAATTTTAGAATTTTTTATCATGTTCCACAGGAAAATTTATGAAGATATAGTTTGGAATTGCATTGAATCTATTGATCAGTTTAGGAAGAACTGACATCTTACAACGTGAATATTTTCTATACGCACATATACATACACATGTTACGTCTATTTATTTAAGTCTCCTTAATGTCTCTCAATAAATTTTTGTTACCAAAAATTATGTGCATGTCATTGTCAATTTTTTTTAATTGCAGTATAGTTAACATGCAGTGTTATATTACTTTCAGGTGTACGGTAGGGTGATTCAGCAATTCTATACATTACTCAGTGCGAGTCATGAAAAGTGTGCTCTTTAACCCCCTTCATCAATTTCACCCATCACCTCTCCCACCTCCCCTCTGGTAGCCACCAGTTTGTTTTCTATAGTTAATAGTCTATTTTTTGGTTTGTCTCTTTTTTTCTTTGTTCATTTGTTTTGTTCCTTAAATTCCACGTATGAGAGAAATCATACAGGATTTGTCTTCCTCTGACTGACTTATTTCACTTAGCATTTTACTCTTTAGATCCATCTATGTTGTGCAATTGGCAAGATTTCATTATTTTTTACGGCTGAGTAATATTCTGTTATATATAGGGGCACCTGGGTGGCTCCATTGGTTAGGTGTCTGACACTTGATTTTGGCTCAGGTCATGAGATCGAACCCCACATTGGGCTCTGCATTGCTTAAGAATCTGCTTAAGAGTCTCTCTCTCTCTCTCTGTGGTGCCTGGGTGCCTCAGTCATTAAGCGTCTGCCTTCGGTTCGGGTCATGATCCCAGTGTTCTGGGATCGAGCCTCACATCGGGCTCCGTGCTTGATGGGAAGCCTGCTTCTCCCTCTCACACTCCCCTTGCTTGTGTTCCTTCTCTCTCTGCCTCTCTGTGTCAAATAAATAAAATCTTTAAAAAAAAAAAAAGAGTGTCTCTCTCTCTCTCTCTCTCTCTCTCTCTCCCTCTCCCTCTTCCTCTGCCCTTCCCCTGCTTGTGCTCACTCTGTCTCTCTCAAATAAATATAAAAAATAAATAAATAAATAAATAAATAAAATATTCCATTGTATAGATATAGATATAGATATTGATATAGATATAGGATATGGATACAACTTCTTTATTCATTCATCTATCAATGAACACTTAAGCTGCTTCCATAGTTTGGCTGCTGTAAATAATGTTGCCGTAAACATAAGGGTACATATACCTTTTTGAATTAGTGTTTTGGTGTTCTTTGGGTAAATAACCAGCGGTGGAATTACTGGATCATATGGTAATTCTATTTTTAATTTTTGTAAGAAACTCCATACTGTTTTCCACAGCAGCTACACCAATTTGCATTCCTACCAACAGTGCACAACTGTTCCTTTTTCTCCACTTCCTAGCCAACACTCATTTCTTGTCTTTCTGATTCCTGCAATTCGGACAGGTATGAGGTGATATCTTGTCGTGATTCTGATTTGCATTTCCCTGATGATGAGTGATGTTGAGCATCTCCTCGTGTGTCTGTTGGCCATCTGTATGCCTTCTTTGGAAAAATGTCTGTTCATGTCTTCTGCTCATTTTTTAATTGGATTATTTGTATTTTGAGTGTTGAATTGTATAAGTTCTTTACATACTTTGGATACTAACCCTTTATCAGATATGACATTTCCAAATATCTTCTCCTATTTAGTAGGCTGTCTTTTAGCTTTGTTGGTTGTTTTCTTTGCTGTGCAGAAACTTTTCATTTCAATGTACCCCCAAGAGTTTATTTTTGCTTTTGTTTTTCTTGCCATAGGAAACATATCTAGAAAAATTTTGCTATGGCTAATGTCAGAAAAATTACTGTCTGTGTTCTCTCTAGGATTTTTATGGTTTCAGGTATCACATTTAGGGCTAATCCATGTTGAGTTTGTTTTTATGTATGCTGTGAGAAAGTGGTCCAGTTTCATTCTTTTCCATGTAGCTGTCCAGTTTTCCCAACACCATTTGTTAAAGAGGCTGTCTTTTTCCCATTGCATATTCTTGCCTCCTTTGTCAAAAAGTAACTAATCATACAATCATAGGTTTATTTCTGGGGTCTCTGTTCTGTTCTACTGATCTTTGTCTATTTTTGTTCCAGTATCATACTGTTTTGATTGCTAAAGCTTTGTAGTATATCTTTTTTTAAGATTTTATTTATTAATTAGAGAGAGAGAGAACACGAGCCTGAGCAGGGGGGAGGGGCAGTGGGAGAGAGAGAAGCAGACTCCCTGCTGAGCAGGCTCAATTCTAGCACTCTAATCATGACCTGAGACCAACTTTTAACTGACCGAACCACCCAGGCACCCCAGCTTTGTAGTAAATATTGAAATATGAGATGGTGATACCTCTAGTTTTGTTTTTCTTTTTCAAGATTGTTTTGGCGATTCAGGATCTTTTGTGGTTCCATACAAATTTCAGGATTATTTGTTCTAGTTCTGTGAAGAATGCCATTGGTATTTTGTTAGGGATTGCATTAAATTTGTAGATTGCTTTGGGTAGTATGGTCATTTTAACAATATTTGTTATCCCAATCCATGGGTATGGAATATCTTTCCATTTGTTTGTGTTGCCTTCAATTTCTTTCATCAATATTTTATAGTTTCAGAGTACAGACCTTTGACCTCCTTGGTTAAGTTTATTCTTGGTATCTTATTATTTTTAGTACAATTGTAAATGGGATTGTTTCCTTAATTTCTCTTTCCGATGCTTCATTATTAGTGTTTAGAAATGCACTGGATTTCTGTATATTGATTTTGTATCCTTCAACTTTACTGAATTCATTTATCAGTTTTTTGGTGGAATCTTTAGGATTTTCTACGTATAGCACCATATCATCTCCAAACAGTGAAAGTTTTATTTCTATCTTACCAATTTCCATGTCTTTATTTCTTTTTTCTGTTGGACCTGTGGCTAGGACTTGTAGTACTATGTAGAATAAAAGCAGTGAGAGTGGACATCCTTGTCTTGCTCCTGATCTTAGGGGAAAAGTTCTCAGTTTTTCACCATTGTGGTTGATATTAACTATGGGTTTTTCATATATGGCCTTTATTACACTGAGATATCTACTTCATTTTGTTTGTTTGTTTTCTTTTGTTTTGTTTTTGAGTTAATGTTTTTATTTCTTTTCAATAAATACCCAGAAGCAGAATTGCTGGATCATATGGTAGCTCTATTTTTAATTTTTTGAGGAACTTACATACTGTTTTCCATAATGGCTGCACCAGTATGAATTCCCACCAACAGGCCAAAATATTCACTTTTCTCCACATCCTCACCAACACTCATCTCTTATGCTTCTTGATTATAGCCATTCTAACAGGTATGAGATGACATCGCCTGGTTCGATTTGCATTTCCCTGATTATTAATGATGTTGAGCATCGTACTTGCTTGTTATTCACATGTCTTATTTGGAAAAATGTCTATTTAGTTCCTCTGCCCATTCTTATTTATTTATTTAGAGGAGGGGAAGGGCAGAGGGAGACAGAAAGAATCCCAAGCAGGCTCCACACTCAGCATGGAGCCTGATGCAGGGCTTGAACTCATGATCCTGAGATCCTGACCTGAGCCAAAACCAAGAGTTGGACACTTAACCGGCTGAGCCACCCAGGCATCCCTCCTCTGCCCATTTTAAAATCAGATTTTGTTGTTGTTGTTATTGAGTCATATGAGTTCAAATGAATAATTCAGGAAACAACAGATGTTGGCAAGGATGTGGAGAAAGGAGAACCCTTTTATACTGTCAGTGGGAATGCAAACATGTACAGCCACTCTGGAAAACAGTATAAAAGTTCTTCAAAAAGTTAAAAGTAGAGCTACTCTGTGACCCAGCAATTGAACTAGTAGGTATTTATCCAAAGGATCCAAGCATAGTAATTCACAGGGGCACCTACACCTCAGTGTTTATAGCAGCAATGTCCACAATAGCCAAACTATGAAAAGAGTCCAGATGTCCATCAACAGATGAGTGGATAAAGAAGATTTGATATATATAAACAATGGAATATATTATTCAGCCACCAAAAAAATGAAATCTTACAATTTGCAATGATGTGGATGGAACTAGAGGGTATTATGCTAAGCGAAATGAGTCAGTCAGAGAAAGACAATTATATTATTTCACTCATATGTGGAATTTAAGAAACAAAACAGAGCATCATAGGGGAAGGGAGGGAAAAATAAAAGATGAAATCAGAGAGGGAGACAAACCATAAGAGACTCTTAACTATAAGAAACAAGCTGATGGCTGCTGAAGGGGAAGTGAGTGGGGGGATGGCGTAACTGGGTGATGGGCATTAAGGAGGGCACTCGATGTAATGAGCACTGTGTGTTATACACATCCGATGAGTCACTGAACTCTACCTCTGAAACTAATACTCTAGATGTTAATTAATTGAATTTAAATAAAATTTAATTAAAAAAAGACTTTGATGAAGTCATTGAAAAAGACACAAACAAATGGAAAGATAGTCTGTGTTCATGGACCAGAAGAAAACATACCACAAATATGTTTATACTGCCCAAAGCCATCTGTAGATTCAAAGCAATCCTCATCAAAATTCCAATGGCATTTTTCACAGAAATAGGAGAAAAAATAACAAAATTTGTATGGAACCAGTAAAGATCACAAATAGCCAAGGCAATCCTGAGAAATAAGAGCAAAGCTGGAATCTCTAGAAGTCTTGTTTCAAAATATATTACCAAGCTATAATAATTAAAACAATATGGTCCTGACATGCAAATGCAAAGACCAATAGAACAAAATAGAGAACCCAGAAATAAACCCCCATGTATACGGTCAAGTAATATTTGACAAGATAGCCAAGGACACTCAATAGGAGAAAGGTCATCTCTTCAACAAATGGTGCTGGAAAAACTGAACAACCACATGCAGAAAAATGAAATTGGAACCCTATCTCACATCACTCACAAAAATTAACTCAAAATTAATTAGAGGCTTAAGCATAAAACCTTATGCCATGAAAGTCCTAGAAGAAAACATAGGGAAATATCTCTAACATCGCTCTTGGCTATAATTATTTGGCTATGGCACCAAGTACACAAGCCCAAAAAGCAAAGATCAACAGGTGTGACTACATCAAACTAAAAAGTTTCTGCACAGCAAAAGAAACAATCAACAAAAGGAAAAGGTAACTTATGGAATGTGAGAAAATATTTGTAAATCAAATATCAGATAATGAGTTAATATCGAAAATGTTTAAAGAACTCATATGACTCAATAACAACAACAACAAAATCTGATTTTAAAATGGGTGGAAGAGGGATGCCTGGGTGCCTCTAAACTTACTTTGTTGAAAGTTTTTATCATGAATGGATGTTGTACTTTGTCAAGTGCTTTTTCTGCACCTGTGGAAATGATCATATGGTTTTATCCTTTCTCTTGTTGATGTGATGTATTATGTTCATCGATTTGTGAATATTGAACCACCTTTGTATCCCAGAAATAAATCCCACTTGATTGTGGTGAATGATTTTTTAATGTATTGTTGGATCTGGTTTGCTAATATTTTGTTGAGGATTTTTTTTTTTAAGATTTTATTTATTTATTAGAGGCAGCCAGCGAGAGAGGGAACACAAGCAGGGGGAGTGGGAGAGGAAGAAGCAGGCTCATAGCAGAAGAGCCTGATGTGGGGCTCGATCCCATAACGCCGGGATCACGCCCTGAGCCGAAGGCAGACGCTTAACCACTGTGCCACCCAGGCGCCCCTTGTTGAGGATTTTTGCATCTATGTTTACCAGAGATACTGGCCTGTAGTTCTCTTTTTCTGTAGTGTCTTTATCTGGTTTTAGTATTAGGGTAATACTGACCTTATAGAATGAATTTACAAACTCTCCTTCCTGTTCAATTTTTTGGAATAGTTTGAGAAAAATAGGTATTAACTCTTCTTTAAATGTTTGGTAGAATTCACCTGTGAAGCTATCTGGTCATTGTCAAAATTTATTATTTTGTACTTTGAATTTTTTATTGAGACTGTAACTACAGACTTAAAATTCCATTTTTGGACTTTTTTAACTTTTTTTCTGATCTAAATAAATGCCCTAACTTTTGTATCTTAGATCCATAAGCCTTGTTAAACAGTCTTACTAAGTCTTGACCTTTTTTTGTAGGCATTTATGTTTTCTTTATAGACTGTGTTATCTGAGAATTATGGCAGCTTTTTTCTTCCTTTTCAGATCTTTAAACTCACAATTCTTGTCTGACTACGTGAGCTGTGGCTTCTAGTAAAAGGTTGAATAGGAGAAGTTTCAAGGGCCACCCTGGTCTTTTCTTGAACTGAATGAGAATCTTTTCAATTTTCTACCTCTGAGTATGCGACTTTTTATTTATCCTACTTATTTATCCTATTTATCATTTCTTACTGTTTTTTTTTTCCTTTCCACCTGCTGAATTAATTGAATTTCTCTCCCTTACCCCATGCACACTTTCATTTTTTTCTCCTTTTAATATCTTGGAAATTATATACTCTATTTCTATTCTTTTGAAGATTTCATGGAAATTTTAAAATGTATACTTAGCTTATCAGAATCTAGAGAGACTTCATATCTTTATCTTCATCAGCATTTTTTAAAATGTTAACTTCAGATATCCCTCTGATTTATATGTATAAATATTCAGAATTTTCTTTCTACTCCAAATTTTCTACTGCCGTATGTTAGACACTATCGATATTGCCTTTTTATAGTCAGTGTATGTTTAGATTTACCCACAGGCTTACCATCACCTTTATTCACTTTTTCATCTTGCATTTCAGATCTTCAAGGATTATTTTTCATCTGTCTAAAGTGCATTCCTTTGGAAATTTCTTTAGTGGAAGCCTAATGGAAATTAATTCATTCAGATTTTGTTTGTTTGAAATGTTTTCATTCCAAAGTTATTTTTGAAAAAGATAATTATGCTTGCATCAAATCATAATTTGGAAGTTATTTTCTCTTGTCACTTTGAAGAACTTTTACCAATCTTCCAACTTCTTTTGTTACTATCAAGAAATCAATTTTCAGTCTAATTTTAGTTTCTTTGCACATTTCTACCTTTTATTTCCTACTGATTTTAAAAACTCTTTGCCTTTACTAATCTTCAATTCACTATGTGTCTAGGTGTAGCTTACATTTTATGTATCTTGGTTGGGGTTTATTGGGCCTCATGATATAAGAAATGGCATATTTGATTAGTACTAGGAATTCGTAGACATTATTTTTTTTATGTAAATTCTCCCTCTTCTTTCCATCACCTTTTTCTGGAACTCCCAGTAGACTTATGTTTGACTTTCTGATTCCTTATATTCTATTATTTTCATTCATGTTTTCCTTCTCTTGGCTCTTTGATGTGTACCCTATGTAATTTCCCCATATCTGTATTCCAGCTTACTTATTCTCTGTTTTGCTATTTCTAATTTACATTAATCTTTCCACTGAGTTTTAATATTAACTTTTACTTTTTAAATTCTAGGGATTGCATATGTTTCCTTCCAATTATGATGAGTCAATTATGTATGTATGTTTCAATACATATGAAAGTATTAAACAATACTTTCTTGTATTTTTACCATATTTTTAATACTCAGATTTTTAGCATTTGAATGTTTATTTTGTATTTTATATCTGAAAATTCCAGTTTGAGGATCTGACTCCACATTTTTTTCTATCTGCTGACTTGTTTATGATAGTTTCTTTTGCTCATGTTTTTGGTGATGTGTGTGTGTGTATGTGTTGTGCATGTGTGTGTGTGTGTGTGTGTGCGTGTGTGTGAGCTCATGTTCAATGGAATTTTATGTTTGATTATTGTTTGAGGTCTGAGTTTAAAGTCTTTTCATCCAAAAACAATTGGAATTTGCCTCTACCAGGTTAATGGAGACCTTACCAGGGGTGCTTGGGTGGCACAGCAGTTAAGCGTCTGCCTTCGGCTCAAGGCGTGATCCCAGCGTTGTGGGATCGAGCCACGCATCAGGCTCCTCTGCTATGAGTCTGCTTCTTCCTCTCCCACTCCCCCTGCTTGTGTTCCCTCTCTCGCTGGCTGTCTCTATCTCTGTCGAATAAATAAAAAAAAATCTTTAAAAAAAAAAATGGAGACCTTACCAATCCAGAGTGAGAATATGTGAACTACAAGGTAGATATGAGAAAGTTACAGTTAATATAGAGTCAGGGAGGTTTTTTAAAAGATAGAAAATATGACTAAGAATTAAATGGCTTTTCAGCTGGAGACTTTTGTGAGTGCAGTCACTCAGGCAGTGTGAATTCTTGCCCATACCCACAGGAATTTGAGTTATCCTTAGGATTCTTGGCATAGACTTTGTTCTACCCCTGCTCATTCTTTCCCCTCCCCACCCTCATACATCCGTTCAGAGGTTTGGAAAAACAAATTATTTTTGCTACTTCCTCTGAAAAGCAAGTTTTTTTTGCTTTGTTTTGCTTTTCGATCTGGTTAGTTAGATTTTTTTTCCATTTGCTCTAGGTTCTGTCTGATAGGGGCTGGGCTGAGGATTAATCCTCCTTATGACCTCCCCTTATTTAGGCTCTAGCCTTTCTCTTCCATTCTCCACAGCATGACACATTAATACCAAATTCCAGACTTCTAGGTATTGACAAAAATCCCCAGAAAAAATACTGGCTCCAGAGTTTGCTTACCCATAGAATTATATTTTCTTGACATTTCGGAGTTTTCAGAAATTCCTTTCTTCCTTCCTGCAAGTTTATCATGCATTAAAAAATTATTTGAAGACTCAACAATAAGAAAACTAAGAGCATAAATAAAAATGGGCAAAGAATCTGAACAAGCATGAAAAAAGCACATAAAAACCTGCTTAAATCATTTGTGCTATAAACTGAATATTTGTATTCCTCTCAAATCTATATGTTGCTACCTAGTCTCCAATTTGGTAGTATTAAGAGGTTAAGGCTTTGAAAGGTGATTAGGTCATTCATAGAGCCCTCATGAATGGAATTAGTGCCCTTATAAAAGAGACCTCAGAGATCTCCCTTGTCCCTTCTTCCAGGTGAGGACGCAGAGAGAAGACAGCCATCTATGAATCAGGAGGCTTTCACCAGACACTGAATCCGCCAGTGTCTTGATCTTGGACCTCCCAGCCTCTAGGACTGTGAGAAATAAATAAGCCCCCAGTCTATGGTATTTTTATTACAGCAGCCTAAACGGACTAAGACAATTTTTCATAAGGAAATTACAAAGTGAGACAACAATGAGATACCACCACACACCTATTAAAATAGCTTTAAAAATTTTTAAGCTGACAATACCAATTTTTGGTGAGTATTCACATCGGTAGAAACTCTCTTTCATTGTTCATGAAAATGCAAAATTGTACTGCCACTTGGAAGATAGTTTGGCAGTTTCTTACAAAGCTAAATATAATCTGACTGTTGCACCCCTAGGTATTTACCCAACGTATTTGAAAAGTTATGTCCACACAAAACAAGTATATAAATATATATAGCAACTTTTTCATTATTGCCACAAACTGGAAACAATCAAGATACCTTTCAATAGAAAAATGGATAAGGAAACTCTGGTACATTAGCACAATAGGATATTATTCAGCAATAAAAAAAAGAATGGTAATGCCAAAAATACATGGATTAATCTTAAATGGATATTACTAAGTGAAAGAAATTAATATATAAAGGCTAAATACTGTATGATTCCACTTATATGACACTCTAGAAAAAAACAAAATTACAGACACAGTAAAGATCAGTGGTTGTCATGGGTTTCAAAGGAAAGGAGAGGCAGGTGAACAGGTAAAGCAGATATTTTCTAGGGAGGTAAAACAATTAAGTATTATACAGTATGATACTGCAGATATATTTCACTAGGCATCTATTAAACTTTACTGCACAAGAGTTCATCTTAATGTGTGCAAATAAAAACTCTTTAAGGGCCCAGAGGAATCCCAGGATGGAATGCAGAAAGTGACAAAACAATCTAGCTGTATTTCAGATGTACGAAACAACCTCCCTGAAGGGATTAGAGGAAAGGGTTCTCACCTAAGTAAATGTGGAAATGAGTAGAGTCTGTAAAACTAAAGCAACATAAATTATACATAAGCACAATAAAATTGCTTATAAGTTGAACAATTAAGTAAATGATGGCAAATGGTAGTTTCTCACTGCTGGAGTGGAAGGTTACAGACATGCCGGGGAAATGCTATAATGATTCCTATGATAATAGATTAGAGTTGGGCACATCAATAGGAACTCATATTTGGCTTAATATATATACAGATCATCACATAGAGAAATATTTATAGATACCTGTGTATACATTAATTAATATACATGCATTTATTCCCGTTTTGTCAGCTGAGAAGACTTAAAAGTAACAACATTCCTATAACAATGAACACATTTAACACCGAGATCTTGGTTTCTAACACCACTCTGCAAAAAAGGAATCAGAACTCCTTGGAGGACGTGAGCTGGGCATACTGACTTCCTTCTAAATGATCGAGTATGGAAAGAGGAGATGAAGGGAGTAACTTTGAAGTGGAGAAACCTGAAAACACTACCCTTTCTAGGTAATCAAGGTCAACTTCAAATAATAAAGTCATGTTGTTGTGATAAAGTCATACTGTTATCATGTGATAGGATTTAATGAAAATGGCATTTTTACCTTTACAAACTTTCTTCCAAAACTACTGCCTCAATCTAACCATGAGAAAAGTAGCAGACAAATATAATCGCGGAGGAATCTTACAAAATATCTGCAGATAATCCTCAAAAGCATCAAAATAATCAAAAATAGAGTAAGTCTGAGAAACTATTACAGCCAAAAGAGCCCTCAGAAAACATAAATAAAGTGATGTGGTATCTTAGACGAAACCCTAGAACAGAAAAAAAGACATCAGGTAAAAATTAAGGAAGTCTGAATAAAGTATGAACGTCAGTTAATAATAATGTAATCAATATTTGGTTAGTTAGTTGTAGCAAATATTCTATACCAATGTAAGATGTTAGATAACAGGAGAAATTGGGTATGGGGTATATGAGAACTTTCTGTGCTATCTGCAATATTTTTAATAGATGTGAAAAACTGTTCTAAAAGTCAACATCTATTAATAAAATACTTTAAAGTGCTTTATCCTACATTTTTGTATGTGCTGTCATGGCAGTTTTACTTAACATCTAATCTTCCATTTTGCCATAAAACCTGGAGGCCTAAGAACCAAGAGAGCCAATGGTGTAACTTTCAGTCAAAAAGCCAGCAGGTTCGAGAAGAGCCAATGTCGTAGCTCAAAGCAGTCTGGGGAATGGGGTTCACTCTTACTCTGCCTTTTTGTTCTCTTCATGTCTTCAGTTGATTGGCTGAGGCCCACCCACATTAGGGAGGGCAACCTACTTTACTCAGGCTACTAATTCAAGGGTGATTTCATCCAGAAACACCTACGCAGACCCACACAGAATAACGTTTGACCTGTCTGGGCACCCAGTGGCCCAGTCAAGTTGACACATCAAATTAACCATCCCAGTTGGTGTCATCAATGAGCCAGAGAGCAGACCTCCAAACCCTGGCAACTGTTCCTCTGTTTCACTTTCTGAACAGACAATTCAGCTCCAGCGTCGACTCTGCTCCCATGGAGCCCTTCCCTCCAGAGGGGAATGCTCAGGGGCACAGCTCACTGCAGTGACCAGGGCTCTTGAACATTCACTGCCTGGGCCTGTTGTGAGGACCAAACGAGACAGTGTGCGGGAACACACTTTGTAAGCTGTTCAGTTCTACAGATGTGAAATGTTGTCATTATTCCGCTTATTTTCCTGTGCATTGGCGGCAGTCACATTGTCTTTGTGTGTTCTCAGCAGAAACGAAAATATAACAAATCTGAAATGCTTAGCTCCGAAGAACTCACAAAGGGAGGACAGCTGGTATTGCCCACATCAAAGAGAATACAAGCAGCTCAAATTTCAGTGTTGCTTTTGGCACACGAACCACCTTCTGACCCACTAGCTCATGTGATCCTCCCGAAATCCTGTACGCAGAATGTGCTATTATTCTGCTTTTGTACATGTGGAGAAAGACTGAGAGAGGCCGGTGACTCTTCCAAGATAACACTGCTAGGCAGAAACCAATTTCTCCTTTGACACCAGTCTTCAAATTCTAAATCCATGTTCTTTCCATGCCATCATCATCCCTCTCCTGATAGGAAACAGTGAGCTCAGCCCTGGGCAGCGTAATTACCTGTAAAGAAAGACCAGACCACTTTGCTAATAGCTGAATAACAGATTTTGAGTTCTTTTACATTTAAAAGAGCATAACCACATGAAGGGTAACAGTATCTGAGGACTCTAGCTTCATGATACCCATTGGTTTACGCATTCCACCTCCATCCATCCGTCCAGTTAACAAATTAAAGGTCTACCATGTGCTGACTGCATTATAGGCACTGAGAATACATATGGCAACACTCGGCCTCACCATCACCATCATCAACATTTTCATCCCGATTACTTTGGGCATGTGCCTGTTATGTGAGACTAGGTGAAAGGTCAAGAAGTCCAAGATTATAGAAGGTGACGTTCCTAGTGTGTTATCACTAACACGGCACACACTCAACAAGGCAGACATTGGAAGGTATCATACCAGAGACACAATCAGCTCAGCAAAATAAAGAAATGCACAATTAATACGTGACATACACAGGAGCCAATGAATGTTGAAGGGGTGTGTGGGGAAGGAAATGTAATGTTTGAATTAATAGAATTATAAAGAACTCTTGTTCCTGAGTAGGTGGCTTCATGAAAGCTCTTCAGGTCATAAAACAGGGCTCTGTCTTTTTAATGTTGCGATTTCCAGTAGGAAGTTCCGGTAAGAAATTAAGCATCCTGCACCCAATGCTATGTGTCTGCCTTGCTATGCTGGCACATAGTGGGTCTCGACTAAATGTTTTCTTTTGTTTCCCTTGATTCGGGAGGATATTTGTGGGATATTTTCTGGAGGAGCAGCTTTAATTTGGAAAGTAATAAAAATTCCTCAGATGAGAATACCACCAAATATATACTCTTCTCTTATCTCTTCTTTATCTAAACAATGTTTCTTACTCCTCTCTAAAATGCAAACCAAACATGGCTGCTGTCACGAAGACTTCTTGCCATTCTGACAAGCACCACTAGGGGCTGATGCGTCTGCTTGGGAACATCGTGGGACACATTCCTGGAGAGCTGAACACACCAGACTATAGCCCTTACGAATACTCCCTCTCTATTGTTATTATGGAGGAAATGCCATAATTCTAGCTTAGATAAACCCATTCACTTTTTTTTTATTATTATGTTACGTGAGTCACCACACACGGGATCCTATCTCCATTGACGCACTCAGCTACGTCAATTCTCCTCTCTCATTTATCTTTACATTTTCACTTTTTACATGGTAATTCCCAACAACAAACATGCTGTTATTAAATCTACCTTAACGAAACAACAACAAACAACAAAACACCCCTGTTAACTGCTCCTCCCCTCCTTCTACTCCACACTTACCTGTCATGACTATGCTGCATTTTTCATAGAATTTTCCTCAGCCAACAAAGCCAGCCTGTCCTCTCAGGAGCAGATCATAGCCAATGACTGACTGGCATGAGGTACAAAAAAGCTGGTCCACCGCCTTGAGGATGAGCTAATTTAGGGGTGCAAATTGTTTTCCAAAGCTTCCCTACAAGATGGAACTGAAGCTAGTTGTCAGCTGAGACTATATTTCTGCATAACATTTTTTTCTGCCCTATCTTGATTCCCTCACACGCCTTTTCTGAAAAGCATTTCCCCAATAAATCATCTGCTTCTAGGGAACCCAGCCTAACACAACTGGTACCAGAACTGTTGGAACCCAGTTGGGGGTGCTCCTCAGAAGCTCTAAGGATAAGATTCTCAAACTGGATTATTCACAGGATGAATGGCAATGAGGACCCCATCACTGGTATTAGGTGTAACATAGACCATTTCTGGTATATTCAATTATCGCAGTGGCTGAGACTCTTACATTGAAGAGTTGGAAAGAGGTACACTAGCTGGTACATGTCTTCGGCACTTGAGAGATGTAGAAGAAATAATCATTGCAAGAACTGTAGAATCAGGTAGTTGTTCCTTAGCAACATTGATTTACTAAAAAGAGAAAATAACAGGGTTGCATCTATTAATCAACAATCTACAGCAACGTGTGAGAGCCATAGGGCATTCTTAACAATATTTAAAGACCTTTATCTCTGATAGCTACAAGGCAGACATTGCTTAAGATCAGGAACAAGACTAAATTTTAAAAATGAGAGAATTTCAGAGAAGTCTGAATCATCAGCCTAGGCATGTATCCAGTAAAAAAACCATTGGATACAAAAATAGGAGCACTCTGAGGCTTGGGATGGAGATATCTGGAAAGATGTGTGTGAGAACACTGATTCTCAAATTCCCTTGAACTTATGGGGCCTGCAGAAGTGGCCCACTCCTCTTTTTTGAAAGATAGATGTTTCCCTTGCTTGAAAACTATGCAATGGTCTAAAATGAAGCACGTGCTTTACAATGTAGTACTTTCCCTCATCAGAATCTCTTTCCACCTTTCCTGCTGGCCACGATCCATAATTAGAGTTAACTCTCAGCCGGATGTGACTAAAGAAATGCCAACCCTCCTAAGCAAAGAAAGAGATTATGTGCTAAAAGAGCTGTAGGACCAAGGCAACATGTACTGTCAGGCCCAGAGAATATGACTGGGAGTGAATCCTGAGTATGCTGGACCAAGGTGGAGGAATAGAAAGCTGGCTGATGGAAAGTTCCATATGGGATGCTCTTCTGTAACACAGCATTTAACTTCTTGACAAAGGCTCCAAGTGATGGTTGTAACGCATTACTGGAGTAACTCTTGGGAACTTGACAAGGAAGACGCCACCTTATACGAAGAAGGGGTACCAGAAAACCATGGAGGAAGGAATAATGAGCCTCAGAGAGGTGGGGATGCCAGAATACATCTACCCTTTGAGACCAGAAAACATACCAACTAGACATGTTCCTTGGGATGGCTCAAAGGACATTCTGTGTACCAAGATGATGACGTGAGAGTCACAAGAAGTGAAAAACTGAGGAGTAGTTTTCTTCTGCAGATCAGAACTAATGATAGCAGATGCTGCTACAGACTTGGGCTCCCTAAGAGCAGTGAGGATGATAAGATCCTGGAATAGAAGAAGTCAGGTGGCAGCCAGCCAGAAATCAGAAGTAGCAATCATAACTTAAGTTTATCTATTTACCATGATGAACACCAAGACTGAAATGGCAGCCAGGGGCACATGATCTATAGGGAACTTGGAAATGGCTCATAAAACATGGCATTCTTAGGGACAGCACAATACAGATGGACAACCAGCAAATCTACTGATTAAAATACATAACCAGAGACGCTCTGAAAATGGTTATGGTCAGATCAGAAGGTCACAGTCAGCTGCTTCAGTGGAAAGTCATGATTGCCCAGTTTACAGACCAGAAGCATTCCCAGGTCCAGAGTCCACTGACTGAAGGGAAGACTGGATCACAGGGGAACAAAATCCTGCAGAGGCACAACAAATATACGTAGCAGTGCTCTCACAGTTCTTTGCCCAAAATAAGCAAATAAGAGCAACAGTAAAAATAAGAAAAGATATATAACTGTCAACTGGGGAAAGGAGAATAACCAAATTTTTCAAGGGTTGTGGATATAGAGCATGAATAATCACTAATACCCAGGAATCCAAAGTGCCGTCGTTGCCCTGTTAGAGTAGGGAATAGAGAGGTCAAATAATAAATGAAGTCCTGGTCCAGGATCCATGGCATCCACAGACTCACCCATTGCTATTTTTCTGATTTCTGAAGGTAAATACAAAATTGTCATATTCAGCAGTTTGGCAAAACTCTCACATTGACCCGTAGAGTAAGAGCTATGCTGGGAAGGAAGGTTAAGTGGAATATTTTGACATTGCCCCTCCCTCCATGATAGTAAATCAAAAGCAGTATCTCATCCCAGAGTATAGGGCAGATATTTGTGCCACCTTTAAATCCTTAAAAGACTGTCGTATCCCATTTACTTCACCAATGCCAAAACTGGACGGATCATACTAGATGTTCGTTTATTATAACAAACGTAGCCAGGTAGAGTCTTACTTGTAGCTGTTGTGCCAGATATGGTGTCTTTACTAGAGGAGATTTACATGGCCTGAGATACATAGTATACGACTGTTGATCTGATGCATGTTTTCTTTTCCAAACCTATACAAAGGGAAGAGCAGAAGCAGCTCATAGTCTCAGGGGACATAAACCTGTACATATTCACAGTGTTCTGCAGGGCTATGTGAATTTTCCCATTCCCTGCATGACATAGTCCGTAAGGATCTTGACCATCCGGACATCTTAAAGATGGTAGCAGGTACATAACTGGAATCCATTCGTACCAATATATAACAAACCATGTGGAGGCTGTTGGCCTGATACAGTGATGGAACAATCTTTTGAGGGTACCGTTGAGGGGCCAGATTGAAGATAACACCCTTTGAAATGGGGTGATGTTCTTTAAGGTGTGGTATATGCTTTAAACCAATGGCCATTACATGGTGATGTGTGTCCAGGAGATCGAACACATGGGTGAGAGAACTAGGGATGGAAGCAGGATGAGCCGCTTAGGATATTTGGGTTTCCTTTCCTTGTAATTTCAGACTCTGTAGGTATAAAGGTACTGGTCTCCAGAGAAGGGGATGCTTCCACCAAGGGACCCAGAAGAGTGCTACCCGGTCATTTTGAAGATCTGTGTGAAAGTAAGTCCGCAGTCACAGGAAGTGGTTTCTACACCAGCAGGGGCAATAGACCCTAATTCTCATGAGGATATAAAACTTCTGCTACATAACGGGACTAGGAAAAGGTAAGTTAGTCATGGAGGCAATTCTCCAGAGTGTCTCTTGGTAGGCCCATGTCCTATAAATGGGCAAGCACGATAATTTCAGTCTTATGAGATTATATTCTATATCCTTCTTGGAGACAGACCTCAGTCAATGACTGATGGATATGGAGGTTCCAAAGCCCAGCCTCCTTTGTCTCAAGGTGGGACTAACCTTATTACATTATTTGTACTTCAGAGTTTCCCCATACAATCAAACTAAGGCTAGTTTTCCATAAAAGCACATTCTTGCTTCACATTTTTCACTCCCAAGCCTGCCTCCCTCACTCCTCTTGTCCTATGAGCACTTCCTGGGTAAACCACTAGAACAAGAATACGCATTTCAGGTTCTGCCTCCAGGGAATCTTGCCAAAGACACAGGGACTTTTGACATTTTTGTCATTGATGTATTAAAGTTTCTAGGGAAAAAAATGCATGATACACAACAGACACGATATTTGCTTATATATATGTTGAAAAAATGTAATCCTTATCACACTGAACTAACATGCTTGGCTTACTTGCTATTATTTATTTGTTTAGTGATTTATTCATCTAACAAGACTTGATCCAATGTCTCCTCTATTGTAGGCTCTATGCCCAGTGTTGGAGATACAGTAAAATGTAAGTCAGTCACCCTGCCCCGAAGATGCTCTCAGCCTTGTCCGGTGGACACGTCAATAAACCAGCTCATCTGAGTCCAATGTAATAAGCGTCATGACACAAAGAGAGTTCTGGATCTTTCTTTTTTTTTTTTTTTTTTTTTACCCTCAACAAGAAACACAGACACTGGCCCACAATAGCCACTCAATAAGTAAATCATTTCGAAGGAATTCCTTCGAGCCTGATGCAATGTGAGCCCCTGTTAGACCTTCTTAGGCACAGCCTCTGTTGCGTCTCAACAACCCAGCAGCTCAGAACGCTCAGCCCTCCACGTTGCTGCTCATGTTGGAAAAGTCATCCCATTCTTCTCCTGGCTAACTCTTGCTCACCATATCAGACTCAGCTCTGAAATCACCTCTCCTGGACCATTCCCTCACCCTACTGCTCCCTGAGGCCAGATTAGGTGCCTCCTCTAACTACCGTGCCAGCCTCTTCCACTGCACTTGGGGTTTTATGCCCTGGTTTTCTGGCCATGTATCTATCTCTCCTGTGAAGTAATAATCAGGTCAGGGACTGTGTGCCCAAAACCTATCAGTTGATAAATTTTTTAATTGATTTAATTTTTGTTGTTGTTTGTTTGTTAAATTGTTTAAATGGCCAAGGAGGGATCGATGTGTGAAAAGGAAATATTTATCATGGCTTGGGTTTTCACTAATAGTCATTTTCTTCAGCTTTTTTTTTTTAAGATTTTATTTATTTATTTGACAGAGAGAGACACAGCCAGCGAGAGAGCGAACACAAGCAGGGGGAGAGGGAGAGGAAGAAGCAGGCTCCCAGCGGAGCAGGGAGCTGGATGTGGGGCTGGATCCCAGGACCCTGGGATCACGCCCTGAGCCAAAGGCAGATGCTTAACGACTGAGCCACCCAGGCGCCCCCTTCAGTTTTTTAATTTAAAATCTATCTTTCCTTTAGCCTTTAAATTCACTTTTTAAGTCCCGTATATTTGCTTATAAATTTAGTAACTGGGTCTGAAAATTTAAAACCCTTTTTTGTTCTATTTTTTATTTCTTCTAATTTATCTGATAAATTTTACAGAATAAGTTTCCCTAAGCATATGGACATTAGTTTTAAAGTTTATTAGATTTTCTCAAGCATATCAAATAAAAGTCACAAAAAATTGTAAGCTTAACAAATTAAAATCTCCCATATTATCTAAAACATCATTAATTAAATTACCTTAAACATGTCAAACTATGATCATATATCAAAAATATTTTATTAAGTATTTCAAACAGCCAGTAAGACAGCTGTGTGACCCTAACAACAAAATCATTCAAACTCTTCCAAGACTCTCTTAACTTTAACAAATCGGAACTTATAAAATGAGTAGATCAGATAGTTAAACATTTCAGTATCTCTGACAGCAATGTATAAATTCAGTAACTTAGACTCTCCTAAGCTTTTAAACAATGTAATTAGATACAATTTAAGTTAGAACCTCAAGCCTAAGTTCTCCAGAATGTTCAGATTCTCTTAAATATTTCAAACATCCTACAAAGTATATCCAAACAGCGCAATGAGTACAAAACTTTCTACCGCACTGGTGTAATCACAATTTACACGAAGGTTTAAATACCTAGTTTATTTCTCCATCTTTCATATACTTACATTTTATACCTTCCCAGAATTACAAAGTCAGTCACTTATCCAACCAAAGATAGTAGACTTACCACCTTAGGCCCTACTGCAGCAACCGAAATGACAGAGCCAAGGTTGTCAGAGACTGGAGACCCCAGCTGCAAGGTCGAGGAAGTGGTCAGTTGTGCCTGCGTAACCTGAATCACGTCATGACAAAACAATGGGACAGACCCAAATTAACAGACATTCTACAAAACAACAGATTGTGCTCTTCAAAAATGTCATTGTTGTTTTAAAAAGAGAGAGAGAGACAAAGATAAGAAAGAAGATCAAATAGACATGACAACCAAATATAAGGCATGATCCTGGATTCGGGGGGAAAATGGCATCATTGGGACAATTACCAAAGTGGAATATGGACTATATATTGGATAGTAGTTTGTATTAAATTTGAATTTCCTGAGTTTGAGGGATGCCTGGGTGGCTCAGCTGGTTAAGCATCCAACTCTTGATTTCACCTCAGGTCATGATATCAAATCCCAACTCTGGCTCCGCGTTCAGTAAGGAGTCTGCTTGTCCATGTCCCTCTCCCTCTGCTCCTCCCCTCCACACTGTCTTTCTCTTTCTCTAAAATAAGTAAATAAATCTTTTTTAAAAATTTGTGTTTGATAATCTCACTGTGATTATATTAGAGAATGCCACTATTTTTAGAAGAATCGTGTTGAATTATTTGGGGGTGAAGTGTCAGATCTCTATAAATGGTTCAGCAAATTAATAATAATAATAGAATAATGGAAAGAAGAATATGTGCATGCTTGTGTAGAGAGAGAGAAAGGAAAAATGAGGCAAAAGATATCAACAATGAGTGAATTTGAGGTCGAGTAGGTTGAGTGCAACACTTCAACTTTTTTGCAGTTGTTTTTACAAAACAAAAAGTGTAAATAAAAAATTTAAATAAAGACATTAAAAATAAGATTTACAATGAGTTCATATGAACTTGTATGTATCTTTGAAGAAAATCAAACGTTAGCAATAGATTATCAATACAATAGAAAACCACTGAGAAATTTAAAAATTTTATTTATTTATTTATTTATTTATTTATTTATTTATTTATTTATCAGGGATAGAGAGAGAGCACAAGCAGACGGAGTGGCAGGCAGAGGGAGAAGCAGGCTCCCAGCTGAGCAAGGAGTCCCATGCAGTACTCAATCCCAGGCCCCTGGGACTATGACCTGAGCCGAAGGCAGGCGCTTAACTGACTGAGCCACCCAGGCATCCCAGCCACTGGGAAATTTAAACAAACAAACAAACAAAAAACTGATAGACTACTGGATTCTTTGAAATGGAAAGAAGGTTATGAAACTAGTTTCTGAGGCTATGCTTCCAGAAGAATACCTAAAATTATATTTCCTTTCAAGGATGACAACGTTGTCTCCATTGATCCACAGCACTGCAGGCATTTGACTCTTACAATGCCATTGGCAGAGTGCCCACTGGTCCTCCAGAAGCTAGATGCTCCTGTCATAGCTGTTCCACTGGACACGAGAATGGATTACCCACTGTCTCTGTTCTTTACATCAACCACTCATCACTCAAAGCCTAAGGCACTTGTATCTGATTAGTTGAGTCTAAGACACAAGCCAAAGCACTAGTTGCAAGGTCACAATCTGACCTCCAGCTCTTGCAACAGCAGGTGGGCTCTGCCCGCTATTATCAGATGTCCTACTGATGGGCTTCCTCAATCAAAGGAATGGGGTTCTTATGATGGTGTGAGAAAAAGAAAAGGACCCTGGTCCATGGCACACAGTGCAACCCTTTCGGATCCTGCCTGCTCTATCAAAGGGGCTCCGAGGCCAAGTCTTCTGGCTGGGATCTACCTTTGCAACCCCCTTTCTTAAGATTACCACTCTTTCAACTCATCACTGATTTGAGTAGACAGAAGTCTGCCTACCTCATCGCTACTTCTTTCAACTCAATATTTTGATGCCTAATTACTTTATAGAATTCTATGAGCCTCCACAACTCCTCCCCCTTCTACACCACCCCAATCAGGGAGGTAACGAGTGTCTCCTGGTTATGAATTCCAATGCAACCATCTCCAGCCTCTTTTGAACTTTCGTATTGATCTTCCCAACCACCATTTTGGAATGGTCTAGCGTCAGACCTAGCCCAGGGCCTGGAAGACAGTAGGCTCTTGGGAACAAGGATTGATAAGTGAACCTATGAAGAAATGAGTAAAGAACAGGGTGAATAAACTGATGGGTACCATGAAAAATTACCTCTCTAGCTAACAACGGCACTGAGAACACACAGATTCTGACTCGAAACCACAACAACATAGAAGCAGTTTCAGTCCATTCCTTGGACTGAAAATTATATTCAAACAAGAGATATGATTTCCTAAGGCTGCTGGGTCCGCAGAGAGTGGGAGGGCGGTCCTATTTTCTGGCTGTGTGGGGGAGGGAAGGGCAAGGGTCTCCCCTCTGCGGTAGCAGGTGACAACTCCACCCGCAGATCTTCCTCTTACAGCAGCACTGAGTGACTTCTTTCCATCCCGTGACTACCACCACCTTAGAAGGGACAAAAAGTGACTAAGCTCGGGGCGTCTGGGTGGCTCAGTTGTTAAGCGTCTGCCTTTGGCTCAGGGCATGATCCCAGAATCCTGGGATCGAGCCCCATATCGGGCTCCTCTGCTGGGAGCCTGCTTCTTCCTCTCCCACTCCCCCTGCTTGTGTTCTCTCTCTCACTGGCTGTCTCCCTCTATCAAATAAATAAATAAAATCTTAAAAAAAAAAAAAGTGACTAACCTTACCCTTAGTTTGGACTCACTAGCCAGATACTGAGCCAGAGCAGTCTGGCTCATTCCCGGATCCAGATTTCTCTAAGGGAGATGGGGAGGATCCAAGGGTTAATTAGTGTTCAGAATCAACACAAAGAAGCTAGTCCCAGGATAAGATCCTCCACGTCTCTTTTTCTACCTTCTTTCTCTTTTTATTTATTTATTTATTTTTTGGCCTTCCCTCTATGGCCAGGGACCTTAAAACATAATATGCTGAAAAGCTCATTATCACTGGATAGAAATGTAAGGCATTAAATAATGAATTCTACAGCAAAAAGCAGAAACAGGGGGAAGGAATCTTTCCTGCAAAGGATTGGGCTGAAACTGGGCCATTTTCCTGCTACAAGAAGGAGAAGGCTTTTGTCGATTTCCAGACACGTAAATCAAAAAGGATACTTAACGACAGCAATGGAAGGGAGAAACAGTTTCTTCACCATTGACCCTCAACGGGCATTCCGAAACTGGCTTTCAGGCTAAGAAGCTCTAATCCCTCAACCAACAGAGGAAGCTAAAAAGATTGGATTTGAAAAGGCCACAGGAAATGAGATTGGCAATAGCTCTCAACACAGCGCTAGTCACCCGGCTTGGGGAAGTTAAAACAAGATGAAAAGGAAGAGTCGAAAAATTATCTGCAGCATATGCATAAAACACGAGGCTGGAACCAGCCGAACTGCCTCCCCAATTTCTCTAGCTCTCTGTGGATGCTTCAAGTGCGAAATCCAGGGTTCCAAGGGCTGGAGTTGTGAATGGAACGCAGTACGTCTGTTGGTGAATTTCTAGTCTAAATTGTATTAGCGTAAGTGACAGGGGCTCTGCTCACGATTTGATTCACAGGAGCCGACTGTTTCTGATGTTTTACTAACAATTTGGGTAAATATGCCGAAACCAATATGTTCAGCCAGGTGCTGGGCAAATTTAGCCCAGCGTGGAACAGGGCCTGCACAAATCTGTATCCCCAGATGGAAGACGTGGAGTTACAAATTAGTGCAATTCAAACAGAAGAGGTTTGACCAAGGGAAAGCTTGAAGAGATCAAAGGGAAAGCAGAGGGGAAATTGGATACAGTTGCATGCGGTTCATTAGAAGGCAAAGGGTACTTAATTATTTTCAGTTTTTTCTTCTTCTTCTTGAAGAACTGGGTTAATGCGTTCACTATTCTAGTTTGGTCCTACACTCCCCCAACTTATAAGAAAGCTCTGTGTCACAGTGATATGTTAAATATGAAGGAATTTTCCTGCGTCGTGATTAATCTGGGACCAGACATGGAATTCCAAGCGTAATCAAAATAGGAGTTCAAAATCAGAACTCTATTTTTAAAAGGACTCTATTTACACATGAGTGTCTTCAGAGATCTATTTAGACTGCCATAATTTCCCAACATTCCCACCTATTTATTAATTATTTCTCCCTCACACAATAAATCATTTTAAAATTGTAATTAACCAACATAATAGGTTTTTAGTTATTATCATGTTATATCGTTTTATCTCTCTGTAGGCATGTAAAATCACAGTGATTTAGTTGTTTACCTCCCAGGTTGGGGGTCTCACCCAGAAATAGAATAATAATTATAATTTTAAGGAACTGGAATTGTGCACCCTGCACATGGTGAGTTGTTGGCTGTAATCAGTGTATAAAAGATAGAAACAAGAATGCCAGGAGCATGTTAACGTTATTTACAGTGCCCGTGCAATTCAATTTGTAACCAAACAGCATGGCACTAAACTCCTTTGAAGATTCTGGAAGGGAGGGGTGGTCAGGAGACAGGAACTGCATGACACATGAACTGATTAGAAGTATAGAAATGGACTCAGGGTGGAAATCGTGACACATTGGAGCAGGGTCCCTACAGAAAGACCTAAGCCATGCTCTGGCTGCAAACTGAGAGGTATCACGATGGGTGGGAAAATTCAGACAGCTTGTTTGCAGCGGGCTCCAAGGTGTCCTGTAGGAAAAAACTCAGGCTAAGTAAGTAATACTCTGACATCAATCACATGTGTAGTAGGTGTTTCCCCCACACCAACAATTCGCAGACCCCAGCCAGTGACCCGCAATCTAACTCAGCTCTGACCCAATCTACCAAGAGATAGCGTCAGATTCCACAGGACTGCCCCAACTTCAGATGCCGATCACAAGTCCAGGTTGTCACCCATGCTTCCAACCGATCAGCTATAAATTAGAGGTCCCCATGACCCTTCCTTTAATTTAAGGATTAATTTGCTAGAGCAGCTCACAGAACTTAGGAAACTCATTTACTCACTAGATTACCAGTTTAATGAAATGACGTTGAAGGATATGAATCAATAGGCAGATAAAGAAAAACTTAGGGCAAGATCCCATACAAAGGAGCTTCTGTCCTCCTGGAGTGTGAGGTCTGGCATGGTGGCTCAGGGAAGTGTTCTGGTTCCCCAGCCCAGAAGCTCTCCTAACTCCATACTTCTGGGTTTCTACAGAGGCTTCATTACACAGGTATGATTGATTAAATCACTGGCTATTAGTGATTGAATTCACCAGCCCCTCTACCCTCCTTGGAAGTCAGGGGTGGGAGGGCTGAAAGTTTCAACCCTCTAATCAGCAAGGTTGGTTGCACTGATAACCAGTCCCCCATCCTTAAATGCTTTTCCAAAGTCACTCTGTTAACGTAACAAAAGATGTCTTTATAGCTTTCATCATCATTTTAGGAGTTGCAGGCCGGAAACTGGGACAAAGACTGTTTGTTTGTTTATTTATTTATTTATTTATTTATTTATTTATAAATCACAACATTACAGGAAGGAGCCCCATGAGGGAAGAGGAGGGAGGATAGCGATGGGGTTCGAGGGGCAGGAATGAGATTATATCCACCTTGTAGGATGAAGCAGGGAGTCTGGATCTTATTCCAACAGCATTAGAATGCCTGCTTGTGCATGTGTGTGTGTGCATGTGTGTGTGTGTGTGTGTGAGATTACAATTCGGCATTTATTTATTGAAAGCTACCACACGCTGGACTCTGTTCCAGGTGCTGCACACAGAGCAGAAACGTGGCCTCTGCGCTCTTGAAGCTCATATTCTCAGAGCAGGAAGCAGTGTAGCAATAAACAAGATGATGCTATGGGTCTTACACAGAATGAAAACAGACGATATGATAGACAGTGACATGGGGCTACTTTTTTGACTGAGTAGTCAAGAGAAGATTTCTCTGAAACAGCAATATTTCAGCTAAAACAATAGTAACAACTAACATTTGCATAGTTTAAATACGCAAGTCTCTACGAAGTACTTAACACATTCTAAAATTGTTAAGACAGGCTGTATTGTTATCACATCCCTTCATAAATAAATTGGCACAAAAACCCTTTTAGTAACTTCCCGAATGTGCCTCTGCTAATAAATTTTAACCAGGAAATCTCACTGTGAATCCCTCACTGTTTACCAGTTCACTCTCTCGGTGACATTATCGGAATGAGAAGAGTTGTGAATTTTGAGAAGAAGCCTGTCCTGTGAGACGCTACAGGAAGAGCTTTCCAGATAGAGGGAACAGCCAAGAACAGCAAGAAGGAAAAGAGGCCTAGAGTATTGCAAGCAAGTAAGGAGACTATTACTTGGAGTTAGAGTTGACAAGGTGTGCTGTTGGCATAAAGATAGGGAACTTTGGAAAGAAAACAAATAAGAATGAGTACTTCGTTTTTAGTGCGGGTAACTAGGTGAACGAATGGTGGTTCCCTTTGCTGAGACTGGGTAGGTAGGGAAGGTGATGGGAGGAGAGGTGGGATAAATGACATGATAGGGAAAATGGAAAATGTAGCAGGGTGACCTACGTTGGGCGTGGGGGTCAGAGAAGATGACTTAAGGAAGAATCTAAAGTTTACGTAGGAAAAGTAGGTTATTCCTTCTTGCTTCAATGCCTCTTTCATGGCATCTGCAGCCAAACCTACTCATCCTTCAGGACCCAGTTCAGTCACCCCTTCCACTGTGAAACTTCCCTCCTGAAAGCCAGATATGGTCCAAGAGGGACTTTGTAACGAGTGCTATGCTGCGGGTACAAAAGCAGTAAGACATTTGTCCACCGTCAAGGAGGTTACTGTCTAGGGAGGGAAAACAAATGTGTAACAAATACAACACTTTCTGGGTTGGAAGTGTGCACACGTTACAGTGTGCGTTTGTCTCCTAGGGCCGCCATAACAAAATACCACAGACTGGGGGGTTTAAACAGCAAGGTTTTATTTCTTGCGGTTCTGGAGGCTGTAAGTCCAAGATCAAAGTCTTGGCAGGGTGTGCGTCTGGTGACAGCATGCTCCCTGGCTGGCAGACAATCTCCTTTCCACTGTGTCCTTACATGTCCTTTCCTTGGTGCTTATGGGCAGAGAGAAAGAAAAAAAGCAAGCTCTCTGGTGTCTCTTCTTATAAAGACACTAATCTCCACATGAGGTTCTCACCCTCAGGACCTTATCTAAATCTAATTACCTCCCAAAGGCCCCATTTCCAAATTGCATTTGTAGTTAAGGTTTCAATGTATAAGTTTTGGGGCGACACAGTTCAGTGCCTGGCACAGTGAAAGTATAGACAGATCTACGAGAATCTGCAAAAGCAATGGATGCTACAGTTTTCTTGTAAGATAAGAGCATGTCTTCCAGGAAGATGAGAACATGTTTACCAGGGTGACAAGATGGAGAAGACCACCAGACAGACCGAAAATGCACAGAAACATCATGCGCCAATGGCACCTTGGAAAATTAAGTACACCTGAGGCTCAAATTGGGTGGGGGAGGGGAAGAGGATTGGCTGTGCAATAATGACTGGCAAGATATTAGCTTGAAGAGGTACCCCCGGGCACGGGTCAGGAATGTACGCTGTGGCAGACGCTGCCTGTGGCTTCTTCAACTGTCTCAGTCCGTTCAGGCTGTTACAACAAAGTGCCGTAGACCGGGTGGCTCGTAAATAACAGAATTTATTTCTCGCAGTTGTGGAGGCTGGAAGTCCAAGATCACGGCACCAGCAGGGTTGAGTTCTGGTAAGAGCCTTCTTCTGGGTCACAGACTGCCAACTTCTTGCAATGTCCTTATATACAGAATTGTGGAATGGGCAAGAAAGCTCTCGGTGGCCTCCTTAATGAGGCCGTGAATACCATTCATGAGGGCTCTGCCCTCATCACCTAATCACCCCTCAAAGGTCCCACCTCCAAACACATTTGGAATAAGGTTTCAACATATGAATTTTGAGGGAACACGATAGTCAGTCTATAGCACCAACATCATTTTCTAGGTCTCTGCTAACAGAACCTCGATTTAAGTAACATAAAGAGATCTCTTGATATCCTAGAAGTCAATCCCCTCTCCAGCCTAGGGAATAAATCATGACTGGTCTAAACTCATCATTTCCCTTCTTCATTGATTGGTCATGGAGTAGACATGGGATTCAGTTCTGGCCAATATGACGTAAAGAGAAGTCTTTTGCCCTTCCTTCTTTTTCCTGACTTGAACATGGGATGGATGTCTGGAGCTGCAGCAGGCATCAAGGCTAATGTGAAAATCATCAAGGTCGATGGTGATGAAAGCCTGAAAGAAGAGATAGCAAGAGGAATGGCGAGAAGGGAAGAGAAAGATTAGACGTTGAAGAGAGAGAATTGACAGGACTGGACCACCAATGAGATGTGAGGGATGGGGGCCAAGAAAGAGCAGGATAGCATTTAGATTTCTAATATGGATGAGTGGAGAACAGTGGCAGTTCCTGAGGGCACACAGAAGGAGGGCAGATTAGATTGGAAGAGGAGAAAATAATTTGCTTACGTTCAGAAAAATTGAAATTATAGTGTAACCAGAATTAATTAAGCCTCGTTGTATCTAAAATTTGCCTCAATCATGGAAATAATAACACTTTGTTTACTTGTCTGAATCCACAGCCAAACCTTGAGCTCCTTGAGGGCGGAAAATGAAAATGATAATAAAAACAAACATTTATCTATTGTTTATACATGCCAGGCACTATTTCAAGCCCTTTTTTAACATAAGGAAGCTAAGGCATGTAGGGAGAAAACGATTCCAGAATCAGAGAGCTCAATAGTGTTTCTGCTGAAGTTCTAGATTCAAGCCCAGGCAGTTAAGTTCTAGAATGTGTGGGCTTAGTCACAATGCTCTGCTGCCTCTCATCTTGAAACCTCCTCCCAGGGTACTCAAAACCAAGACTGGCATTCAAAAACATGTCCACAACAAATGAATAAATGAGTGATTGAATATACAACTGTGTCTCATGAAATTTCAAAGATGCTTCCTTAATTTGTTTGGAAAATGTTAATAAAAAGCTACTTAGTTAAAAGATACAGAAACCTGTAGCAAAAATAAGGCAGGTAGAATAATGGTGACCTTAAGATAAAAAGATTATCCTGATTATTTAGACCCAGGGTAACCACACAGGTCTGTAAATGTGGAAGAGGGAGGCAAAAGAGTTAGAGTGATACAATAGGAGTAAGACTTGAGTGGTCACTGATGTCTTTGAAGGTGGAAGAAGGGGACCAAGAGCCAAGGAGTGTGAGCCCCTACTAGAAGCTGGAAAAAATAAGAAAATAGATTCTCCCTCAGAGTATCCACAAGGAATTTAGCCCTGTCAATGCCTTTATTGTGGCCCAGTGAGACCCATTTTAGACTTCTACCCTCCATAACTATAAGATAATAAATATATATTGTTTTAAGTCACCAGATTTATTTTAATTTGTTACAGCAACAATTTCATACCTGGAAATGGGGTGCTGTTAAAACAATTACTCAAAAATATGTACGGCTTTAGAATTGTGTAATGGGCAGGGGCTAGAAAAATTTTGAGGAGCATGATTTAAAAAAGCATGGATGGCTTTGAAAAGAGGTAGTAGAAATACTGATGTCAATTACCCTGTTAGTGAAGACCCAAAGGAAGTAAGAATCATGAGAGAGAAAACTTATATCATATTAGAGAACCTACATCATCACGAACAGTCTGGTGATAGAATTATGATGTTAAAAGTACTGCTAGAGAGAGACGGACGGAAATGAGGAATTGATTATTGGCAGCCAGAGGGAAGGGGACTCAAGATATAAAATTTATGTAAATTTTTACTTGAAAAGGGATCCACATCTCAGGTTGTATTTCTAGGGAGCCAAGCTTAGAAAAAAGTAAAGCTTAAAAGCAAATAGAAGAAGGAAAGGGAAATAAAAAAACAAACAAAACAAAACAAAAAAACTGAGGCAATAAAAAAGAAAGGCAAGAACGGAGGAAAAATGAACAAATAAAAAAGTAGTGAGATAATAGATTTAAATCCAAATACATCAGTAATTACACAAAATGTCAACAAATTAAGTGCTCTAATGAAAAAACAAAGATTGTCAGATTGGATTAAAAGAAAAAACCTCTATGCTACTCTCAAGTGATATTCCTTAAATATAAGAACACGAAAAGGTAAAAGTAAAAGAATGGAAAATGTGTATCATGCAACCAATAGGGAACAGAGCAGACTTTCACGCATGGAATATTAGTAGGTACAGAAAAGGACAATCGACCAGAAAAAAAATTAATCTAAGTTTGTATACACAAAATAACATAGCTTCACTATATAGAAAGAAAAAAAAAAGACTAGTTTTAAAGGAGAAATATATAAATATATAAACTACCATCATAGTGATAGATTTTCACATATTTCTCTCAGTAATTGATGAAACATGCCATCAAAAAAAAAATCCTTAAGGAAATGTAAGATTTGAACATATATGGAATAGTGAACCTAATTGATTTATATAAAATACTTCATTCGACAACTGCAGAAATTATATTATTTTGGGATTCCCATATAAGATCTGCCAAAATTGTCATATGCTATGCTATAAAGTAAGTCTCAACAATTTCAAAATGATTAAACTACAATATATTCTTTGACTACAGTGAAATTAAACAAGAGCAGAACAGCAAAAGCTAGCTGGAAAATCTAATATTTTGAATTTAAGCTTTATGCTCTCAAATAAATCATGAGTCAAAGAATAAATCAAAATGGAGATTAAAAATAATTTAAACCAAACGATGATAAAATGCAAGATGTTAAAACTTACGGTATATGGCTATAACCATGCATATAGTAAAATGCATGGCCTCAATTAAATATTTCAGGTAAGAAGAATGGTTAGAGGTCAATGATACAAGATGATAGCAAGAAAAACATATCAAGAAGGGAAAAAATGTAAACAAAATTTTAAATTAATGCCTTACAATACAAATGTTCAATACAGAGAATCAATAAATCCAAACATTGATGTTTGAAAATTTCATATAATTGGTAAATTCATTGCAAAACACACCAAGAAAAAAAATGCCAAGTTGCAAAAAAGTAATATAAATGAAAAACAAAATTATCTTACAGACACTAAAAGTACTAAAATATTATGATCGATTTGTTTCCATAAATGTGAAAACTTAAGCAAATGATTTATTAGAAAACAACTTATCAAAACTGACACAAGAAGAAATAATCTAAATATCCCTGTGTATACTAAAGATATTAAAGTAATTAAATATTTCCATAAAGAAATTCAAGACCAAGATAACTTTACTGGTGAGTTCTTCCAAACACTTAAGGAAAAAAATAACATCAATAGTATACAAATTCTTCTACAGTATAGACAAAGATGGTACATCAAAGAAGGTACATTTATTATATAAGGCCAGTACAACTTTGATACCAAAACCTGACAAAGACATTGCGAGAAAAAAATTAGAGGCCAATATCCAACATAAACATAATTTTTTTAAATAGCAAACAAAATATTAACAAAATAAATCCAGCAACACATAAAAAAGATAGTATGCATCATGTTTATTTCAGGAACATAAGATTAACTTAATAGTCAAACATCAATAAATATCATCTATTTTATTTAATAGAATAACATAAGAAAATTATATGAACATGTTAATAATGCAAAAAGTTGATAAAATTCACCACTAAAAATTCTCAACAAACTAACTAGAAGGGAATGTACTACATTTGATTAAGGGTACCTACAAAACAACTTTCAGAAAACATCTTACTTAAAGGTAAGCTAGTCAGAGTAATGACACAAGATGAAGAAATAAAATAGATAGGGTTTGGAAAAGAAGAAGCAAAAGTGTCATTATCCACAGATAACAGTATTGTGTATATAGAAAATCTAAAATAACATAAATATTAGAATTTATAAGTAAACCTAGCAAGGTTACTGGATAATTGCTTAATATAAAAATTCAGTTTTATTTCTATATACTGACAGCAAACCACTAAGAAATTAAATTTAAAAAGACACTTTTTACGTTAGCATCAAAAATATCAAATGATTAGGAATAATACTGAGAAAAAGAGACAGAGACAGATATGCTGTGAGAGAGAGATGAAAGACCTCTACGGAGAAATCTACTGAGAAAAGCAATTTAAAAACCTAAAAAATAGAGAAATATATCATGTTCATAGATTGAAAAAATTCTGTAATGATTAACTCTCTACAAGTTAATCACTGTAATTTAAGTCAATATCCAGGAGGATTGCTATAAAAATTGGCAAGCTGTTCTAAATATTTTTAATGGAAACGTAAGGTCAAGAAAAGTCAAGACAATCTTAACGAACAAAGCTAGAGGATTTATGGTGTCAGATATTAAGATGTAATATGAAGCTGCACTAATTAAGAGAGCCTAGTATTGACATAAAGACGAATAGACCAATGAAATGGGGTGGAGAGCCCTGGAATGGACAGCACATAATGGACATTTGACATGAGAATAACAAGGCAGTGCAGTGGAGAAAAGATGGGTTTTCAATAAATGGTGTTGTGCTACTCACTTATCCATGTGAATCTGGACTATTACCTCATAAAATACATAAAGGTCTAGTGCAGATAGATTGTAGATCTAAATATGGAAAGAACAAGAAATCTATTACAAGAAAACATAGGAGAATATCGTCATGGCCTCAGGGTTGTCAAAGATTTTTTAAACTGGACGTAAAAGGCATTAATCATAAAGGGAAGGATTGATAAATTGAACAACATTGAAATTAAAAGTGCTTGTTTATGCAAAGACACAATTAAGAGAGTAAAAAGACAAGACACAGAGTAGAAAAAGATAACCAACAAAGATTTCATTTCAGAATGTATCTTATGAATCAGTAAGAAAAAGACTGGCTCCTAACCTTTTATTGGGTAAATGGCTTGAGAAAGCAGTTCAGAAAAGGCCAATAAACCTATGAGAAAGTATGCAACCTCATCAATCATTAGGGAGATATAAATTAAGTCATGACATTGAATGATGAAGTTTTTTAAAAAAACTAAAAATACCAAATATTGAGGATGTGGAACAATGAAAACTCAGAAACTGCTGCTGGCGTGTATGCTGGTACACTTTAAAAGACTAGATGGTCAATTGAATTATGGGTTGTAATTATTTATTTCTGTGCAATACAGTTTAATCGTATATCCACGCATTAACAAATATCTCATGGTGAATGGAGAAATTTCCCCCATCCATCGAGTTTGGCCACGTGACTCATGTTATACAATGGATGTTGGTGGATATAATGTGAGCAGAGACTCAAAATGTGCTTTAGCAGTTAACACCATCTTATTTCCAGCCTTGAGAAGAGGCTTGGTTGGCCATAAGAAAAGTGCGCCTTGACAAGCCACTGGTCCAAGAAGGATGACAGACATATGAAGCAGATCTGAACTGAATGTCGAGCTTCGATCTAAGTCCAGCTATGTTCAGCTTAGATCATCCGCATCCCAGCCAACCCACAGATTTGTGAGCGTTAAATGCTTGCTATTGTAGGCAACTCATTTTGATGTGGTTGATTATGTAGCATTATTAAAAAATATTTGATTGATATTTGCTCTATACGCTAGAGCTCAACATATGTCTACCTAGCAATGTCAGTGCTACATATATTTCCTAAGTTTCTATCCAAAAGAAATGCGGGCATATACATACCAAATGTATAAGGACGTTCATTGGTGGATTATCCCTAATAGCCAGACATTAGAAACAACTCGAATATTCATCAGCTTCAGTATGGATAAATACATAGTAGTATGCTCAATGAAAGACTGCATAGCAAAGAAAATGAAGGAATTTCGGCCACACTTACCAACACAGATCAATCGTGCAAAGATAATGTTAAGTACAAGAAATTCAGCCTCAAAATAACTCATATTGTATGATTCTCTACAATTAAATTTTTTTTAAGATTTTATTTATTTATTTGACGGAGAGAGAGACAGCGAGAGAGGGAACACAAGCAGGGGGAGTGGGAGAGGAAGAAGCAAGCTCCCAGGGGAGGAGGGAGCCCCATGCAGGGCTCGATCCCAGGACTCTGGGATCACGCCCTGAGCCAAAGGCAGACACTTTACGACTGAGCCACCCAGGAGCCCCTCTACAAATAAAATTTAAGACCAGATGAGGATAGGGGTTATCTGGCGGAAGGAGGAAGCACAAGAGCACACTGCAGTGCTGGGGAGGTTCTAATTCCTGACCTTCATGGTTGGCCGTGTGGGTTCACTATGGGGAAAATGCACAAAGGTGTACACTCATAGCATCTACAATTTTATGAACACATGTTATACTAAATAGAAATACAAATTTTGCTATTTGCTCCTTTATATTTTTTCATTTCTTACTTATTTTTTAGCGTTCTTTTTTTTTTAATGTTTTTTTATTATACTGTGTTAGTCACCATACAGTACATCCCTGGTTTCTGATGTAAAGTTCGATGATTCATTAGTTGCGTATAAGACCCAGTGCACCATGCAATACGTGCCCTCCTTACTACCCATCACCAGCCTATCCCATTCCCCCACCCCCTACCCTCTGAACCCCTCAGTTTGTTTCTCAGAGTCCATAGTCTCTCATGCTTCATTCCCCCTTCTGATTACCCCCTTTCTTTATCCCTTTCTTCCCCTACCGATCTTCCTAGTTCTTATGTTCCATAGATGAGAGAAACCATATGATAATTGTCTTTCTCTGCTTGACTTATTTCACTTAGCATTATCTCCTCCGGTGCCGTCCATGTTGCAGCAAATGTTGAGAAATTGTTCTTTTTGATAGCTGGGTAATATTCCATTGTATATATGGACCACATCTTCTTAATCCAGTCATCTGTTGAAGGGCATCTCGGTTCCTTCCACGCTTTGGCTATTGCGGACAATGCTGCTATGAACATTGGGGTGCATATGGCCCTTCTTTATATTTTTTAAGGAAAAAACCCTTATTGGGAAATCACTAAACTCAGACTCCAGTTTTTCCTCTTTCATGAATCCAATAGCCTTCAAAGTGAAACGGACAAGATCATCATTTCAGATATAAGAAGAATATACTAGGGCAATTATTTATTTATTTACCTTTTAAAAAAATCTGAAAAGCCTTACTGGTATTTGATATACAGACTGACACTCTCAGCCTCCTTTGGCCCTTATGTAGAGGGTTCACGTGCCTGCCACACCATGTCCACGGGGGACCCTCAAGGACAAGTTCAGGATGCACAAGAGACAGCAGCAGCTTCCTCACGTGTCAATTCACTGTCAACATATTATCATGTAGCTGGCTGAGTGAATTTGGACATTTTATTGTCCAGTTTTAATCAACCCAATAATCACAAAATGGAGAAAGGACTGCAAATAATAACCCTTGCAAAGAAACTGGATTGAGCATTATACAGGCACAACAGAAAAATAAGAAAATCGTAGGTCTGAATTCTCTCCTCCTGATACTAAGGCTTAGCCCCACGACAAGATAGAAATAATTAAATCAGCAAAAGTCCCTTAAAAATATTTTTTAAAGTGTTGCACTGTGGAATTAAAAATTCACATTAATAATGAACTTCACCTGAGTATGTAATATTCCCTGAGAGACTAGGACGTATGCCTTAAGCATAGTAAGAAGCCATCACATTCATGAAACAACAAATATTATTCAACTCATCACCTCATGCTTTATTTCTTTTTTTTTTTTTTTAAAGATTTTATTTATTTATTCGACAGAGATAGAGACAGTCAGCGAGAGAGGGAACACAAGCAGGGGAGTGGGAGAGGAAGAAGCAGGCTCATAGCAGAGGAGCCTGATGTGGGGCTCGATCCCATAACGCCGGGATCACGCCCTGAGCCGAAGGCAGACACTTAACCGCTGTGCCACCCAGGCGCCCCTCATGCTTTATTTCTAATACATATATTTTTATAAGGTACACAATATGTTAATAAAATGGGTCATGTATATGAATAGTTTTCGACACCATTGTAGACAGAATGTTTCAGATACCATTGCAAATTAAATTTGATTGTCTATAAAATAAGGAACATTTAATGTAGAGCTGAATATTTCTTAGACCCTTTCCTAGTCTGGTGTTCTATGAGTCTATCTTTCTATGTCTGAAAAGCAATTTCCCAAAATCTATTAAAAATGCAAGTTAGAAAGTAGACAGAGAATCAACATAGAGAACCAAGTATGAGCCAACAGCTTTACATATATACCTCATTCAATCACAGCACACCCATAAGGAAGATATTATTGTCCCCATTTTCCAGATGAGGAAATCGAATCAGATACATAAATAAATCTCAGATAAGGAAACAGACTCAGAGAGGTCCCATTGTAGAGGAATTGGGAGTTTAAAACCAAGACCTGGCTAATTGCAAACTTTCCACTCTAACACATTACCATTCTGAAGCAGAAAACAAAATTTATGTTTGGGTTTTTATATGACTTTTATGTTTACTTATAAGAAATGCTCTGTTTTATTTTCCTTTGAAAGTGCCAGGGGTCTTGCCAATTATCACTGTTAACTTCTATATTCTCAGAGTCTAGTACAATGCCAGACACATGGTGGCATTCCATAAATACTTTGTGGGGATAAAAAGTCTAATTGATTGACTGAATGAATGACTGACTGAATGAATGAATGAATGAATGAATGAATCACATGGTAGAATATATTCCATGCCAAGTAAAAAGCCACTCTTTTAAGAACAGAAAAATTCTTCTACTCTGAATTTTGATTTTGTCATAAAAAATAAATCGAATATGAGCCTTCTTTCAGATCTATATTGCACTGGATACAGAAGCAAAACATGCATTTAAATCACTTATATCTAACTTTTTATGATGCCATTGGGGATGGTGTTCTTTTTGCATTTGCAGTTAAAGGGTAGAACAGATGGTGGAAGTTTAGTTTCAAGTGATGGGCCCATTAAAATAACTTATGCTGTTGAGTGATTGTTCACTCTAATGGCTCCATTCATTATATCTGAGCTCACAAGCTCCAAAATACTTGGGAAGGAAATAAGAATACAGGAAATGTTTGCTCTATCAAGAGATTTGCTGGATTAGGACTGCAGACCCACAAACTCTATCCTTGAAAGTAAGAACCTGGCGGAGCCTTCACATAGGACATTGGTTTCATGGAGCACCCACCACCTTGGGAAGATCCTTTCCAGGAAGAAACCTGTGTTAGGAAGGAAGGAAGGTTCAGGGGAACAAGTATCAAGCTCTTTTGAACCACACTTCTCCCTCCCTTTCTGTCTTCTATGAGAATGAGAATTTTAGAGTTACAAAAACAACTGTAAAGGTAAGAGGAAAGAGGAGAAGCCACAAACAACGAATCAGGGTCTGGAGAAAAAGAAGGCTGAGATCAAATTGCAAGCCTCCTTCACCTTATCACCAGTCTAACAGTCCAGGAAGTTCACACTAGAAGCTGGGCCACCTCAAGCCCTTTCTATCTATGGAACTACCTTACGTTCTTTTCTGTTTCATTGGCCAAATGGTGGAGTGGAACACATGCCTCAGACTGGAAATCCACGTTCTGCTAAAAATGGCAGTGAGTGAGTGCCAAGTGCTGCATTCTGCGCCTGGGAATTCAGATGCACTAGCTCATCTAATCTTCTTCAACAACTCAGGGACATAATCAGTACCCTCTTCATTTTGCAATTGATAAAACTGAGCATGCCCAAGTCTCCCAGCCGCTCCGTGGTGGTTCTAGGATACAAACCCTAGCCTATGCAGTTCCAGAGTTTTTTCTCAGCCTGCTATCTCACATTCCAGGGCTGCCACAGCCCACACTAAAATCCTCTTAGATAAAATGATGGGTCTTAGCTGGGAAAGAGCTAAGATCAGGTCCAGTTATGATTTCCATGATTACCCCATGACACTACAAAAGTAAACAACTTTTGTAGTATTTTATCACAGAATATTCAGTACTCATTCCATAAACAGCCACTGAGTGCGGGGATACACTAAATATTGAGGACCTCGTTACCAACTCAATATGCCCGCTGCCCATACTGGCAGGAAGCAGAGAGCAACTTCAGGTTGAGTGAGCTGAGGAGAGAATAATAAAGAGAATATTTGCATAGATGGGCAAGGATAGACAAGCCAACAAGGACTAGTGCAGTACCTGCACCTAGTGAAGCCAGGAGCAGGGTACCTCTCATCCTGAAGTGGAAAAGGGAAGGTGAACTTGCAAGGACTTTAGAGTGAGTAGCTGCAAGGAGAGAGGCATCTGACAGGATCTGAGGTCTTTGGACAACCCCCAGAGAGCTGGCATAAAGTCAGATTTGCAATCGCCTCTTCCTAGACTGTATCAGTGGGGAAATGTTGGAAGTTTCTGGATTGGAAACCTAAAGGCAGCTGCCCCTTTTTAAAGGCAGATTCGAAAATAAATGCTGGCTATAAAGACCAATCTTTCTGACTTTATATATTCAACAAATATTTATTGAGTGTCTACTGTGTACTGGTCTTGGTCCAAACACTGGGGTTACAAGGAGTAATTAAACCCAGAAAGTTGACATATGAAGACAGGCATTTATAGTACAGAATGAAAATGAAAATAGGCATAGTTCTAGAATATATGAAAACTCATCTGAAAAAAAATCTTCCTAAAGAAGAGTGCACATACGTTGAGTCTTAAAGGACAAAGAAGATTGTGTTACTTGATGAAAAGAGACAGGGGTGTTCAAACCAAGAGAGCAAAGTGTGCAAAGACCTAAAGATGGGAAAAAGCATGAGTTCCAGGGCCTGTGGGACTTCAAAGGGGGAACTACCCCATAGTTTCAGTATGAAAAGTAATATAAAGCTTAAGAAAATACCCATTGGGTTCAACCCACGAAAGGCACTGGTGGCCTCAGAAGGCTGAGGAGTTAATGGGACATCAGAAGTGGTGAGAGAGAGGGTGGCCAGATCTTTAGGAAACCATAATAGAAAGAGAGAGCTGTGGAAACCAGAAAGACTCAAGGCGGGGGATGGAGGGGCTTCCACGATGGCAGAGGCTTGGGAATATTTAGGTGCCTATGGGAAGGAGACAGAAGAGAAGGGAAGCTGAAGAGGAAGTAGATAATTGAGGGAGCCATAAAGCAGGTGACAAAGGTGGAAAGGGAGGCCATCTGGTTGGGGCCTTATCCTTGCAACAGAGTGTGGGAATCCTTGAAGGCAAGGCTTCGAGGATAGATGAGCACGAAGGAGTGAGGAGGTAAAGGACATCAATTTGGTTGGCCTTGATTGCTTTTAGAAAATAGGAGGTGAGTCTGTGAACTGAAAAGGGATGATGATTGGGTGGGAGCTTTAGGGGGAGCGAAGAGGTGTGAAGCACTACAGAGAAAGAGAGCTGACCGAGAAATGTACAAGTGTTACGAGGGAACACTGAGAACCCAGGTGAGTTCAAAGACCAGGAACCTAACACACACTGGTCCACACTGGCAGTAGTGACCGGGAGCCAGGTGGTCCCTCAGGGGAGAAAGCCGAGTAGACTGACCCACGGATAGGGCTTACAGTTGCTCTAGCCAACAAGGGCCTATGACTCCTCCCTGTCTCTCTGCCTCGCATAAGTAAACAATCACCGTGTTCTGTTGAATTCAGTTCATGAATTTCACTTGAAAGTGTCCATTTCCAGAGGCACCTGGCTGGCTCAGTCAGAGGAGCAGCAACTCTTGATTTCAGGGTCATAAATTTGAGCCCCACATTGAGTGTCGAAATTACTTAAAATAATTTTTCTAAAATGTCCGTTTCTCCCCATGCTTGCAGCCTTTGCCCAAGCTGGGTTTGAAATCCCATCTTACCTGCATTATGGCAGCGGCCTTCTCTTCTATTCTGACACTATATGCCAAGTCAACATGTCCACGTTTTTAAAATGGAGTGCTATCACGTTCTAAATCCCTCCAATTCCTTCTCTTTCCTTCAGGACAATATCTCAACTGAACCCTCCCTGGCTTAGCTCTCACCGAGTTGTCTCTAACTTCTGACCACACTGAGTGCCTTGCAGTTTCCCAAAGATGCCTGTTCTTGACTGAGCCTGTGGCTGGTTCTTCTCCCAGAACCATCTTCTTCCCGTTCTTCAATGTGTGAAGCCCTGTTCATCCTTCTGCTCCCATAGGAGACCCCATTTCCCCCAGCAAGTCTTCTCTGGCTTCCAACTCTGAAGAGGTGTCTCCCTACACGCTCCCATGAGCACCTCTTCTCTCCCATCTTAACCTTATCATGTCGTCCTATCAGCAAGTTTTCTGTGTGTCTCCTCCCATTAGATTCTGAGCATCAGGCTATCGCTTGTTCATGGTGGATCCCCAGGCCCTCACACCATGCCTGGAACACCAAACACATTCAATACATATTTATTGAATGTTACTGAAAACCAGGCTTCAAACCCTGAGCCTTTCCCACTAGACTCTCTTATCTATAGCACAAAAGGTTAAAAACATGGCATGCAAGTCTTTGGAAAAGGGGATTTATTCCTGACAAGCTAATGAGCCAACCACTTAGTATCATTAAACAGGCAGCATTTATCCCCATGGCCTGAGACGAGCCTATTTTGATGAAGGATGTGCCAGGTTTCTCAACATCAATGCCAAATTATTTCTTAATTAACTCACAGGTACTGTCAATAGGAAAGTCCGGTGTTGATTATAAATGAGAATTAAGGGAACCGCTTCCTCCAGGATTTTAAAAATATGTTGTAGCTATTACATAATCAAGGTCATCTTTGAGTAAGGTTTGCACAATGTCTAATCTGCTGTTAATCCTATCCAGTGTGGTTTTCATCTCAGACATTATGATTTTCATCTCTAGAATTTTGATTTGGGTCTTTTAAAAATCTCTATGTCTCTATGTCATGTGTTCACTCATTCCTCTGGCTTTTTAAACACATGGAATATAGATTTAGTAACGTTTAATGCCTTTTCTACCAATTCTATCATCTGTATTATTTTTTTTTTAAGGATTTAGAGAGAGAGAGTGCACTAGAGGAGGGGCAGAGAGAGAAGGAGAGAGAGAATCCTCACTCAGACTCCCTACTGAGTGAGAAGCCTGACACAGAGCTGGATGCCAGGACCCTGAGATCATGACCTGAGCCGAAATCAAGAGTCAGAAGCTTAACCGACTAAGACACCCAGGGGCCCCTCATCTGTGTTATTTCTGTATCAGGTTCAATTGGTTGATGTTTTTCTTAGTTACAGGTCACATTTTCTCAATTCTCTGCATACCTGATAATTTTTGGCTGGGTGACAGATATCCTTGCAAAACTCTTCTTCCTGAATGCCTTGAGAATGATGAGGTTTTCTGTGGTGGCTCTTGGAAAAAGGTATCATTTCTATCCCTGTGTAAGCTCTGGGCACTGTTCCCTCTAATTCTCTTTGGGTGGCTCTTTCTTTGGTCTTGAATGACTTCCACACAGACTTGTATTGGTTGCTACTCAACTGTATGTTTGAGGGAGAAGACCTTCTTCAACTCTCCAGAGTTCTCTAGGCAGCGTGTTCCTCATTAGTATTATACCCTGTGACCTTTAATCGCCCCATCTTCCCAGGACCCCCACATCTGCCTCTTCAACTCCTCGAGTGTACCGGGCTCTGCCTGGCTTCCGGTTCCCTGTGCCGTGGCTGGAGATCTGAACACAGATAGCATGAATCCCCAGGACTGCTCTATGGGTATGAGCTGGAGCTCCCTTTCACTGCCTCTCTGTTGGATTCCCTAGGTCCCATGTTTTCCTATGGGTTTACTTCCCTTTTTGCTAAAATGTATCTTCTAATAGCCTCATAAGAATGGGTGCATGGGAGATAAAAATTTTAAACCCTTTACTGTTTAAAAATGGCTTTAGTTTACACTCAGGTTTGATTGAAAAGTGACTTAATAGAGAATTATTTGTTGAAAATAATAAATGTCCTTCAGAATTTTGAGGATATTGCTCTTTGTCTTCCAGCATATTGTGTCATTATTGTATTCTCGAATGCCATTCTGAACCTAATTTCTTTGTATTGACTCACTTTTTCATCTAAAAACCTTAATTCTTCTCATTTTCACTCGTAGTTTAAATTTTCTTGGTGTTGTGCCGTGCTGTGGGTCTCTTTTCATTCACTGTGATGGGGATGGGACGGTGGCCGTCAATCTGAAAAGCAATGTCTTTCTATTCTGAGAAAGTTCTCTGTATTATTTCTCTGATAATTTCCTCCCAATTTTTCTTTTCTTTACTCTTTCTAAGATTCCCACTAGCTGGATATTAGATGCCCTTAACTTGTTCTCTAATTTTTCCTCTCTCTTCCAGTCTAATGCTCGCCTCTTTGATTTTTAGCTCCACTTTTGGAAAGACTTTCTTGACATTTCTACCAATCTTTCTATTTAATTTTTCATTTCCGTTATTATATTTTTAAAATCGAAGAGTTATTCCTTTCTTATTTTTCCTTTGTTAAGTCCTCTTGTCTTTTTCATGGATTCAATACCTTGTGTTTATCCTTAAAGATGTTAATTATACAATTTTTTAATGTTCTTTTGCTCCCTTTTTTGTCTTTATTCCTCCTGAGGTTTTTTTTTTCTCTGCTTTTTATCTCTGTCTCTCATGTTGGCATCTTTCTGGAATTTTTCAAGTAGCGAGTGATGCTATACATGTGAGAACAAGCCACTGAGATATGAGTGGCAGCTCTGTGCTGGTGAGCCTCACTGAGGAGCATTGTAGGCAAACTGGGTTTTTCATTAGGGAGACCTCTGTGTGGCCAAGATGTCAAGATCTGTCGCAGTTTTCTCTTCAGTATTCTATATCTCCAAAGAAGAATCTGTGATTTCCCGTGTGTGTTGGCAGTGATAGGAGGCCGATGTTCTGGAAGTGAATCAGGAAGCAAGGACCAGGGGCAGGCTTGCTATGTCTCATCATTCAGTCTGCAGGCTTTCCTTTGATGCCTCTTGTTTCAACCTGATGCATCTCTTTTCCACTCCACTCCAACTAGTGTCCTCAAGACCTGAGACCAAACCTCGGGTCCATGGAGGAGGGAAGAGGGGCTGTCTCTTGGCAGCAAGAAGTGGAAGATCCAAGGTCTCACTGTTCTGTGTCAGACTTTCAAGCCATTCTAGTGTTTTCTGTCTTGGCCTTCACCTTCGGCCTTTAGCAGTTCATGGTGTTTCCAAGTCTTCAAATTTTCTTGGATTCTGTAGGGCAAACACAGGCTCTCTTCATGCTCTCCTCTCTCCCTACAGGCACCGAGACTCTGCTTCCTCTATTCTGCTGTGCCATTTAACCTACCTCCGTGCACTTCTAATAGTTGTGGCTATTCCTCATATACTGTTTTCTCCTCTCTTGCTTCTCTCTTTTCTATTAATTTAATTTATTTTATTTTAATTTAATTTAATTTGAAGTAGGCTCCTCACTCAGCATGGAGCCCAACACGGCCCCCGAACTCACAACCATGCGATCAAGACCTTAGCTGAGATCAAGAGTCAGACACTTAACCAACTGAGCCACCCAGACACCACTCTTTTCTCTTTTTTTCCTTTCCTTCCTTTTTAGTAGAGACCCAGATAGAGGCTGAGGTACACTTAAGATCCATAGTCATATATCCTAAGCAAATCACATGCATTCTCTGATTTAATTCTCACAACCATGAGATGACTGGTAATGATCCCTCATTATATAGACAGAGAAACCAAGGCCCCAAAATCCCAAAGCATTTGCCTTAAGACACCTGGCCAGCAGGTGGCAGAACCAAGATTTGCAACCAGTTCTGACTCCAAAGACCATGACTTTAGTCACATGTGATTCTCTTCTGATTTGAAGGGTAGACGTATGGACATTCAAATTTATCAGTTCCATTAATCCTTGGCATCTGGGTCCCCAAAGCTATCTCAACCAGCTTCGCTTGGATCACCAAAGCCATGTGGTCCACGTGCATACAATCCCAGGGTATCCAACATGGCGTCCAATGTCCTGCATTTCTGGAACACACAGTCACTTGGACACACTCTACAGGTTTTCCATCTTTGTGTTCCATTTCTTTCATCAAGTACTTAATCTTGGGCAACACCACGTGCTGGGCACTGTATGGGAAAATGACCCAATGAAGCAAACAGGGGCTGGTCTTTGGAATGTTCATACCTAGTCAGGGAGCAAAACCCCTGAGACTAAGACACAAAGGAGGAAAGGAGAAACTGTGACAATGTGCCCTGATGGAGAAGAACATGCTTTAGCTGGGATTTCCAGGATAGCCTCATGGAAGAGGTGATGTTTAAGCTGATACTTCCATGGTTCTTCCATTCCTTCTTTCCTACCTTTATTGAGCATCTACCATAAAAAGGGTAATTGAAACTGACTTGGGACCTTCCAAGTACCTAGCACTGTCCTACATGTTTGATGAATGCTGACTAGTTTAATTTTCAAGAACCTATGGCACAGGTTCTGTTCGCTTTCCCTTTTTATAAGGATGAATAGGAGACACGGAGATTTGAAATCACTTTTTCAAATTGACACATCCAGTAAGTTTTGGGGCTAAGATTCTGCACAGGTTGTTGGCTGCCAGAGTCAGCACTCTTGAGCACTACGTGAGGAGGAAGGGGGAAGATGGAGGTAAATATGCCAGGTGGGTACTCCCCCACCATGGTACGTATATTCTAGAGATGGGAATGAGACAAAGTCAGTCATCAGGCACATACACTAAGCCCACGCATTATAAATACATGAAACGGGCTTCTTGGGGAGAAGCTAAGACTGGAGAAGTAGCACAAGGTACACAATCTCCCCAGCGCTCATTATCTCACACACGAAGGTGGACTGGATCCACGACAGCAGATGTTCCAGGAGAGAGGAAGTCAGACCTACTATGCAAGCTGCCAGCAAGTCTCTATTTGGGTGAATAATGAGACCTTGAGGTGGTCTTTCTTCACCCTTCTAGAAAAGAGGGCATGGAAGCGGAGGAACGGGTGTTTCAGGCAGGGGTAACCACATCTGTGGGGGGTATGAGGGAGTCAGAATATTGAAGATCAAGAATGGATACCTTGGGATTATGCACATGGACCTTAAGGACTGAGGATTTGAGAGTGGTTGGGTGAAGAACTCTCGGGGACCCTGGTGGCCACTGATGAATGGAGCACGCACGGCCAAATGAAAACCCTGAGTGAAGGCTGCGGCTAGAGTGCATTAGGTGAGAGTTTGAACAGTAGGAGCAGGGTTTACGGTGGAAGGTATAAGTCGCATGATTCAGGGTTGGCAGGCCAAATGTGGCTTGGTTTTCAAGCCACTGAAGGTCGGACTTCTGTTTTTAAAGCTCTTTCTGGCTGCCATTAGGAAACCGGGCATGCAAAAGGCATGAGAGGAAGCAGAGAGACCACTTAGACGTCAAAGATGTTGGCAGTTTGGACTAGCAGCCTGTGAGTGGGGAAGGAGAGAAGTGCTCAGATCAGAGACATGTTTAGGAGGTGAACTGACACACTTGCTGATGACTGGGTAAGGAAGTTGAGAGAGAAGAAAGGAAGAGGAAGACACCAAGCTTTCTGTTTTGGATAGATGGGGAATTGCAGTACCGTTGGGTGACAGGTAATGACAAGTGGAGCAACAGCGTGGAGATGAAGTAGCTGGGGCTTCAATTTATACCGACCGGCTGCATCACCAGGATTGAGAAATACTGGTGCAGAAGCATGGGCGCCCTCGTCCACAGGTTGCCCCAGAAGGCCAGTTCAGCCCTCTGCTACGTGGCGCAGAGTGACACCAGTGAAACTGAGGTTTCTGTGAGCTGTAATCGGCTGGAAACCAGGGAAGTCGAAATGAACATATGCCCCAGTCTCCTCTGGGTCACAGAGCAATCACCCATCCTAACGTATAACCATTTTTCTCACATTTCTAATGCCATTTCAAGGATACCTTACATTTCAGTTCAGATCTGCCATTTTATCCAGCTGGATTTCTTTTCAATTCAACCCAATTTTGACCCCAATGTTCAAGTTATTTTTTCCCATTATGCCCATAAATGGAAGCAAATCATACTATCTTATATAAATGCAGCTGTTTTTCTCTCTCTTCTTTTTTCATTTTAGTTGAGAATCCTCTTTTATTATTATTATTATTATTAACAACGCCACCTCCTCCCTGCTCCTGACCAAGTTCCTCACCATCAGCTTTTCCTCATCTCCTGTGTTTTTTCCTGTTTCTTCAGGGAGCCCCTGCAGAGATGTTTTCTTATATAATCAAATTATAGGTCAAATTCATCACAGAGGTAGCACACAGGTACATTTCTTAGGAATGTACTTAAACTAACGCAGCAAGTAACACATCCTTTTTTTACGTGGGAGCACTGGTAAATAATGATGCTCTTTGGTAACAAGAAATGAAGTAAGGAGAACTTGACGAAAGCGTGCCAAAATGCCTTGCTGAGCTGCAAAGCTGTGCAAATGCACGTTGCCATCACCACCATTATTATGACTATGGTATGGTTTTACGTGTTCTATATTTATTTGTTTTATAATTAACTAGTTGATTTCAATAAATATCTTCTGGGTGCCTGATAGAAGGTACACTCTGCATTGAGCACAGGAGATGCTTGGAAGATGGTCCCTCTGTGGCAAAGGGAAAACCCAAAAGAACAAAATGCATCAACAGATCCTTTTGATGGGGGAAAATAAGAATGCTTCAGCAGTGGCAACAGCAGGGAGAGCACCTGTAGTAACACCCACAGCAAGAAGGGCTCTGGTTGAGCGTGTATTTGGGGTCAGACATCATGAATCATGCTTTATATACATAATCCCATTCAAGCCCCATGGCAATCATGTGAAATAAGATTATTAGCCTCATTTTATAGAAGAGAATACAGAGGTATAGCCAGGTTGACTAGTTGGCTGAAAGTCACCAAGATTTGGAGTAGCAGATAGAATAATAGAGAACAAGTTCTCTCTGGCACTAAACTTGAATTTTTCCCCCACTTCTCCCAGAGACATATATGGTGGAGTTCAGGAGGATAGAGGTGGGCACTGAAATCAGCCTGGGCTAGGATAAGGGAGAGTGGGCCCTTGAGGAAGGCTGCCCTGAAGAGAGGACATTGGAGCTATGCCCAAAATGTTGAGCAGGCATGAGCAAGAAGGAAGGTGAGATAGGGCATCCACAGCAGAAGAAAAGCCCAGAGGCATGGAACAGCATTAGATTGGTGGGCCAGACTCACGTGGTATAGGATAGCTGGAGAATAGTGTTCAGGGAGATAGGGCTGGAAGAGTTGAGGGCAGGAGCACATCACAGAGGCCTACGTGCTGCACTGAGCAATCTGTACGTGATTCTGAGAGCCGTGGAGCAGCTCAAAGCATTTCAAGCCAGTGGTGGGCACAGTTTGACCTGGGCACCAGGAATCACACTATCACTGCAATGGAGGGTGTACTGGGCAGGGCAGGAGTAGGACCAGGCTTATTTTCACCCAGGCTTCCCAGGAAGGATTAGCGTCATGAGGCGAGGTATTTTGCGCAGAGCTCTTTCTTGCATCTTTAGTTGTATTTCTGATGGCCCAAAACTACAGCTCTGCAACAATGAGGCTGGTGTCATTCACCAGTCTCCCTCCCCCCCAGCGTCTTCACCCATCTTGCTCCCTTGGCCTGGAGTCAGCCTTCCCTGATACACTCCCTTCCAGTTCACCCAAAACTCTGGCCACATTGCATTTCTTACCAAGCACCAAATGTCACATCATCCTCCCTCAAGCCCTTGAACCCTTTTTCTACCTGGAGTATCCTATTCCATCCTCACTATCTGGAGAACTGCCTTCCGTAGATCAAGATTTACTCTTCCTTTTGCCAGTTCCTAGAAAGAGTCGTTCTTGTCTCTGGATGCCCGCGGTACTTTATACTTTCCTCCACGTTATCACATCCTGCACGGTAAGAGAATCGTTTCTCCCCTGTCTCTTTCACTGCTTATGCAGTGAGTTCCTCGTTCCATAGATATTTCAAGCATGTACAAGCAAATATTGAACTACTTATGCACGATACATACATACATATATACATATAAAATTTTTGAGGGTGTTTTCTGCAGTATTGGGGTAGGGTGGGGGGCTGTACCATCTCTCAAGATCCTAAAAGCACATGAACCCTTTGACCTAACATACCCCTTCCAGGAACCATGCTTCAGATAAATGCTCACAGGTTCACGGAGGGGTCACAGCACCATTGTCTTTGGAACAACAGGCTAGGAACAACTTGACTATTCATGAGTAGGGGCTGCTAAATAGAAAATGTGAGCACCCTGATTGGCAGAGACCATTATGTCTGTGCATGGCTGTATCCTTGGTGCCTACATTGAGTCCTGGACAGAGCAGAGGCTGAGTAAATATCCGTTAAATGAATGGCTGAATTACAATAATGAGATATTGTGCAACTATGACAATGAATGAGAGCTACACGTACTGAGTTAGAAAGATGTTTCCAACTTATTAAATGATAAAAAGAAATATGGAAACTTTCTGGAAGTGTGCAAAAATATCAACAGTGTTTATATCTGTGAAAAGATAATTGCCTGACACTCTCCTGGGCTTCTTTTCTTTGTGAGCATATATTACGTTTTGTATTTTTTAGAAATCTAGTTTATGTTTCAAAAATATACTACCACATTCCAAATAATCTTAGTCAGGATTTACAGACAAGGCCTCAACCAACTCAGAAAGCCTACACTCAGGGTTCCAGGATCTTACTAATGGGAGAAAGAAGTACTTACTGAGCGCCTACTGTATACCAAGCACCAAGCTCAGCTCTCACCAACACCCCTTCACCTAATTGTGCCAATTCAGTGAGATGGCTCCGAGTCCTTATTGAACAGTTGAAAGAATTGGATAAACTGAGTCTCAGAGGAGTGACACAATTTGCAATGCAGTATAAATACTTAAGAACAAGGCTTTTGGCATCTGACAGATCTGAACTCAGATTACATCTCTCCCGCTGTGTGACCTTGAGCAAATAGCTTCACCTCTCTGAGTTTCAGTGTTCTCATCTGTACAGGGGTGAAGAAGATACCTGATTCATAGGGGTAGACTTTTTTTTCTTTTTCACTGAGACATAATTAACATATAACATTGTGTTGGTCTCAGGCATACACCATAATTCGATACACATATAAATTGCAAGATGATCACCACAGTTTGTCTAGTTAGCATCCATCACCGCAATAGTTGCACACTTTTTCTTGTGATGAGAATTTTTAAGATTTACTCTCTTAGCAGCTTTCAAATATGCAATAGAGTATTATTAGCTATAGACACCGGCTGCACATTACATTTCAGTTACTTATTTATTTTATACCTTTTGACCTCCTTTACCCATTTGGCCCATATACAAGCAAATACTTAATTACCTACTAAAAATACAGCATACAGATAAGTTTTCAATCCTTTTTTGAAACAAATGGTAGACTAGTATACACTTCCTGAATCTCACCTTTTTTTACTTACTACATCGTAGCAATCTTCCCATAAATATACCTGAAGAACTTCTTCATTGTGCAGATGAATGAAAATGTATTTAACAGTCCCCTTCTGATGGACATCTAGGTTGTTTCCGATCTTCTGCAATTATAAACAACGATGCAAAGAATAACCTTGTCTATACAGCATTTCTCCCCCATAGGAGCGTAAATCCTGGATAAATTCCTAGAAGTAGAAGTGCCAGGTCATAGAATGCGTGCATTTGTAAATTTCACAGCTGCTTACAAATTGTCTTTTGTAGAGTTGTGCAAATTTGCACTGCTGCCAGGTACATATAAAAGTACTTGCTCTCCTGTGGCTCCAAATTTTGGATTTTTGCCAATCTAGTAAGTGAATAATGACATTTCCTGGGTAGTTTTAATTTGCATTTCTCTTTTTATGAGTAAGTACAACATTTTTCATATGTTTTATATATCCATTTATATCTTTTTTTCTATCTGTTCACATCCTTTCCCATTTGTCTTTGGATTGTGAGTGTGGAAATAATAGAAAACATATATATTGGTCTCTGCTCCCAGTTCCTGGCTCAGAGCTCCTAAAACCCTTACAATTTTGTAAGTGATAGGACCACCAGGAGCGTCCTTTGTTCTAATACTTGGTTTGATTCTGCTTCCTGATGCCAAGTTTCTGAACCCTTTGGGATTTCTTGGGTGATAGAAATGTCTTTCATTCTAATAAGGGAACTCTTGGTGGGCTCCTGGATGGGAGCTAGTCACCAGAAAGACCAAACCATTATTAGGAGCTTGTAATGTTCAACCTCACCTCCCATTCTTCAGCTAGGGTGGAAGGGGTGAAAATGGAATTAATGACGGATCATGCCTATGTGATAAGGACTCCATAAAAGAGCTTCCGGGTTGGTGAACCTGCAGAGGTGTATGGAGAGTGGCACACCTGGAGAGGACGTGCAAGCTCCGTGCCCTTCCCACTTACCTTGTCCTATGAATCTCTTCCATCTGGATGTTCATCTGTACCCTTTATCACAGCCTTTTTAAAATAAACATAAACAGTTTTCCTGAGTTCTGTGAGCCCCTCTAACAAGTTAATCGAACCCAAGGAAGCCATCTTGGGAATTTCTGACTTATAGCCAATGAGTCAGAAGCACAGGTGACCAGCTGGATTTAGGACTAGTGCCTGATGGGAGCTATGGGGGTGGTCTCCTGGGACTGAGCCCTTACCCTGTGGGATCTGACACTATCCCCCAGTGGATGGCATTGCATTTGAGCTAAATTGTAGGACACCCAGTGGGTGTTGCTGAATTGTGACACACCTGGTGTCAGAGTAATGTGGGAAACAAAGGCAGAAGGAAACATAGATAAAATTAAATGTCCTTATAACCTGCAGCCCATTGAAAAATACTTGCGGCTGGCAAAGTATAATGTTCCTCCAGGAACCTCCCAAGGTCTTAATGTTAATGCCTTGTTAGAGCAAAAGCAACCTTAGTTTGATGATAGCAAGGCCTCCAGTATCCTGTGAGTCTTCTTTAGCCTATGAACGTCATTTTGGAACTTCCCTTATGTTTACTTCCTCCAGCCCCAGAGTATATAATCACTTGCCCCTCACAATCCTGGGGCAGGAGCTCTTTCTGCCCATGGGTCTTGTCCCATGCTTTCATAAAATCACCTCTTTGCACCAAAGATGTCTCAAGAGTTCTTTCTTGGCTGTCGGCTCCAGACCCCAACAACACCACTCCGAAAACACATCAAGAATGTTGTGAGTGCAGTGGTGATGTCAGAGGAATGGAGAGACAGGAAGTGAAGGTTTTCTGAATACCGGCTCTTTCCCTTACGGTTTCCTAATTAGCCATTTGTCTGGGACGTGAGGCGGAAATGTTTCTCCCAATTTGTCTTGTGCTTCTGAGATTGTATAGTGTTTTCCTTTGCTCTTTTTTTCTGTAGAAAGGGCATGAGGTTGGGTAAGCCACTGCCAAAGCTGTAAAGCCCCAGGTTACTGCTGATGAGAGCTCATGATCTTACTAGAAAAAAGACTGCGATTTCTGCTAATGATATGCAAGTAGTAGAAAAAGGACCCAGTTGTATGTTACGGTCTTCTTTTTCCTTAAAAAACAAAAATTTGCTTTTAAGAAATGATTTGCTCTGAAGTGTGAACTTTATAAGGTTTCCTTGCGACTTGCACATGCTTTTCTCTTTTACTAAAGGGAACACATTTGGATTAAAGAAAAAAAACTTACAGAAAGATGCTAATCTCTTATCTCAGACAAGAGTGCCTATGATTTTTGCCATAATACTTGGACCACGTGACCTTGGAAAGCTGCCACTTGAGGATTACATTCCACGAGCCAATTTTTTAAGAGGTGAACAAACCCCTTTGGGTGTTGATTTGAAAAATGAGAGGTAGAAAGTGACAACTTTGTGACACCATTTAAGAACGATAGATGGTTTTGATAAATTCAACACTTGTACTGAAGCCCAGCTTGGGATCCCATTTAATCATTCTAAAATCTACCCATGAAGGGCTTCCTGGGAGCTTTTAAGTTGAGGGAGGTTATGACAAGAGATTTTCCAACATCACAGCATGTCACATGCAAGTTAGCGTGTGAGAAATATTTGCTGGCTGACTGGTATCCTTTGCTGTGTATAGTACAGTTTTGAAGAATGCAGAACTTCTCTGAGGAAGTGAAGAAAAGAGTGATTTCCTGACCTCAGTTTATTAGTATGAGACTTGTACATGGTCGTGCTACTAGCATCCTTCTTTCCCCTCAAACACTAACGGGGTGAACTCTGAATCGCTTAGACTGATCGTTTCATATAAGGTACCATAGCAGTTTCTTCCAGTGACTTCTCCTCCATTAGAGATGGTCACTGGGTCCTCCATCCCACCCAGAGATGGTCACTGAAGTGCCCCGTCAGTGCTTCACTGCAGCTGGAAGGCAACTAGGTATATGGCCCACACATCACGCCCAGCCTGCCTCCCAGATTCCAGGGATTCCCATGTAGCTTCACCCAGGAGACCGTGAGCCAAACTGGCAAAAAGACAAAGCCATCACAATCTCCCAGCCTCTCCCAACACTAAAGTTGGTGCAATTAAGACATCAAACCCTATCATAGAAAGTATGCACGGAAGAGGTTAATTCTGTGAAAAGCAGAAGTTATTCTTTGATTTTAACAGGGATGTTGAGCACCTGCTATATGCCAGCGCTCTTCAAGTTTTGACGGTCCAGCAGCGAGTAAGACACACAAGATCCCAGCCTTCATGGGAGAGACCGAAAATATACACAACATATACACAAAGAGGGTAATTTGCGGGATAGGACGACTTAGACCACCCAGTCCAGGAAGGCTTCTCCGAGGGGGTAACTTTTGAGCTGGGAGTTTTACCGAATGAAAATGAGCCAGCTGTGGAAAGAGTCAGGGACCAATGAGAGCAAATCCCCATACTGAAAAGGATTCATAGAAAGAGTCAAAGAAAGGGAGAGGGCATTTCAAATCTTACATTTAAACAATTGAGCACCACTGAGCCAGCCTAACCTTCCCATTCTACAGATACATACACGGAGGTTCAGAACAATTATTTTCATAGGCCACCTAGCTTGGGCAACATGAGTAAAGGTCACCTTTTTGATGGCCAGCCAACTAGCTCTTCCTACGCCATGACGCTTCTTGTATACACTCCGACACATCCGATGTTAAACCGCCATAGATACCCCAAATCTGTGACATGGCCCCAGCAAGGAGCCAGATAACATGATTTAGCTATGGAGTTGGAAAGAACAGAGAAAAGCACTCAAATGCATATTAAGCCGTCTTCCATTTAGAGAGCTACCCAGTCACTCAGGATTCTCAAGCACCGTAAAAGCAATTCTAAATGACACTTAAAAAAAAAAAGTGTCACTCAAAAGTCCCAAAAGAATGATGGAAAAGAGAATGTTGGCTAGCATGGTTGTAAAACGGTCACTTCAATCTTGTTAAAATCAAGATTTCAAGAGAAATCTTCTGAATAACATGGCACTGGAAAAAAATATATAGACATACACCCATATGTATTATATATAGTTGTACATGCAATAAATATAAGTCATTATACAATTTTATATAATGTATACATTATATACATTATATAAAAGTAGATGAAAGGCTGCTGTTATACCCAGCAAAGTCCAGATGGGCCTCTTGATGCCGTCCATTAACAGAAAGTACACAGTCTTCCTAATCACTGACAACAACTAGGTAAGAAGACTGGCGCATGCTTGCTGATCTCATGGGCTCAGCTTTCCATCCACACACACTCAGGACTCAGACACTCATAGGGCAGTGTCCTTCACCCCTGGAGTTTTCTTCCAGACTCTCAAACCTCCTCTGCCTCTCTTCCCCCAGGAAATCCATCCCTCAGAACCTCAGCTTCATGCTGCCTGAGTCTAGTATGGCCAAGGCAAAATCAGCATCTGGAGAGGTTGACTTGTATGAGGGTCTTCTAGAAACTTCGCCAGGAGTAGAGGGGAACATCTTCAAGACAAGCGAATCTCCTGGGTGCTACTCTTGTGCCCTCTTACTAAATGCCTTGTTTGCGTTATTACGCTAAGGAATGCTCGCTCCTTTCCACTGCAGATGAGATACAGAGAGAAGGAATGAAAAGGACCAAGAGGCGCCTGGGTGGCACAGCGGTTAAGCGTCTGCCTTCGGCTCAGGGCGTGATCCCGGCGTTATGGGATCGAGCCCCACATCAGGCTCCTCCGCTATGAGCCTGCTTCTTCCTCTCCCACTCCCCCTGCTTGTGTTCCCTCTCTCGCTGGCTGTCTCTCTCTCTGTCAAATAAATAAATAAAATCTTTAAAAAAAAAAAAAAAGAAAGAAAGAAAAGGACCAAGAATCTCAGCCTGCCTCGTAGGCACATATCAGCCTCTAGAACAGCAAAGGGAAGCTTTCCCCGCAAGGCCTCCAATGCTCCAGCTCTGTTCACTGCAGCTTTGGTTTCCACGAAGAATTTCCTCCCTGCCGGTGTGTCTGATGGAGGCCTGATCCTACTCAGGATTCAGCCACCTTGAATCTAACAGCTCGTCACCTGGGCCCTAGAAGGAGGGGAAGTTTGGGGATTCCAAAAGAGTTAATCTTATGCAATTCTCAGAAATTGGTATTCCCTTTGTATGGGACCGGCCTCTTTCTCTCAGGCCAAATTGACAGAAAGGGATCCAAGCGGCAGTCAAAAAAGTAAATTGTTGAGACTGTCTTTTAAACCACATCCTGCAGTTTGAAAATAAGGCGTCTTATTTTTAGAATGCCAGCAGAATTGTTCCGGCTCTGCCCCTGCAGTTTCAATAGTGGCCTTGGGCTCTAAAACCCTGACCTTGAAAAGAAAACGTTTACATTGTCAATGCCCTGGCAGTATGGAAACTATTCTATCGTGGAATAGCCAATGAAGGCTAAAAGTTCAGAAGCGGCTTTGTCCTTTCTTCTGAAAGGCCTAATCCGCGGGGCTTTCACAGTGACAAAATCAACTCTTAGCAGTAATTGTGCATGGGTTCTAGCTACGAACTTGCATAAAATCTGAAATTTCACACGACCAATCCTGTTCTGGGGATTTTACCACCGATCATCGGGGAATGGAGCTTCTCCAGGGTTTTGGAGGAAATCAAAGCGTGCAGGCCCTTAGGCGAGCTAACTTGCTAACGAAACACCTTTAGATTCATCCCTTCTTCCCAAACACACACAGCACTGTGTTTGGCAGGGCTGGCCCTTGAGGACTGCAGAGGCACCCAGGTTCTGATATGATGGCTTCGAGACACCAGACTGTTTATTTCAGATATCTGGAGTCCACTGACCAAAGCACTTGGACATTCTTACTGTTCCAGAGTCAGGTAGGAGAAGACAAGACTCACAGTGGCTTGATGGCCGACTCCAGGGCCTCAGCTGGAGTGTCCGGGGAAGGATTCGGTCCACACTGCCCATAGGGTGAAACCATAGTCAGTGGGTAGAACAAACAGGTGGAAGCTTTCAACTCGTATTGAAGGTGGGAGGAGGCTCCCTTCTGGTCATTAGGACTGTGAAGCTAGAACGATCCAAATCCAAAGGCCATGATCCGTTTGTCATTGGAGATGCCCAAGAGCTTCACCACTGATGACAGCGGGGACTCCTTCACTGGTGAGCCCTGATTCTGGCTCTCTCTGTGGCCATGACCAGCATCACAGTGTGGCCCACATGGCCTCACGGAAACAGCTTTGGAAAATGGGATTATGTGAAAGAGGCAAGACCAGAGTGCTCACTTCTCCAGGGTCTCGCGCTCCTCAGGAAGTTCAACCTATGTGCCAAGGCTACGCCATTAACTCATTTAAACCGCACAGCGACCCTAAGGAAGCAGGTGCTGCTATCATTCCTACTTTACAGATAGGAAACTGGGCTCAGTGGTTAAGAAATTTGCCCAAGGTCACAGAGCAAGAACGTGACACAGGAGGGAACCCTGGCTGTCATTCCCCAGAGTTTACTCTTTAAATCTCTAAACTCTGCCGGGCCAGGATGACCCCTGCAGGCTCACTGATAGGCAATCGTGGGGCCAGCACTGTCTGCTGTATCTGTCTTCCTTACTGGGGCAGTTTGTTCCGCGGATACATCAGAACCTCTCTGATGTCAATTTCGTCGTCGCAAGATCCCCTCCCCTCCTACCGGATTGCGAAAAACCTCCAGGTTACCGTTTTCGGTTGATAGTAGGCCTTTCTATCGTTTTATTTTTCAAATATACCGCCCCCCTAACACACAGCAACTACCACCAATACACTCAAAGCTAAGGAATGAAAGATTTGGTGTCGGTTGAATTGCCTAGGTGTTAATCAAATCAAAAAGAAATCAGGCCAAGGTAAATACATGTATTTGTGTATGTGTATATACATATAGATTGCTTTTGTGTTTTAATGTTTTGTGTTCTGAATAATTCTTGGTTGAAATTGAAACCAAAGAGAATATTAATATAATAACTAACACTTCCATCGTGTTATGTGCCAGGTGATATCCTAAGCTTTTGTCTTCTATTAACTAATTTAATCCTCACAAAAACCCTATGAGGTTAGGTAGTATTATTATCCCCATTTTAAGGATGAGGAAACCAAGGCACAAAGAACCGAGTCACTTTCTGCTTCAGCACTTGAACGAGTTACGCAACTAGCGTTGCCAGGTGAGAGAGGACAGTGGGCCAGACCAAAGTAATCTTGGGGGAGATACAGAAAACAGTATGAATTCAAGAGACATCACAGAGGAATAAATCAACAGCGTCGGAAATGGGCGACAAAGGAGAACCCCCAAGATAGCTCCCAGGCTTCTGGTGTGCCCAGCTCCTTGCCATAAACAGGGAAAATTTCATCTCCATAACTCTGTTCAAGCTTTTCCCTTTTATTTGGAATGCCCTTCCATACTGTTCCATGACTTCTCAAGCTATGAAATCTAATTCTTAGCCTCCTCTCTCCACTTTGCATCAACACTCCTGGGTGCGTTTGCTACTTGCATCCAACTTCTTGTCTTCGTCGTTTTCCCTCTACCTTTTGAGCTTTTTAGGAATAAAGAGACAGCGTCGTAAAAAGCAAGGAGTCCCAAACTTTAGCCATTTGAGTGTCAATTTTGTGACTCTTGTATAGTCATGCCTGTATCACTTTTCACTTTGTATTTTCATTTGTTTATTTTAGGGCTGCTTTAGCTCTGCAGAACCTTTGTGAGGCTAGTACAGAGCGCTCCCATATTTCCCACATCCGGTTTTTCCTGTTACTAACATCTTACATAAGTATGGTATCTTTGTCACTATTAATGAACCAATATTGGTATATTATTACTAACTAAATGCCATACATTTATTCAGATTTTCTTAATCTTTTTATTAATGCCTTTTTTTCTCATCCAGGATCCCATCCAGAGCACCACATTACAGTTAGTCATAACGGTCACCATAAGGTCCTCAGGGCCGTGGTAGTTTTTCAGACCTTACTTGTCTTTGATGACCTAGATGGTTGTGAGGAGTACTGGTCAAGTATTTTGTAGAATATCCCTGAATTGAGATTTGTTTGATGGCTTTATGATTAAAATAGGATCGCAGGTTCGAGGGAGAAAGATCAAAGAGGCAAAGGACCATTGTCATCACATCATATTGAGGGTATGCTGTCAACATGAGTTTTGACTGTTGATATTGACCGTGATCAACTGGCAGGAACATGTGTCAGGATCCGCCATGGCAAAGTTACTCTTCTTCCTCCTGCGTACTACACCCTTTAGAAGGAAGTCACTATGCACAGCCCACACTGCGTACTACACCCTTTAGAAGGAAGTCACTATGCACAGCCCACACTTAAGGAGTGGGGAGTTAACGCTCCACCAATTTGAGGACTGGGTAACTATCTACATAAACTACTTGGAGTTCTTCTGCATGAGAGATTTATCTATTCTCTCGCATTTATTTATTCATTTATTTATATCAGTACGGGCACAAGGAAACTTAGTCTATTCTTATAACCCAATACTACTTAATCTGTTTTTGCTGCTCAAATTGTTGTAACTTCGGTCATTGGGAGTTTTTTCAGTTGGCTCCTATGTTCCTTTGATATGCTCCCATTATTGTGAGTTTTCTCTCTCTCTTTTTTTTTTTTAAGCACTTGTTTACTTTCTGACGCCATAAGAGTCTCCAGGCTCATCTCATGTGTATCCTGCCCCAGTCATAGAATAAGTCATTTTTCCAATAAGCCTTGGTTCCTTTTTTAGGAATGATATTAGGAAATAAGATCTGGGTTCTAGATATCCTCATTGTTACTGGGTATTGTTTGTAGTCCCTCTCAGCTGACAGAGCAAGGAAATAAATGTGTGTATATTAAGCTGAAATATACAGATATCTACAAACATTTCTATATATAACCATCAGTATCAATTTTAAGCTTAACATGAGTTCATACTGATGTCTCCAATTCTAATTTGTTACCATAGAAACCATTCTAGCCTTTTCCCTCACCTGCCTGTTTCCTGCCACTCCAACCATGAGAAGCCTGGCTCCCACCACCCACCACCCATATACTTCATTATTCAATTCCCATATACATGTTAGCAGTATCAGAATTTTTAACTACCCCTGTGGGAGATAACTTTATCAACTAAAGTATAGCACGTTTGTGCAGTCTCTTCTGCATGTAGTCTTACAGACTCGACTTTTTTCCAGTTACTAGGATCAGCACCTTTCCCCACACCGCCTTCAATGAGGTTATTTCAAACGCTTGTAATGCCGTTAGATTGTTTTATAATATTCTCCATCCCACCATGGTATGTCCCACGTCCCAACCTCTTAAATGATTTTTTTTTTTTTTAGAGAGAGGTAGGAAGAGAGAAAGAGAGGGACTGAGGGAGAGATAAAGAGAGAATCCCAAGAGGTTCCACATCCAGTGCAGAGCCTGATGTGGGGCTCGATCTCACACATGACCTGAGCTAAAATCAAGGGTCAGATGCTTAATCAAATGAGCCACCCAGGTGCCCCCAAAATAACCCCATGACTATTTTTAAGTGGTATATGTTAATGTTCACTCTTTAATGTTCATGCTTTAATGTTTAATGGGTATTGGCAAATACATGGTATAATAACAGTATTATTCAGAATAGTTTCATTTATTAAAAAAAAAAAAAAACACAGGTGCTTCACCTATTCAACCACCCCTTTCCCTAATCTGGAAGCCAACATTTTGTTTTAGTTTTTGTTTTGGGTGTGCTTTTTTTTTTTTTTTTCCTTACAGACTTTATAGTTTTCTCTTTTTCAGAATTTTATATAAATGAAACCATCAAGGATTTAGACTTCTCAGGCTGGCTTCTTTCACTTCCAGTATGCATTTAAGATTCATCCACGTGTCTATATGACTTGATAGCACATGTCTCTTTGTCGTTGAATACACAACATTCCACTGTATGGACGTGCCAGTTTGTTCATCCATTCACCTCTTTTAGGACGTAGCAGTTGACTTTCGGTTTTTGGCAATTATGAATAAGGTTATTATAAATATTCACATACAATGTTTTCTGTTGACGTCAGTTTTCAAGTCAGTTGGGTCAATACCTTAGAATATGACTGCTGGTCATATGACAACAGGGTTTGGTTTTGTAAGAAACTTCCATTGTCTTCCAAAGTGGCTGTACCATTTTCCATTTCAATCACGATAAGAGTTCCTGTTGCTATGCATGCTAACCAGCAATTAGTATTGTCAATTTTTTTATTTTAGCCCTTCTAATAGCTATGCAGCAGTATCTCATTGTAGTTTTAACTTGCATTTCTCCGATGACCAATTTTGTTTGTCTACTGCTGCTGTAGCAAATGGCCACACACTAAGTGAATTCAAAGAACACAAAAGTGTTACAGTTTAATAAAATTGGTTAGAAATCCAACGCTGGTCTCACTGAGCTACAATCAAGGTGTCAACGGGGTTACACTCTTTTCTGGGGGTTCTAGGGATGAATCTGTTCCCTTGACTTCCAGCTTCTAGAAGATGCTCACATTCCTTGGCTCATGGCCCCTTCCTTCCTTGTCAAACCCAACAGCAGAGCATCCTTGGGATCCTTCTTCTGTCATGCATCTCCTTCTGAGGACATTTTTCCAGTTTTAAGGATTCACATGATTGGATCCACCAGAATAATTCGGTATAATCTCCCTTCTCAAGTCTTTAATCTTAAGCATCTGTGCAGTCCCTTTGCCATGGAAGGTAACATAGGCAGAGGTTGTGAAGATTAGAATGTGTGCGTATTTGGAGGGCCATTGTGCTGCCTACCACGCAGAAGATAGTGAACATATTTTCCTGTGCTTATTTTCCATCTGTCTATCTTCTTCAATGATGCCTTTTCAAATGTTTGGCCGATTTTTTTAATTGAGTTTCTCATTTCTTATTGCTGAGTTGCAAGAGTTCTTTGTATATTTTGAATACAAGTCCTTTATCAGTTATGTTTGCAAATATTTCCTCCTAGTCTGTGGCTGCCTTTTCATATTCTTAAAAGTGTCCTTTTTCAGTGAAAAAAAGTTGTTAATTTAACAAAGGCCAGCTTACCTATTTTTTCTTTCATGAATCATGCTCTTGTTGTTATATCTAAGAACTCAGCGCCAAATCCAGAATCACAGAGGCTTTTCCTATATGTTCTTCTGGAAGTTTTATAGTTTTGCATTTTACATTAAAGTTTATCATACATTTGGGTCACGTTTTGGTAAGGTATAAAGTCTGTGTCTAGGTTTATGTGTTACACATGGACATCTAATTGTTCCAGTACCATTTGTGGGAAAAACTATCCTTTCTCCACTGAATTCTCTTTGCTCCTTTGTCAAAAATCAGTTGACTATATTTTTGTGGTTCTATTTCTGGGCTCTCCATTCCATTGGTCGATGCGTCCATTCTTTTGTCCATATACTTTAGCTTTAACGTAAGTCTTGAATTTGGTAACGCAAGTCCCCCAGTTTTGTTCTTCAGTACTGTGCTGGCCATTTTAGGTCTTTGCTTGTTCATGTAAAAATGTAAAGTCTGAATTTTTTAGAGTCAGATGGTTGATAGCTACCAAATATCTTGCTGGGATTCTGATTGGAATGGCATTGAATCTATAGATCATGTTGGGAATAATTGACATCTGAGTGATATTATCTCTTCCAACCTATAAACACAGAATACATTTTCACCTATTTAATCTCCTTTTATTTCTTTCTTCTGTCTTTTGCAGTTTTCCATATACATATCCTGCATATATATATATATATATATACACACATAGACATAATATATATGTATATATATATGAAAGACAGAGTGGGTAAATAGGAAGTGGGGGAAGGGGGCGCCTGGGTGGCACAGCGGTTAAGCGTCTGCCTTCGGCTCAGGGCGTGATCCCGGTGATCTGGGATCGAGCCCCACATCAGGCTCTTCTGCTATGAGCCTGCTTCTTCCTCTCCCACTCCCCCTGCTCATGTTCCCTCTCTCGCTGGCTGTCTCTATCTCTGTCAAATAAATAAATAAAATCTTAAAAAAAAAAAAAAAAAAGGAAGTGGGGGAAGGGCAGAAGGAGAGAGAGAATCTTAAGCAGGCTCCACACTCAACATGGACCCCCATGCAGGGCCCGATCTCACAACCCTGAGATCATGCTGAGCCTAAATCAAGAGTTAGACACTTAACAGACTGAGCTAACCAGACGCCCCATATTTTGTTGGTTTTTTCCCCTCCGAGTTTTTATTTAATTTCCAGTTACTTAACATATGGTGTACTATTAGTTTCAGGTATACAAATTAGTGATTCAACACTTCCATACAGCAGCCAGTGCTCATCACAACAAGTGCCCTCCTTAATTCCCGTCACCTGTTTAACCCATCCCCCACCGACCTTCCCTCTAGTAACCGTCTGTTTGTTCTCTCTAGTTAAGAGTCTGTTTCTTGGTTTGTCTCTCTCCCTCTTTCCTTTGTCTGTTTGCTTTGTTTCTTAAATTCCACATATAAGTGAAATCATATGGTATTTGTCTTTCTCTGACTTAATTTGCCTAACTGAATACTCTCTAGCCCCATCCAGGTCGTTGCGAATGGCCAGATATTTTGTTAGATTTATATCTAACGATTACATTTTTCTGCTGTTGTACATGGTATTTTCTTTTCAGATTTTAGCTGTTCCTTGTTCACACATAGAAAGGCCTTTGACTTTTGTCCATTGACCTTCTATCCACTTCGCTTGTTGTACTTGCTTATTAGTTCCAAGAGTTGTTGGGGTATTTTGTAGATTCTTTGGGATTTTCTATATAGCCAGTCATGCCATCTCTACCTTTTAACGGACGTATTTAGACTATGCACATTCAAAGTGATTACTGGTATTGTTGGGTTAATATCTTTTTATGTTTGCAACTGCTTTCTATGCATTGCATTTGTTCTTGGTTTCTTTTCCCTCTCTTTTCACCTTCTCTGCTTTTATTTTATTTTTTTTTTAAAGATTTTATTTATTTATTCGACAGCGATAGAGACAGCCAGCGAGAGAGGGAACACAAGCAGGGGGAGTGGGAGAGGAAGAAGCAGGCTCATAGTGGAGGAGCCTGATGTGGGGCTCGATCCCATAACGCCGGGATCACGCCCTGAGCCGAAGGCAGACACTTAACCGCTGTGCCACCCAGGCGCCCCTACCTTCTCTGCTTTTAATTGAGCATTTTATATAACATTTTTTAATTAATAGATTTTATTTATTTTGGACAGTATAGGTTTACAGAAAATTGGGCAGAAAGCAGAGTTTCCATAGACTTGCTCCCAGCCCCATCATCTTGCATTACTGTGGTACATATGTTACATTGATTAACCAATACTGATGCATTATTATTAACTGAAGTCCAGGCTTTACATGAAGATTCACTCTTTGTGTTGTGCATTCTGTGAGTTTTAACTCATGTATAGTGACATGCATCTACCATTACAGTATCGCACAGAACAGTCTTCACTGTGGGTAAATTCCTTGTGCTCCACTTATTCACCCTTTCCTCTCCCTCCCACAAACTCCTGGCAACCACTGATCCTTTTACTAATTCCCATAGTTTTGCTTTTTTTTTTTTTTTTGAATGTAACATATTGGAATCATCTGCTACGTAGCCTTTTCAGATTGGTTTCTTTCACTTAGCAATATGCATTTAAGATTCTTCCATACCTTTTTGTGGCCTGATAGCTCATTTCTTTTCATTACTGTTTATTAGTTCATTGTATGGCTATCACAATTTGTTCTACCATTCACCTATCAAAGGACATCTTAGTTGCTTCCAAGTTCTGGCATTACAAATGAAGTGGCTACAAACATTCATGTACAAGTTTTTTATGGACATAAGTTTTCAACTCATTTGAATAAATACTAAGGAGCATGATTACTGGATCAGATAGTAAGAGTATGTTTAGTTTTTTAAGAAATTGCCAAAGTATCTTCCAAAACAGCTGTGCCATTTCTCACCAGCAAAAAGTGGGAGTTTCTGTTGCACTGTGTCATCACCAGAACTTGGTGCTGCCAGTGTTTTGGGTCTTAGCCATTTTAGCAGACATGTAGTGGAGTCGCATTGTCATTCTGATTTGCATTTCCTTAATGAGATATGAGGTTGAGCATCTTTTCAGGTGACTGCTCAGGGATTTTACTGATTTTTTAATTGAGTTGTTTTCTTATTATTGAGTTTTAAAAGTTGTTTGTAAAGTCTGGTTACCAGTTCTTTATTAGGTATGTGTTTTGCAAAGATTTTCACCAAATCTATGACTTGCCCTTCTGTTCCTTTAACAGATTCTGTCAAAGAGCAGAAGTGTTTAATTGTAATGGTACCCAACTTATCAATTTATCAATGATCACCTTCTCAATTATCTAGGCGACTAAAGCCAAGGTCACCTGGATTTCCTCCTGCATTATCTTCTAGGAATTTTATAGTTCTTCTTTTTACATGTAGGTCTATGGTCTCACGATCTTAAGTACGATTTCATGTTATCTGCTCTCTTCGTGGTCGCCAGAGTTTGTGATACATGCTTACCACACAATACTGATCTAAGCCCACAAGACACTTTAGCACTTCATGGGCAGTGCAGGTATCTTATAACAGAGTATTAATGATTCCTCCCTCCTATCCCTTGTGACATTGCTGTCATTCCCTGATGAAATTGGTTTGCTTGTTTGTTCCCTTAGGGGGGGACAGGAAGACTGAAGGGGGAAGGAACTCTCTTCTTCCATCTGGAACAAGGCTCTAGCCAAGTCTTTTCCTAGAAGAGGAAGCCCTTGTCATGAAGAAGGCTCTGGACTTCTTTCACAATTGTTGCCAGAGTCAGAAGGGGATTTTTATCAGATCCCCCCATGAGAACCTAACGGGACTCCTAGAGGGAAATTCCAGGAAAGTTTGGGGGAGCCTTAAGACTGATGGTCCTCAGCAGTTTCTCATGGTCACACTAGTCCATATTCTGTATCTAGAAAACATCCATTTTGATGTTCCCACCAGGTCATGTCTCTAGCAGCTTCTCTCTAGGTAAGCAGCTTTCTGTTTCTCTTCACCTTGAGCTGGCAATTTACCCCACATTTACACTTCTCTGATAGGTCCAACCTGCATTCTCTGATGAGTCTGGGAAAAGTCATTGATCTTCAATTTATCCAGCCTTTCCTTATAAGGATGGGAGTGATGGCGTCTAAGCCCTTTACATGTTGGAGCTAAAACTTGAAGTTCCTACTTACTATTTGTTTGTTTGTTTGTTTGTTTTTCAAAACACACTTCTTTATTTCAGTGCATTCTACTGGACTTTTCTTGTGATCCACAGAAACCTTCTGGGGCCTATAGTTTGCCATGGCTGCTGCTGTGAACATTCCAAGTAGTGGACTTCAAGGAGGTCTGCAAACGAATAAGCACAGAGCAAGTGGCCTCCAGCTACACCACACACTCCCTGTTTCCTAGCCTGGAGCTTTTCGACTCCCTTTGGGGGCCCGTGCAACACTTACATGCAGCATGCAGCCCTGAAGTAAAGGAGAGTTAAGACCAATAGAGGAAAGAAGCCTGTGGATAAGTGCTTTTCCCTGTAAATCCCAGGGAGGCAGGAATATCAAAAAGCTCTCAGAAGATCCTGGTGAGACAAAACACCAGAGCCTTCAGCAATGGTCAATTCAACAGTTTGTTCCAGTATTTGATTCCCTGTCTTCTCACCAGTGTCTACTCCCTGGAACTGTTTTCCAGATGAATAGCCTACAGGCCAGTCTTTGTCTCCCGCTCTGTTTTTAGGAAACCCAGGCTAAGACATAAGTTTATTTAAAAAGAAAATCTGTAAGTGGAGAAAAACAACCATTTGCCATTAAACAGATGGTAACTGCCTTTCCATTGTTTTCCGTGACTCCCCCCACCCGTCAACACTTACTCCTCTTAGCTGCTTTTCCCCTTCCTTCTTCTGCAGTTCACCCACCTCCTTCTACATTTTGAGAAATAAAGGAGAAAAGAGAAGAAGAGAAAAAAGTACACAAGGGCATTAATTCCTGTGTTTTGCACTCCTCTGGTTAAAAAGGCAGATGATCAAAAGTTAGAAAAGCACTACTCAGAGTGTGGCTTGTGGACCGGCTGCTGGCCAGCGAACTGCTTTCTCAATCTACAAACAGTGAACAGATTGCCCCCGAATGTAGGTCACCCACATCACTACCCACTGTACTGTGTTCATTGGCTTTTTTTTATTAAAAATTATTTTTAATTTACAACTGCCTTTTTTTGAGAGGGAGCACAACTCCTGGATGAAGGAATCAATACATTGATTTACATTCTTGGGTTAACCCCTTACCTCCTGATAAGACTGGCTCTTTAAGTAGCAGTGAATTAAAGACGTATAAAAGGACAAATAGTGGACATTTCTTATTTGCTGTTTTATTTCCGAGCAATGTTCTATGGGCTTTACTGATATTACCTATTTAATTCTAAAAAAAAATTGGTAATAGCATTCTCATTTTATAGATAAGTAATAGTATTCTCATTTTGTAGATAAGGAAACTGAGGCACAGTGAAGTTTAATAATTTATCCAACATTACACAGCTAATAAGTGATAGTGGTAGCTTCCAAAACGGCCTCCAAAGTGGCTCCCAGTGATCCTGGCCTCTTGGTTTTCATACCTTTGGTAGTTGGCTCCCTTTTCGTATCAACATTAGTATGTGTCACCAAAGAATATAGCCGAAGTGATAATGTGTGACTTCCGAGATGTTATGGACTAAACATTTTTGTTTCCCCAAAATTCATATGTTGAAATCCTACAATGATATTAGGAGGTGAGGCCTTTCGGAGGTAGTTAAGTCATAAAGGCAGAGCCCTTATGAATGGGATCTGGTGCCCTTGTAAAAGACACTCCAGAGAGCTCACTTGCCCTCTTCCCATGACGTGAGGATACAATAGGAAGATGGCTATCTGCAAACCAGAAGAGGGCTCTCACCAGACATAGACATTGCTGACACCCTGGTCTTGGACTCACAGCTTCCAGAACCGTAAGAAATAAATTTCTGCTGGTTATAAGCCACCCCATTTGTGTTATCCTGATATAGCAACCCAAACTGATTAAAACACAAGTCTAGGTCAGAAAAAACACTGTTGTCCACCTTATTCTCTCAGATCACTTGCCCTGCGAGAGGCTGCTTCTATATCATAAGGACACTCAAGCAGCCCTATTGAGAGGTCTACATGGCAAGGAACTGATGCCTCCCGCAAGCAGCCAGCACCAATTTGCCAGCCATGTCAGTGCGCCATCTTGGAAGAGGATCCCTCAGATGAGTGCAGCCCTGGCTGACACCTTGACTGTAACCTCTTGAGAGACCCCAAGTCAGAACCACCTAGCTTACCTGCAACCAAGTGTCTGACCCACATGATCTGTGTAACATAAGAAATCTTGACTGGTGTTTCAAGTCTCTAGGTTTGGGACTAATTTGTTTCACAGCAAAAGACAACTAACACAGTAGAATGGTCTTCTTCTGGAGCTTGTTTTCTTCATCGTTATGTGAAACAATGGAAGATGGAAAAGAAAATGGCTTCCTCCTTATGTGATGTGATGTTATTTAATGCCAAGGTTTTGTATCACCTACCATCATCTCAGCTAACACCAGGGGTATGCATTCCAAACTTGAGAAATACAGGGGTGGGTGGACAAGACAGCATTTAATTGCAGCAAGATATGTCTGGATTTGAATCCTGGTTCAGACACATTTCTCACTTTGGGCATCTCTAAAAATGAGGTCATCATAACTAGGAAGACAACAACTTGTAAGGTCCGATCTCTCTAAGCAAAGCTGAGAGTTGGAGATATATAGAGATATTTGGGAAGAGTACAATTCAGAGATCGATGGATCTTTCAGATGGGTGTTCACAGATTGGTTGACCTTTTGCTGTGGGTGCCTGGGTGACAGTGTTGCTGACTTAATGACTTTCAGCACTGTGGGTGCTAATGCAAAGCGGTTATTAATCAATTAGGGTGAGTTTAAAACCAGGTCTGGCCAAAGAACAATGAGCCCCTTTCCTAGGAAGAGAGGAACTTTCTATTCCCCCGTGAGCCATTTCACTTCAGTGTTCTCACTGGCAAAAGCGAGGGATGCATCATGTAACAGGCACTGGTAAGCGCCTACTCTGAGCTGCTTGTCGTACATCCTCAGTCCAACTACTCAACGGAGCCATTGTAGAGCAACAGCTGCCACGAACAAGAAGGAAACAGGTGAATGTGGCTGCGTTCCACTTAAACTTTATTTACAAACGTAGGCAGCAGGCTGGACCACGGACCCGTGGGCCACAATTTGCTGAGCCTGCCGTGGATCACCTGTCGTGGCATCTACAGCTGCTCTTTCTCCCCTCCAAGCTTCTAGGTACACTCTTCCCTCTGTCTGCATTATCCTTTCTCCTCTAAAATGCTTTTCTCCTGCTCATCCTTTAGTTCTCAACTAAAGCATTACTTCCCTGGGGAAAGTGCTGTCCATATCTTTGTCCCCACCCTGCTTCCCAAATGTTCCCAGTTTCTTCTTTTATAACCTTCTCTCCCTTTATTGTGATTACATGTTTCTGCGTGTTTCTTTCCTGATAAGCTGGGAGCTCTGTGAAGGCAGGGATTATATGTTTGTCTTCCGTACCATTTGATTCACGGGGTTAGCCGAGTCTGATGACTATGAGGGGAAAGAATGAATGATCTTCCACAGGACATCTAAGACAAACTTGGACCATTTCATACTTGTGTCTCCCTATTTTACAATTTTTCCTAAAGCTATCTTGTTCCCAAGAAATGGATTCTATGCTTGTATATTTGTTAAGCTCACCGACAATTTGGCCTCTATTTTACACTGCAAGGCTCTCAAAATGAGAAACCGTCTGTGGAATTCTTGTTTAAGGCACTTTCATTCTCTTGCCACCATTTCCCCGCAATGGTGACCTTTAAATTTAGCCTGAGCATAAGTGGGGTTGTCAGAACATCAGGTTACATTATGCAATGCAGCTATTTGTGCCTTTTAAAGACCATGTAAGTTCCAACATGGACTCACAGCAGGAAGGTACCCTGATGATATTCTCGAAAGCGCAGCCGCCAGGATTGAATCCGGAAGTGGGTCAGCAGTCAAGAAGACACATGCTTCTTGGAAATCAGTTTCACTGAAAACAGGTCCTCATTTATCCTTCCAGGAAATGCGTAACCCTTGGCTCATGCACGACCTTGCTTCTTCAGGCAGATTGCAGCGATGCTTGTGTTTGAAGGAGAAGCATGGAATTGTGCTCAGGAATTATTTTTCTCTTTCAGAGGTGGTGTGTGGATCTGTAGCGAATTGTGAAGTCACTGTCCCACCTGATCTGAGATTTCGAGCGCTCCCCAGGGCTGGCTGGTGGCAGCTATCCTCCCAGGCATGGGCCATCTCCTGCCACCTTTTTTGCAATAGTACGATTAGCCGCCCCCACCTCCTGGTTGAGGAACAGCTCAAAGGTTGAGCGAAGCAGCTTCCGGAGACAATACCAGCTCTGGGTCACACAGCTGATTTCTTCAGGGTAGTGTCAGTTGCAGAGCTGGAAGGGCAAGTGGGGGGGGGGTGAGGGAGGGGAGCTTCTGCATGGGCTGCTGTGTTGACCCCAGTCCCAAGGAATATGCTATAAACTGACATTTGAAAAGAAAGACGAGACGCAAACAGTACAGATGCACAGAGAGCATAAGTGGGAAAGAATAAGCAGAATGTCTAGCTCTCTTTTTGGGGAACTTCAATGTGGCACCAATCAAAGGACACCCTTCTGGGTTTTTACTCCCAGGCCAGTTTAAATAATAATGTCCCTGCTCAATTTTAGTTTTTATTTTTATTTTATTTTTTTAAGATTTTATTTATTTATTGGACAGAGAGAGACAGCCAGCGAGAGAGGGAACACGAGCAGGGGGAGTGGGAGAGGAAGAAGCAGGCTCCCAGCAGAGCAGGGAGCCCGATGAGGGACTCGATCCCAGGACCCTGGGATCACGCCCTGAGCCGAAGGCAGACTCTTAACAACTGAGCCACCCAGGTGCCCCTCAATTTTAGTTTTTAAAGCCCACTTACCTGTAGATGGACAGGATCATCTAATAACAATGAGAAGCCTTCTTGCACACGGACTATATTCCAGGCGCTGGGTGCTGTACGTGTATAAGGTGAAGTCATAGGAAACTGCTGTGTTTCCTGGTGCAAAAGGGCTAAATACCAGCAGTTCATGTTTCCAGCTAATAACCACTTTTTTGCTTTTGACCACAATCCTCTAACGACTGTCATTTTCTGGTGTGATGAGCTGTAGCTGAGCTGCCACTCTGGTCAAAAATGCCTTAGTTTCCTTCCCTGTGAAATGGTACTGATACTACCACTTGCTTTGCAGGATTATCAGAGGGTTAAACAGTAGATAAATGTGGTACTGCCTAGCATGTAAGTGTTCGGTAAATATAGGCCATTACCATTAGCTCTGCATAAAGTGACGTTTAAGGTCTTCAGTCTAGAAATACTCTATGCAATGACATCTGATGCTTTTCTTCCCCCTGCCAGCTATTTATTTCTTCTTCTATGACAGCACCCCAATTTCCCCTTCAGATAACTTGCCCTCACCTGGCAAGGCTGTGTGTCAGCCTCGCCTCCCCAAGCTATGGAGTGCCCATGGGGTCCAAAGTGGGTCAATCCCGATCTCTCCTGCCTCCTGTACTTGCAAGGCCGGGCTCATCTGCTTTTCCTCTGACTCTGCGGCTATTCTGTGTTCTTCCAATAAATTCTGTTTTTGCACAATGGGGGAGGGGGCATGGCGTAACGAGAGGTAATTTAGCAGATTATTAGCAAGTTAATTGGTTTCTGTTGCAACCAAAGATCCTTAACATATATATTATTAGAAATAGGCATTTTAACTTATTCTTTCTAAATAATGGAACTAGCTAACATATACTGACTCTCTGACGATGTGGTTATGTTTAACACATTTTTGCAACAGTAAGTGTCATTAGCTTCTTACACAGATAAGGAAATTAAAGACCTAGGTTTTCATGCCAGCACTCCCAGTTGGTGGCTGTGTGTTCTTCAGCAAGGCTCTTAACCTCTCTGAGTCACAGCATCTGGATGTATGAAGTGGGATTGGTTACATGTCCACCCACTGGGTGCTTCTGAGAATTCTACAAGACAATGAAGGTATACCAGCACTTCGTAAACTGGTAATGCCATATAAATGCAAAATTGTATTATGATTTCCTTTGGTCAAAGGATAAATTTTAATACTTCTTCTTGGTGCCTAATTTAAGCCATTTGTTCTTTCTGCATAATAATAACAACTTTTAAAATACCGGTTTTTAAGTGAAAGTCCCAACTAATATGTACGCTAGGGTAATGAGATTCCTTTTCTTGAAAGCGATGTTGTAGCTTCATGGATTTCCTGGCTGCCTTACTCCCTTGCCAGGCCAATCATGGCTGAAGCTTGTGTTCTTTGCTTTTCTGATCAAACTGAGAGCCCTTTCTCTCCTTTTACTCCTATTTCCCTCCTGTCTTTCCCAATCTCAAAACTCCCCAAGGACCAATAAATGCCAGCAATGACTACACACAGCTTTCCGAGGGTTTTTAGTAAATTAGAGATTAGATCCAACTTCCTGTATTAGAACTGAGATTCAAATTAAGGCTTTCCAAAGTCTACTGATGATTACATAAAGAGTAAGTGGGAATCGTGAAAATTAGGGATATTATTTCCAAATGCCAGTATTTTTAATAGACAAATAATGCAGGGGATCAGGCTGCAGTATATTAGCAAAGGATAAAGAAAAGAGGAGAGGAAGGTAAAACAGACTTCATTTATGAAGGCCCGATGAATATTCTTATTGGCCCATAGTGCCATCTTGTGGATCATTTTTAAATAGGATTTGGTTTTCAGCTGCAATTGCATTAGCTTGATTATTCCTAATCATGTAAAGCGTCCATTAAAAGCAGCAAATATTTCCTGATAACCCAGGAAAGCACAGACGATCACACCTGGGAGAACCAATATGTTTGTTGATCTCTCATCCTCATTAGGAGTGGTTGACCAGTTAGCCATGCTTTGAGTTACTTTTTCTCTTGGCCCTCAGTAATAGCAGATGTTCGTGGTTCTGACAATTTCCCTCCAGCCTCCTTCACCAAATCCACGTTATCTATGTGACTCCAAAGATCTGATCTTTGCCTTCTCATTCTATGTGCTGAGATTCTTCACCTTTTTGTAGGTGATTAATCCATTGAGAACCAGTGATGAGCTATGGACTGTGGTCTTTCTCTTCAGGAAGTAATACTCGTATCACCATTCCTCCCCACACATTTTCCTCTCTCTCTCTCTTTCTGTTACACGCATGCCCGCGCACACACACACACACACAGACACGCATGCATATGCATTTTTTGCCAAAAATTTCAGAGGAATTCACAAAGTTCTTGACTCCATATTTGGAATATCGGCTTTGCAGCCTTACCCTCAGTGATGTGATGGAGTCCTAGACTGGCAGCTGTCGCATCTATGAAAATGCGTCTCAGATATCATGTCCCCCTCTCTTCAGTCCTTCGTTTCCAGCCTCCCTCAGTATTCCTGATCTAAACATTTGCCATTTAGCCTTTACTCATGCTGACTAACTGCCTCTGGACACATTCAAATCCAGAGCCATTTAAAGCCTGGCTCATATGCTACCATCTTTGGGAAGCCACTCCCTAATCAGAGAGAATTAAACTTTTCCTTTTGTTATCTCTTAGACCTTTTTTAAAATTCTCTGCGTAAGAGCGCTTGGGTGGCTCAGTCGGTTAAGCTACTGCCTTCAGCTCGGGTCATGATCCTGGAGTCCCAGGAATGAACCCTGCATTGAGCTCCCGGCTCAGTGGGGAGTCTGCTTCTCTCTCTGACCCTCCCCTGCCATGCTCTCAAATAAATAAGTAAAATCTTTAAAAAATTAATAAATAAATTCTTTGCATAAAATATTTCAGACTTCCCACGGTTTACTAATGACTAAGTAGAGAGCAAGCTCTTGAGAAAAGACAGCATATTCCATTTATCTTTTCAGCTTCTATGATACTAGAGGGAGGGCTCTACCTTGTAGCTGTTCTTTACTCTCTGCGAAGTTGAAAGATTTGGTTTAATTTTTTACTCTATGCCTTGCAATATGGCCATGAGCAAGATTAAAGTTTCCAAGCCTTGGTTCTTCATCTGTACCCAGTGATCCGATAGCCCCTATATGTGGATCCTTGGAAGAATTCGATGAAGTCATGCATATCATACACTTGGTTCAGTTCCTGACACACAGCTGGGGGGTCCAAATATTGATTTTGTTTTTGTTTTTGTTTTTAAGAGAGGGCTTCAGAGGGGAGGGGGGTGGGGGACTGGGATAGGCTGGTGATGGGTATTAAGGAGGGCACATACTGCATGGTGCACTGGGTGTTATACGCAAACAATGAATGATGGAATACTACATCAAAAACTAAGGATGTACTGTATGGTGACTGGCATAACGTAATAAAAATTATTATTAAAACAAAAAAGACCCTCAGAGGAGGAAAAGAGATGAGGTCACTGTCTCCAAAAAACGTCTTCCTGTGATTTTGGAAACAAGTGGCTTTTCCTGTCTTTCAATTTAAAAAATGATTAAGAAGTCCCTAAATTTTAGGAACCGAGCTAAGTACTAGAGATACAAAGATGAATCAGCGTTTTGCTCTAAGAGGTCCAATCGTTGACATTTCTCAGTTGATATTGAGATGCCCCTACCCAAGAGGCATTATTGTAATAACATTTATGAAAGTAATTTTTTAAAGCATTATTTTATTTAGGCCTATGAGCTGGGTTTTCAGTCTGAGCCAACAGTTAGCAACAGTAATCTGCTGTGGTTGGTTTCAGTCTAGTGGCAATCGTGGTTTTAACAGCACTGTCGATGGTGCAGTAGAAAGTGTACTGAAGTTGGAGGTAGAGGGTCTAAGTCCAAAGGACACATCCTTTCTTCCAAACCACATTGCCAGAGAAGAATGAGCCAGGACTTCAGCCATTCACAGAGGTGCTCACTACTGTTGATATAATTTTGGTGATGTCCCATAGGGTTGTATTTTGTGCAAAAAATCTTGTTCAGAATTTCATGTTTTTAATTAAAATTCTGTTTATTTTATAACTAAAAGCATAATATCTTGCTGAGTTCTGCCATATTACTTTCCAGATCATTCTTTAGAATGTTGATCCAGTTAATATTAATACTCCCAACACCTGAAATGTGAAGCTTCCTGTTTCCTCACATCCTTGTTATCCTTGTCAAACTTAATATTCTCTGAAAATCTGATTTTTGTCAACCAATGAGTATAATGCAGTGTCTTGTTGCTGCTTAAATTGGACATTTTTATGACTATGAGTGAAGTTGAACTCTTTTCCTATACTGTGAGTCATGTGAGTCCCATTCGGGCTCCCCTACTCAAGTCTGAACCATTGTGTTGGTATTCATGCCTTTTTGTTGTTGATTTGCAGGAGAACGTTGCATATTTTAGATAATAATCCCTTTGAAAAATTCTATTTTTTTCATTACCTTACAGGTTTATGTTTCACATTTAAGTCTCAAATTATCTAATTTGTATATGGTGTGAGGTAAACATCTCACTTTGCCATTCCCCAGATCAACTTCTCAAGAAGCTATCCTTTCTCCATTGATTTGTATTGCCATCTCTATCAGATATCAAATTCTTCTTCTTGTAAACTTTCCATTTCCTTCCATTGTTGTGATTCATTATTCCTGTACCAGGACTGTTTTTGTTACCATGGCTTCATAGTATGTCTCATATTTGCTAAGGAATTTCCCTTTATTTGCTCACCTTTTCAAAAATTGACTTGACTTTTGATATTAGCCACAAGTTTGAGAATCAGTCTTTCAACTTTATTAAAAAATAATGCTGGAATTTTTCTGAATTGTATTTAATTTATAAATTAATTTTAGGAGATTTGATTCCATTACAATTTTAAGTCATCCCATCTGTGAACATAATGGTATAGTCCTACCTTCAGAAATTTGTCTCTGGGGCACCTGGGTGGCACAGCAGTTAAGCATCTTCCTTCGGTTCAGGGCGTGATCCTGGCGTTATGGGATCGAGCCCCGCATCAGGCTCCTCCGCTATGAGTCTGCTTCTTCCTCTCCCACTCCCCCTGCTTGTGTTCCCTCTCTTGCTGGCTGTCTCTATCTCTGTCGAATAAATAAATAAAATCTTTTAAAAAAATTGTCTCTGTCTTTTAACAAAACTTTACTCACTGTAAAGATGTCATGAATTCTTTGTAAAGTAAACTCCTAGATGTGCTATGAATTTATTGTTATCATGTTATTTTCCATTATATTTTCTAGTTTTTTATTTCTGGTAATAGAGGGACACTAGAGCTTGAATGGTCTTTGCTAATATTACTGATATCTCTTATTAGTTCTAATAGTTTATGACACTGTTCGGTCTGTTATGTGGATTGTCATAACTTCGCTGGGTATTTGGTACCAGAAGGAGAGGCTGAAGTCCAGTCCTTAGCTGCTGTCCTGGTGAGTTTAAGGAGGAGAGGGGACCATACCATAGAATGCTGGATCTTTGGCATTACACATTGTTCTCAATCTCTCCTATTTGCCACCCTCGCCAGACAATACTGTCCTCTGTATTGGTTTCCTAGGTTGTTTTAACAAAGTATCACAAATTGGGTAGATTAAACAACAGCAATTTGTTGTCTCATGGTTCTGGAAGCTAGAAATCCAAGATCAAGATATGGGCAGGGCTGACTCCCTCTGAGACCTCTGAGGAAGAATCTCTTCTGTGCTCTCCTCTAGCTTCTGGTGGTTTCATGGCAATCTTTGGTATTCCTTGGCTTATAGAAGTCTTCCCCCAATATCTGCCTTCATCTTCACACAGCGTCCTCCCTCCGTGTGTGCCTATGCCCCAATCCCCCCTTTTTATGAGGATACCGGGGAAGTTGGATTAGGGGCTTACTATATTCTAGTGTTCCTTCATTTTATCTAATTACATCTGCAATAATCCTATTTCCAAATAATGTTGCATTCTGTGGGTAGTGAGGGTTAGGACTTCTGCATATGAACTTTGAGATACCCACAACCCATCACAGCCTTCAAGGAACCTGTCTGGACCTGTGCCCTGAGTGCTACAATATTATAATCAAATCACCTACTCCTTGATACATAGAAGGGAATGAAGAGGAGGTCTGCCTTCACCTGTTATTTGCTTCTCACCCCAACTGCATGTGAGTGTCATTTCTCTTTGGTCTCTAGCCAGGGCTGAGCTTATGCTACTGGTTTTCTGATTTACATTGACAGAAAACATGGGAGAAATAAACACAAGAGAACTCCCTTCCTCTACAGTGCCTCTCCTGTCCATCTGAGCTGCCATTTTCCCTCCATATTGTGGCCCAACCATTTTTCCCTCTGGGAGTTTATTATAGTTTTTATTCACATTCCCATAGCCACCATCTTCGCTGTTGCTTCATCCATTTCAAAGGATGCATTCAAGGGAGAAGATACAGTCCGTGCTAAGTCGATGTCTACACAGAGTCATCCTCTGCCTAAAATTGTTTTCCAGAACGGCAGCATGCAAGCCAACCCTTAGTTCACCAGCCATTTCTGAATTAGGGAAGGGAGAAAAAGGAGCTTGTACAGTCCACCCAAATGGAGGAAGGAGGATAGGTAATTAAAGCTAAAAGCAAAGTTTTAAAGTATATTTTAAAGATTTTGCTCAAGAAAGACTAAGGAGCTATAGAAGAGTCGGACTATTGATAAATGATGGTTTCCCAGACATGGTTATTGTTGAAAACAAAAAGATGCTTGTTAAGGTGCCATGGAGATACTCATTTTTCTTTTCAGCATTTTCAGTTGACAACTCTGTTGTGGTTCTTCCCTGTGTTGTGATGCACTTTGAACAGCTGCATGTAATGAAGGAGCCCTGGGGTGGAAGACAAGATGCCCAAGGCCTGGCCTTTGTCACTAACTGACTCCCCTTGAGTAGATCACTGAACCTCAGTTTTCCTGTCAAACCAGGGGTCGGCCCCACAAACAGTTCAGTTCTCACCAGATTTAACGTACAGTAGTGCTTGCTTGTCATGGAGTGAAGAGGAGTGTGCACTGGGTCTCTGTTAGTTTCTCAGAGAACTTAAAGAGCTACATCCTAAGAAATCTTGCTCTTATTTCCTCTCATATTTATTTAGCTCCCAGAGAGATGAGATAACCCATTTGCAATGATCTGAAATCAAGTTGGTCCTATCTGTCCGATAATAACAGGAGGTGTATAAAAACACAATTGGACTCTAATGTCTCATCTTCTACTTGTATAAAGAATGGATACACTCTGAAAACGTCTGAAAGAATGCAAGAAGCAGCTAGTGCTCTTTTGACTTAGGGAATTTACTTCAAAAAAATGAAGGGGTTCTAAAAGTTCTCCAAAGAAAGATCTCTATGGATGGCCCAAGAGCTCTGAGAGCCAGTGCTTTCTCCTACAAAAAAAAAAAAAAAAAAAAAAAAAAAGACTGATGCCTCTGAACAAGGAAACCAAGAACACTGGCCCTTCTGAGGGTAGACCATATATACCTACAATGAGGGAAAATATATCTAATGCCATTAAAAGTGTTTTCTGTTCAGAAATCATGCTTGCCTGGCTGTGATGGTGGTTGTTGTTTAATAGACTATTTCTGGGAGCAGTTTTAGGTTCATGGCAAAATTGAGCAGAAAGTAGAGTTTCTAGACACAACCTGTCCGCATTGCACACAAAGCACACCCCCCAGCTGTCAACATCCCTCACCGATGGTGCATTTGTGACAATCGATGAAACCTACACTGACACGTCACAACCACCCAAAGTCCACAGTTCTCATGAAGGTTCGCTCTGGGTGTTACTGGTATTCCATGGGTTTGAACGAACATATAATGACATGTATCCCCCATCACTGTTTCATACAGAATGCTTTCACTGCCTTAAAAATTCTCTGTTTCCACCTGCTCATCCATCTCTCCCCTGTCATGCTTGCTTTACAAAAAACAAAAAACGAAAAAACAAAACAAAAAGCACTTAGTACAGCTTTTTATTTTGCAATAACTTAAGATTTTCAGAAAGGTTGCGAAAATATTACAGAGTTCCTGTAAACCCCTCAGCCAGTTTCTCTCATTGTGTACATGCTACATTTTCGGGGTGTATTTGTCAAAACCAAGAAACTGACATTTGTACGTTGCTATGAACTGAACTCCAGACTTTAATTCGATTTCATCATTTTTTCCATTAGTATCTGTTATCTGTTCCACCGTCCAATCCAGAAAGGCACAGAGCATTTAGCTGGCATATATTCCAAGTCTCCTCTGTTCTGTAACAGTTTCTCAGTCTTTCCTTGGTGGTCATGACCTTGAAAGTCTTGAGAAGGATCGTTCAGATAGTCTATGAAATGTTCCGTAATTTGAATTTGTCTCATGTTTTTCTCATGATTAGCCTGAGATGATAGCTTTTTTGAAAAAGAGGGGTTTTCTGGAAACTAAAGATGTGAATTGCCCTTCTAATTACATCAAACTAGGGGGCACATATTTGCATGACACTGTATCCTATGACATGATGATGTTAACTTTCACCACCTGGTTAAACTAGTGCTTGCCAGGTTTCTCCACTGTTAAGACACTATTTTTCCCTTTCCTATGCTATTCTTTGGAAAGAGTCAGCCCACGCTGAATAGGTGGTGAGGAAGGGGCATGGCGACTAAACTTCAGGTCTTGAGGGGGGACCATTCACATATATTATTTGGAATTCTCTTTTATTGCTTGCTCTTTGATGTATGTGTTTCATTTTGTTTTGTTTTGTTTGTTTGTACCATATGTCAGGGGTGTGAAACAGTTGGCTCCCATCAGCTTGGAGAGCCTATTGTTAAATTTTCAGGAATTTTGCAAGCTGGTTGACATATCTTGGCAGCCTGAAATCAACCATGGTAGGAGTATTTACACCACAGATATTGGCAAACACAACGAATCAGGGCTTCCCCGCCCACCCCTTCTCCCAGAGAGCTGGTTGTTGAACCAGCACACCCTTGCATGCCATACATGCCAAAAAACAGAAAATGCAAAAAAAAAAAAATGCAAAGAAAGATTAGATTAGTGATTAGATATCACAATGGACTCTTTATTTCTTTGCTGATTGAAACAGAAAAAAAGAGCAAGAACATGTCGGCTTCTGCCATCTCCCTCCTACATGGGCCATTACACCCTTGCATACAGAGGCTCAGCCATAAGTCTGGGCAATCCATCTGCTCATTGCCCCCTTCAGTGAGTGAAATATGCCATCTCTGGAGCCCTAACGTCCTTCAGATTACCAGCTGATAAGCTTTTACTATTTCTATTTATGTATAAATATTAATATTTAAATATTATGCATATATTTATATTTATTTATATTATCCTCAATGCAAACATGAGGTTTCCAGATCAAGACAATCATTATTACTTACAGTTTCCATTCCTCGTGCCCCAATTCTTCCCTCTTCTGAGATGATACAACGAGACCCTCGCCAGCAGGGAGGAGCCCTGAAAAGTGGAAGCTGAGAGCTTATGAGCATATTACCCCCTCCAGTCCAGAGAGGAGAGAAAGCCAATCTCCTTAATGTCTATGTATTCCCTTTGGGAAAAAAAGGGGAAAGTTCCTGAGTTTGTTCCCTTCAAAATATAAATAAATGTCTCCACAGAGTAGGTAAGACAACTGGAGTTTATAACAAAGGTTTTTACCCCCCTTTGAGGTGTAAACACAGAGAAAGACAAGTTTCTAAATCCTTCCTGAGGTCTGCTGGCTACTCAATCACACATCCCAGGCTGGTCCTTAAACCAAGTCTCATTTCCTTACTCAGAAAGCCCTAGCCATATAGAAACATAAAAATATTTTTTCTACTGTCCCACACCACCTTCTGGTAGAAAGCAGGAACGGTACAGATTCTGAAGTTTTCTTTAACAAGAACTGAATGGAGAACAAAACTCCTTGGCTGTCCTCAGCCTCTGGGGTCTTACACTCTCTTTTGTTATCATCCAAAACAACCAATGTTATAGTTTAATCAAAGAGGAAGAGGCAGCCCCAATTTATGGAAACCTAAGATCAAGCACATAAGATTTTTTGAGGACAGTGTTTGGTCTCGTGAAGAAACACAAGGAACATATCCTGTGCCTCGTGGAGACTGAGAAGCAAACTCATCAGGAAGAATTAGTGATCTGTCTCCCAAAGGCAGCCCCAAGGTTAGAAGGTAGAAGCCCTCTGAGGGCAATGATTCTCGAACATAGCCTGTGACCAACTATATCTCTATTGCCGGGACCCACTGCAGAACTCCTGAATTGGAATCTCTGAGATTCTGGTGCCCTGGAATCCATACTTTTACAGTGTCTCAGGAAATCCCCAAAAAAGCAAACAGATTTGGCACCATCTGCTTTAAGTTTTCTCCCAAATCAAAAGGATATGGTTCTGGGAAAGGTGTACAGCTCCACCTTCAGGTGATCCTCGGTATTACATCAATTCAATGTGCATCTCAATATACACTAGTTAGCCAGAAGTAGCCTCTCCGTGGGATGTAAAAATAGAAACCTAAAACATTTATTTTTTTACAATTATTGCCTTCAATTATACTTTTTAGAATGTCTTTTGAAATATTCAGGGACATCTTGGGCAGATTCCATAACTTTCTAGATGTATTCAGTTATTAAAATTCCAGACTAGTTTAAAACTTCTGACTTAAACACTATTTAAATCTCATCTCCTCTCCACACCCTCCTCACGACCAAGCAACTCAGGCTAGATCAGCGACATAAGGGATTAGGATATATGATCCCACTGATATGTGGTATTTAAGAAACAAGGCAGGGGATTATAGGGGAAGAGAGGAAAAAATGAAACAAGAGGAAACCAGAGAAGGAGACAAACCATAACAGACTCTCAATCTTAGGAAACAAGCTGGGGTTGCTGGAGGGGAGGGGTGTGAGGGGATGGGGTAATTCAGTTGTGGACATTGGGGAGGGCATGTGTTGTAAAGAGCACTGGATATTGTATAAGACTGAGGAATAACAGACCTGTTTCCCTGTACCCCTGAAACAAATAATACATGATATGTTAATTAGTTGAATTTAAATTAGAAAGAAAGAAAAAGAAGGGATTAGGATAGAAGTTTGGGGCATGATCCACTCTTTTCTCTCCAATCCAAGAGCCTTTAAAGCAGAAGGAGAGTTGCGTTTAGCCCTGAAACATAAGCTCCCCCTCCCTCCCTCTTTTTGATCTTGCTCTCCTGAGGCTGGTGGAAAGCAGGGAGGAGGGATACTTGCTGCAGGGAGAGGGTCCCACCCCCCTCTCTGAGTGAGGGTCTTCTTCCTGACCACCTGGGTAGTCCCTCAGCTCCTGCCTTGTTCTCTGTCTTCTGTTTCCCACGTGTGGAGCCTAAAGGGCTATGGGTCCCTCTTCTCAGGGCATTATCTGAGGAAACTGGGGTAGGTGTCCCTCTCATTCTTTTCCTCCCAGGTACCTGTCCAACATCCTGGAACAGTAGGCTCTATCAAGTCTCCTGCCTTCAGGAATATAGAAGCAAAAAACAATTAACATCCTTTAGGGGATGTGTCATGCTGTCCCAAGAGCTCTTTACTACTGTCCACTCTACTCTGATGGCAGTGCTAGGGGACCCTGCAGAGTCTCCTGCACCTCAGCAAGCTACTGGCTGGGAAGCAAGATGGTGGTCCTTCATGCAGATACCTCTGATCCCCACACATGGCTTTCTTGGAGCATCCCCTGGTAGGGCTTTTGGAGGAGGGTGGAATGCCTCTCCTCCCTAACAAAGCCAACGGCACTGCACTTGGGTCAAGGGGTGAAGCATGGCTAATTTTGGTAATGCCTGTTTTGTCCACCTCTACGTAATCCCCGATTGGAATCATCAAACCCAAATCAATGATTGGCAGCTCTCTTTAGAATGGGGCATGCTCCACACTTTTTTGTCTTCAGTCTCAGGTTCTAGTTGCCAACATAGAGGGTAAGGAAAAAATCCTAATCAGCAGTCTGTTTCACAGTCATATTCCCCCTGAAGCTAATTGTAGGAAAGACATTGAACTCCAACCCAAGACATTGTATTTCCCATGTCCAACAAGGTACCTGTGACATGGCAGGTACTCACTAACTCGAATGAATGAGTGGATGAATAAATGAATTTGTTTCTATGTTGGGAATCAAACTAGGGAACAGATTCTGTTTTCTTCTTACATGCATACTTACAGATATTGCCGGGAAGCAGAAGTCACCCAGTAATTACATAACTAGTAATAATAAATATAACTAGTAATAATAAGAAGAGTACTAGTAACAATAATAGAAAAAAACACACACCAAACGCTATGTAGGGATTATAGTTTTAATACCTCCAACAGCCCTCGGAAGTGAGTACTGTTATCCCCATTTTACAGACGAAGAAACCAAGGCTTAGCTACTTTAGTAAAAAGCCTAAGTACTCTCAGGGTATATCAAGATTTCTCTCACTGAGCTTCTTTTCTTGACCACATTGAGCTGCTTTTCTTGACTGAAACCCCACAAATTTTATTTTTTTGACGCTTCAGAGTAGGGATGGCAACTTGAGGTAATTTCACACAATAATATCTGCACGATATGGTTGCCTGCAGCCCCGTGTTAATGAGAATGCTGTGATCCCAGCAGGATGGAGTAATCATGCCTGCCTTCAGATGCAAGAGGCAAGTGGTGGGACCACATGCCATCCCTGATCCAGGCATCCAACCACACCTTTTCTAGCAAAAGTTCAAAGTTGGCAAAGTCTATCTTTGGCATCTCCAGCATTACCTCCTTCTACCACCTCCTTCCCCTCCTCTTTCTTAGGCTCAGTGTCAGGTCTTTCCCCCATTCCCATTTTGTCTTGTGTCACTTTTACTTCTATCTCCACGTGCCTATGTTGTCCCGAGCTGCCCTCGGGTATTTGTATTTAATCTTTAGAGTCATTGGCTGCTCTGCTAGGGTACAAAGTGCACTCAGCCTGCAAGCAAATGGCCCAAGTTCCAGTTCCACTCCAGTGTTGATTTCCTGAGTGATCCTGCAACACTGACTTAATTTCACTCAGCGTATCACTTTTGCTGAAACAACTTCCAAGACTGCTTTAAGAATCAAAGAAAACCATGAAATTACAAGACAGTATAACCCCTAATCAGTAAGACATGACAGCATTTGTCAGCAGTTGAAGGAGGTTCGAGATCTGGTGAGAAGCTAGAGGAGATATTCTCCCTGACAGGTAAGGTCTCTCAGAACCTCCGGCATTACCCCACGTGGACAACACTGGGCACTTCATAGTGGCTAAGAAGGTGGGTTGGAATTTCAGCGCCACTCTGTACCAGCATCTGACCCTGGGAAGTCTGTGTCTCTTTTTCCCTATCTAAAAAAATGGAATAATGACAGTGACAATAGGACAATAATGAGGCCTGATGCTAAGTACTCAATAAATGTTAGCTGTTATCTTCTCCTTAAGCTTTTCCTTCTCTTTCCTGTTCTGACAATCTTCATCCTAGCTTGGAAAGCTGGTTCCTGACCACAGAGACCTGCATGAGGGGCAGACACCTCGAAGAAGTGAACACTCCCCCCTCAGGTGCTTCCCTGGTCTAAACTAGTCCTACACCTGCTCTCGTGGACCCTTCATGGACAACTCCGTCACTGGGACTCCACAGCCAGGGAATGAACGGCTATTAGGCTTATCTGGTCTATTAATTTTCCCCTAAGGCACTTCCATGGATTGTCAGGAGAGTCTGACCAGGACCGGTGATTTAGTGAAAGCACATACTTTGGAAGCCAGCCGGTGTGCGTGTGAATGACTATGCGATACTGTACACGTTACTTCACCACTGGTACACTCTGGCAGACCCTCTTGTTTGGCCAATCCAGTGTTTACTTTCATCCCGTCTCCCATTGTAATGGATGGAAGGCTAAATACTCACTCTCCTAACTTCCCTTGCAGCTTGATGTGGTCATGTGACAATGTTCTGGCATGTAAATAGAAGTCTTCTGGGAGAGGAGGGGGCTTCTGGGGAATGTTCTACTCTTCCAATAAAAATAATAATAATAATAATCTAGTGTCGTCCCTTTTTCCTTCCTCTTGACTTGAATGCAGACATAATGGCTGATGCTGTGGCAGCCATCTTGCAACTGTGAAGAAAAGGCTGAAAGAATCACTCAGATGTCAACCCTGCCATTGTTGAACTCATAAGTCAAGACCAAACCTGTGTGAGGCAAACAAATCCCTATTCATTGCATTTACCCTAGACAGTTTCTCAGGACTTTTAGTCAAAAGCATTTCTACCTGAAATAATCAAGTCCATATCTATCAAAGGAGATTACCTGATTCATAAGGATACTGAAAGAATTAAGTGAGATCCTACATGTAAATCACTTTGAAGCTAATAGATGTCCAACAAATGTTAGACCCCGAAGACCCATCCCTTGCCTTTCCTCTCTCTTCTTCCCCTGTGGATTTAGTGAAGTGCATCTTAGCCAATAATTGTATCAGCTACCATAGTTCTCCTCACTTCTCCCTGTTTTCCAGAAACAGTTCCAGCAACAGGAAATGGTGCAGTGAAGTGGATAAAGGGGTGGACTTTGAGTCAATGAGATGTGGGTTCAACACCCAGGTTGGCAACTTATTAGCTCTATGACCTGGGGAATGTTGTTTAACCATTTCTGAGCCTTGGTTTCCTCATCTATCAAATAATACTAATATCGAAGTACTGTGATGATTATTATAGAAAGTTATTTGTTTAGCATAGTGTCTGGCACATGGTAAGCAGTAAAGACACTTGACGGCAGTTGCTGTTCTCACTAATCTGTAAGTGCCAAGAGGGCTAGGACCGTGTCTGACATTTTTCCTTTGATTCCAGGCCTGGCAAACACTAAGTACCCAAAACAAATTGGCCGAATGAATGAATGAATGAATGAGGCAAGATCCTTCTGGAAAGTAAGTCCCATCCATATTGTTTGCGGGTGTATCCCCTTATCTAAGACTGTTCCCAGCAAATTGTGGAAAATCAGTATTTGTTGGGTGAATTTTTGGCCTTTAGTCAAGATGAGTCTCCAATCGTATAATGGAAAGCACTAAAAGATGATATTTAATATAAGAAAATTTATTTTATGGACTTCTGAGAAGTAAACCTAGTTCATTAATTTAGATATATTCAATTCTGATGCCCCTTCCCTTTGGAAATGATATATAAATAAAATTCTTGTGGATCAATTCTTTATTATAATGAAGGCAACCAGTAGTAAAGTCATCTTAATGTCACAAGACATTTTCTCACCCACTTTGTCTTAACCAAATACCTCTGTGATACAGCCTTAATTTTTAGACCTATGTTCAAGAACTTGAATTTTCCCATTTGTAATATCTCTGTATTTTTTGAAGTTCATTATCTTATATAAAAGATTTTTCAGATTCACTATTATTTCCTTCTGTCTTTTCATTCGTTAATAATATATTCTAATCCCTCTTCAGGTTTTTTTTGTAGATTTTTATATCTGAAACATTAGCAGGACATGCAATTAAGGGTGGTATGACCTATCACTAATATCACTGTTCTTTATTTATTTGAGTTGAATTATTGCCAATGGCTTTTACAATATACTGTCTTTTATAATATTTAATTTTCTACATATTTCTACAATTCTCTACTTGTTCTAAAATAACTGATTTTCCTTTCTCTTTCATTTTCCAGAACCCAGCCTAGAATTTTTCACTGTCTTTCAGTTGTTCTGAATGAAAAATCATATTAGTTATTTCATTAATATTTCAGGAGAATAAAAGGAAATTATTTATTTATAGTCTTTAGTGCTCACATTTTGCCTGAAGGTGTAGCCATTTTTTATTTAAGGAAGAAAGGCAGTTGTCATCATTACCTCTCAGTAATAATTCAAGATGCTTGTTATTAATGGATATAAAATTAAATTCAACCTAGAACTCACTGCTTATGCCAAGAACTTTTCAATAGTCAAGATCGTTATAATCATAACTCATATTTGTATAATTTTGGGAGGGTTTACCAAAACATTTTCACATTCATTATCAAATTTACTCAGTAATACAACTCTTTGAGGTGGGAATGGTTTCACCAATTTGAAGATAAGGAAGCTGAGGCTCAGAGTAGTTATCCAAGATTCAAGTAGAAAAGGTCCAATCTGACAGCAATACTGGGACTCACTCCATTATTACTCAATAGCTGTCTCAAGAAAACCAAAAATGAAGGGAATTTAGAGACAAGTGATGGAGGAAAACATGGCACCTGAAGGAGATAGACCCACAGTTGAAGTGTATTTGTGCATCCCACAAGAATCAGTTGGGGACCTACTATGTTCCCCTGTTCCTCAGTTGTTGGGATAAAATGGTGAACAGCACAGATGTGGTCTCTGCCCTCCATGAACTTACTCTCCAGGAAAGAAAAGAAGTAAATAAATAGGTATTGGGAATTGCAAAGGACATCCGAGGTCTCCTCTTACAACTCATTCAGTTTGTAGGTAAAGAAACTGAGGTCATAAATGGTGACAGGATTTGTCCAAGATCTCAGAGGCAAATTGTCAGAAATCCAGGACAGGAAGCTAAGATTCCAAACTTCTGGTGAAACGGTTTCCTAATATATAAATGTCATCTTCAACATTATTATTGGATAATATGCCAAAGAAAACAGGGAGATTTAGAATCAGAATTCTTCTCTCATCTCTAACATAGGTAGGGATTGCAGCACACTCATTTCCATATTATTGTGGCTGTTGTCACTACAACAGCAGACTTGAGCATATATGACAGAAAATATTAAGACCTGCAAAACCTGGATATCACCCTCTTTAACTTCAAATAACCCTTTGCCCACTCCCGTGGTGGTAGAAAGAACTCCAACTGGAGTCAGAACATATTGATCTTAGTGCCATTTTTACTCTTTACGAACTGTGTCCTGGAGATAGTCTAACTCTTTACCTGCCCAACACCCTTCCCCTGCTTCTTCTAGCAAATCACCAAGGTGAAGATTTCCTTGGTAAAGTCTGTGGCATGATAGCTGCATCACTTAGAAGGGGTTTAAGCTCCAAGTAGCTGAGGATTTCTTTAAATAACTAGGAAATATAGAACTAATGTAGAACTGCTCTATTTTTTAAAAGATTTTATTTATTTATTTCAGAGAGAGAGAGAGCATGGGGAAAGGCAGAGGGAGAGAGAGAAAGAGAATCTCAAGCAGACTCCCCACTGAGCACAGAGCACAGGACGTGATCCTATGCGGCTTGTGTCGCCTGTACCTGGGACTGTGCCCAGCAAATTGTGGAAAATTAGTATTTGTTGGATGAATTTTTGAGCAGTGGTTCTTGCCTTAGGTGTGGATGGGGCATGAGTTCCCCAGTTCCCAAATACTGTCATCTCTGCCTTTTGCTTTACATTTCACTTGCTTCGCTCATTTATGTTCTTTGCCTGCCTGTGAAGGGACATCGCAGGCACTGGCGTGGACTCAGAGGTGCAGGAAAAGTCACTTTATTATGTCTAATGCCTGGATTCTGCATCCAGATGGATACAAAACTGCACCCAATGAATAGTAGGATGAAGTTAAGTTCTCCAAATTTCTTCCAGTTTAAAGCAATGCCATGTCAGGTAGACGGTTAACCTAAATTTCATAAGCCTGAACCCTTGTGACTCACTCTGCTCATCACGAAATTTAAAAGAGATTGAGATGCAGGAAATTTAAAAGAGCAATACCTGCCACCTCTGGACTAGACATAACTGTCTCCCAAGAGACAAGAAGGGGGAAGAATAAAACATCCACCACCCCCCATTCTGGTCCCAGCCAGGAAAGAGCTGCCAAAGAGACAGATGTGTCCTCATTTCCCCTCCCTGGGCTCTGGCTGAGAGAACAGAGGGTGCATCCAAGACATGAGGGGATTACAAAAGAGCAGGGTGCATGCCACACTTACATGTGGGGCTCTGCGAAGCAATCACCTCCCATGATGCCCCAGCGACACCACTGAAAAAAATAATCCCCAGGGGCGCCTGGGTGGCACAGCGGTTAAGCGTCTGCCTTCGGCTCAGGGCGTGATCCCGGCGTTATGGGATCGAGCCCCACATCAGGCTCCTCCGCTATGAGCCTGCTTCTTCCTCTCCCACTCCCCCTGCTTGTGTTCCCTCTCTCGCTGGCTGTCTCTCTGTCAAATAAATAAATAAAATCTTAAAAAAAAAAAAGAAAAGAAAAGAAAAAAATAATCCCTGAGTGCCTTTGACACATCAGACAGACACTGATGCAATTCATCAGGAACAAAGCCACATTCCCTCCTGTTCCAGTGGTGAGAGACAGATGGTAAGTGTGATACGTGAGTAAATTATATAGAATGGTCTTCAGTTGGGTTTTTAAAATAAGACGCTGGCCGCTATGCGAAGAATAGACTCTAAAGGGGCCTAAGTGTCGGCAACCATTTTGGTAATCCAGGCAAAAGGTGCCAGTCGCTCCAACAGAATGTTGCAGTAAATTGGGGAGCGGTCACTGAATTTGAGAAACATTTGAAGATAGAGCCAGCGCAAGTTTCTGTCCCACTGGATGGGGAAGTGGGAGAAACACAGAAGAGTCATAGATGACACCCGTGTTCTTGGCTGTAGGCAACTGGAAAGTGAGGCTGACAATACCTGAGGTCGAAAGATGTGAGTAGAGCAGCTCTGGGGGAAAGATCAGGTGTCCACGTAAGCTCTGAAATGCTTAGTCGTCATCAAAGTCGAGCTATCGAGGAGGAGAAGGGGGATAGATTTGATACTGCATGGAAAAGCAGAGATGGAGATGCCCCCAGTTTCCACGTAGTAAGAATGGGACACAGGAGTCCCTGCCTGTCCTCAAAGAGGGTTGCAGCAGGGAGCTGGGTTGACAGCGAATTGCCCTGTGGCAAAGGGCTAGATATGGAAGTGACAGGGGCCCAAGAGTTCTACGGTGCAAATAAAAGCTGAGATGAGGCCCAGTGGAACAAGA
>NW_024426996.1:70369616-70384476 GCF_017311325.1 Ursus maritimus
AAAGAGCGTTGGTCAGACCAGGGGCCATGCCAACTGCAGACCTCACAGGGCCTGCATGCACAGCTACACCCACCAGCACAACCCCCAGGGCCGAATCACCTGCCCAGGGAGCAGCCCCAACAACTTATTCCTCAGCAGAGCCCCTTGAGTACCCAGGTGTGTTTGAGAACCATGCTTCTTCCCAATTGCTCCCAGGTTCTGGTCAACTTCCTCCTTAAGGTTAGAACTCTGGAGGACAGAAGAGGTCTCACCTCGAACTCAGAGCCAAAGGTCTCCAGGTGTCTGGGCAATAGCTCTTTCCTATGGGACCCTGTGTTGGAGGAAGTATTTTATTCACATTTGGGGGCAGAAAACTGAGGTTCAGAGAAACCAAGTGATATGTTTAAGGACCACTAGGAAGTGCTATATATATGTAGCAACTAAAATATCATGGAGACAGATAATTAGGTATTAGAGCTGATGGGAAGATATCTGGGAGCTGGGCTTTCAGCCATCATCTAAGCTCTGCTCCAAGCCTGTTCAAGTCCCAGCCACTCTGGGCTTTGCATAGGCTGCCTCCAGGAGCCCCAGGGCAAGGCTCAGAAAAGAGCCCTAGACATAGACTTTGGGAATAAAATACTCTGAAACCAGGAAAGGGGCTCACAGATGCAGTAAGAGGGACCCGAGGGAATCTGTGCAGAACACGGTGTCCAGCGGGATTTACCTTCTATTTTATTTATTTATTTTTAATTGTGGTCAAAACCACATAAAATTTAGCATCATAGCCATTTTGAAATGGACGACTCTACATTTTTGTTTTAAGTGAAGGTTTTAAGTACCTTCACACTGTCTTGCAAGCATCACCACCATCCACCTGCAGGACTCTTCATCTTGCAAAACGACAATTCTGTCCCCATGAAGCAGCAACCCCCTATCCCCCTACCCCCAGCTCTCAGCTACCACCATCCTTCTTTCTGTCTCTATGATTTTGACGTCTCCACATACCTTGTATAAGCAGAATCATATACTATTTGTCTTTTTATGACAGCTTACTTCACTTAGCATAATGTCTGCAACATTCTCACATTGTAACATGTGTCAGGATGTCCTTCCTTTTCAGGGCTGAATAAGTCCCTTGTATGTATGTACCACATTCTGTATGCACATTCACATGGACATTTGCGTGGCTTCCACCCCTTGGCTGTTATGAACAGTGCTGTGATGCATACAGGTGGCAAAGGGATTTATTTTGAACATAGACTGCACCAGGCATCATTATCTCATTGAATTCTCCAAACCACCACGTGGCATGGATTAGAAGACGGCTGGGCATCTCCCAATGTCCATTCCCCCTTCTTCCTTAGTAATAGAGCCCTCCCTAGTTTTAAATGAGCACAAAGTAAATGAGCACAAAGTAGACCAAAAACAAAAAAGGAAAGATGCTGATGCTCAGCTTCCCTTGCAGCTAGATGTAACTACATCACCAAGTTCTCTCCAATGGGTGTGAAGAGAAGTGGTCTGTGCAACTTCCAGGCAGGCTGTTCAAAGCTAGGGGTGCCTTTACCTTCCCTCCCTCCCTCCTTTCCTTCCTTCTCTTTCTTTCTCCCTTTCTTTCTTTCTTTTTTCTTTCTTTCTTTCTTTCTCTTTCTTTCTTTCTAACACCTTCTCTTTCCTACAGGCTGGAATATAGTTGTGATGGTGACCTATTTTGGATCTTGTGAATCAGAGTACCTCCCCCCACCCAGAGATGGGGAACAACAAGATAGAGGGAGCACGAGTTTCTGACTTAAGCTGTTTGTGAGGGCATGACATCCTTCTGTCTTGCTTTCTGTTCTGACGGCTCTGCTACAAGTGTCAAGCCATATCCCAACTAATACTGATAGATTATTATTAATGCCGTTGCACAGATGAGGAAACTAATGCTTAGATAGATAGAATGACTTACATGCAATTGTAGCCACAGATGGACCAGCTCTGCCTGGTTCCACACCTGCATTCTTTCTGCATTCCCCGATGTTTAGGTGATGTATACGCATATGGGAGCAGGTGTGCCTGTGTGCACACACGTGTATATGGGTGTACATGAATATAGATTGTTTCATTGATTTAATCTTTCTAAAAAAATTAAAAATTTACAGATTAAATAATATTTTAATTGCACCAAGTGTACCTAGGGTTTGAAAATATATTTTGAAGATATTTTTTGAAAGAATTCTTTTCTAAAGTGAAGTTTACATCTCCAGTTTTGTTTTGTTATGCAAGTCCAGGTTTTCCTATACTACATTTAGTTACTTAACACAGATTATACACACACACACACACGCACACACACAGATAAATATGTCTCAATTGTCTTAATAGCCTATGATATTTGTTTTCAGGCTTCATTTATCATATTGGAGGAGGGAGAAATCTAGAAGAGGGGAGGAACAAGATGGGTAATTCACACTTGAATTTTTAAATAAAATTTCGGTAGACCTATCACATTTGCAATTTAAATTGTTTTTCTGTTGCATGAGTGGTTTAAAAACTAAAACACAGAGGGAAGACAATGGAGCGAACTGACTCACTGGTTTATAACCTACAATGACCATGAGTTTAGTGGGAGTGTATGACTGTACTTCCTTGATTCTGCCATCTGGCAGGGTTTTCCATGTGATTAATGAGAGACCATTGCACAACATTACCAGGAGGGGAACAATTCCAATTACGCATAAAGCTAAACCATAATTACTATGCAAATGATTTCAGTAATGTAATAGAATGGGATATCTGGTCATTACAGGGCAGACAATTCACAATGCTAATTGGGGTTAGTCTGTTTTTAGAAGGTAAATAATATTAACAGTAAAATAAATCCAAACTAATATTAGGTTTGATTTTGCCTATAATCAAGGGGCATAGTCTGCTTCTGAAATTACATTTGCATTAAAAAGATAAACCATACTTACTGTGGTCTCTATCGGATGTAAAATGACTTTGGATTGAAAATCCTAGGAACAACATGATACTGAGATGAGATTTACGATTTGAGAGGAGAGTCAGCAGTTGAATGTCTTCAGGCCAGAAGATCCATGTGGAAATAGACAAGCTTGAACTCTCAGAGTTGCCCAAATAGACCTGGGGCAGGAGGTGATGCTCAGAACCTGAAGAACAGGGGAGAACAAAGAAAAACAAAATTCCTGTTCGGTCACCCTCTTAAAACCTTGCTTTTCTCCCCAGGCTCTCTTCCGTTACCCAAGTTTAAGCCCTATACTACCACCCACTTGTTTTATTACTATTATTTTCAAATCAGTTTCTTCTGACTCCCTGCTCCTCCCCATTCATGCTCACCTCTCCCCCATCCCACGCTATGGTAGTTCATGAGGTCCTTCCCTTCCCCTGTTAAGTCCCACAGGTTTTACCTCTGGTGGAAGTACCCAAAGCTCCTTCAGCACACCTTTCCCTCCCCTTTCTGCACAACCACTGGGAGGGCACAGGATCTGAGCTTGGACAGTCAGATTCATTCTCCCAAGACTCATACAGCATGGAGCCCGTTATCCCAGCACCAGTGCCTGAATTTTGAGCCATGCCAGCAGCCTCCACACCCCCCATCCCCAGCAGGCAGGATGTCTGTTGTGGCTCCTCCCATCCTATTTTTAGGCCAGTTTTTCCAGCTTCACTCCCATTCCCTGATCCACACAGAATCCCTCCAACAAATTCCCCTTCTGGATGATCTTAACCAGCATTTGTTTCTGTGGCTTTCCCAAAAAGAACCCTAAATGATATACTTCTGAGAAATGTAAGATCTACATGGCATTCAGTGGAGAGAGGTGAAAAGAAGCTCATGATCCCCTCCTAGATTGGAGCTGTTTCTAAAGATTGCTTGTATCAGTTTAAATTTGGAAATATCCTGTGAGTACATGAGGTCACCAGAAACAGTGCAAGTACTGGTTCAGAACCAAGCTCCCAACACAGACCATATGGGTTTGAACCTCACTTCCTCCACTCGATAGCTGTCTGGCCTTGGGCAAGTTGCTTACAAGGAAAATGGAGAGAGCAAGAATACATTCTTCCTAGGATTGCTAGGAGAAAGAATGAGTTATGTGTGTGGATTTCCTGGAGCAGAGCCTGATACCAGCAAGCATCGTAAGCATTTAAAATGTGATTATTAAGATTTCTGAAAAATAGCCTACGTGGGCAGGCAAACGAGATTTAAAACAGAATGACTTAATACACTTTCCTGGCATCTGTGTGCAAAGGTTTTATGTAGCATCCAAAGTAGTTCCCCATGTTATTGCCATCATTCAAATTTGGTGGGGTTATTTTTTGTTTGGTTTTGGTTTTGTTTTATTTATTTGTTCCAGAATTTTTCCTTTAGAACTTTATTTAGAGCCCACTGTACATAGGTTGTAGAGCCCTTGTTCCAGTCGGAAAGGGGTTCAGTACTAAATACCAAAGGAAAGTGACTATTAGAGTAGGTAGACAATGTGGGACCACTGTTCCCGAGGTCACCCAAACCCGGCCAAAAAATGAAATTACAGACGTGAGGGCATATGGATCTTTCTTCCCACAGGCCCTACTGGCTCAGGAAACCCAACTCTTGGGGAAAAACTGCAGGTTCTTGCTTGCCTGACAGCAAAGTCTCCAATCCAGGATCCTAAGTGTCCTCGGCCCCTGACAGGGTTTCAGATGGCCTCTAAGGAATACCAGTCCTGGGACGCATTCTTGCCTCCCCTACTCCTAGAAGATATAGATCAGGATTTGGTTCTGCTGCTGCTACCTCTTGGTCCTTCACTCCCAGCCCTGTCCAGAGTGCTTATTTGGCTCTCTAAAGGTGGCCAGAATTTGATACATGTTAACCTGAACCACTTCCCAGGAGCCAGATCCACGGGGTATTTGAGAACTCACTGGTGTCTTGGTAAATTTAATCCTCTTCCCAGTTCTGAATTTGAAGATAATGCCACTCTCAATACTCTGAGTGAGACACTTGAGCTCCCAGCTGCCCATAACAGCAGGAAATGAGCCCATGGGTCTCCCTCCCAAGCTCCAACAAACATAGTGCTTTGCATTCAAGGCTCCCCAGTGCCCTCAGATGTCGTGGGTCAGGTGTGGCAGTGGTGGATATAGTCAAGGTACTGGCATATTTCAATGCATGTCTGATTCAGAGAAACAATGGTGGTAGAAGAGAAGCTTGCCCAGTCATGTTCTAATCCCAAAAGATGGTCCCGTCACCAAATCCTGTTAAGGACACAATTGGTGGTATCATCTTCTAGAATAACTCACCTTAGGTGGTAGGTGGCTGGCTCACCAGTGATGCAGTCCCTGGGAAGGTTCTGAGTTCTACTGCCAAGGCTCTTAGAACAACACTTGCTTGGTTCCCTATAGCCTCAGACACAAGTTTCTCTTGACAATGGGTGCCATGGGAGTCAAGTATTGCTCACTGACTGAGAAGAGGCTTAGGAATATAGTTGTGGTTAAACCCCTCTGCAAAAGCCAGGGTCACTCAGAAGCAGGGGTATGGTTGGGGCTCTCCCCTGGGAAATCTCTGCTGGTACAGGGGGAGCAGTCCCTGAGGTTGAGGCAGGTCTGAATGGAGGAGGCCCATTCACAAGGGGCTTCTGGGATAGAGATCCCCTGCACTAGGTTCTGAGAATCTTCTACAGCACTGACTAGACTGAGCCCAGCAGTTTTCGATGTTAGCAGGTTGGTGTGGACATCCACCCACAGTTTTGGCACTGAACACCCAACACCAGCTAACACCAGGCTAGCAAAGTGTGCTAAGGAGCTGACATTCTGAGGTCTGAGCACTGCCAGATGTTGGGATCAATGATCTTTATCTGCATAAAGTGCTTACTGGGCTGCGTCACTTCAGTAAAATGAGCACCAACACCACCTCCAGCCATACATCGAGGCAAAAACAAGGTAACGATGGGACAGAGATTAATTTAGGGCTGCAGTAGGAGGACATTTAGATGCTGTGGAGGGCCAACCTACTCTCCTTTCCTTTTAAGACAGGAGCAATGTCTCTAATTAACCATATTAGCGCCAACACCTAAGGCAATTAGCTCTAGCACCTATTATGCAATAGAAGTTGGATAAATACTTGTTCAGGAACAGTGCCTCCCCTCCAAAAGAATTTTAGGTCTTCAATGAGAGACTCTAGGAGATAGAAAGACATCTTCTTTCAGTTCTGCTAATCCCAATCCACTTCTGAATTGAAACAGCAAGTCATGATTCTTTTTCTCTTTAGTTTTTATTCCGTAATTTTGTTCTAACATTTTCGAGGAGATAAAATGTGGTTTAAAAATTAACAACACAAAATAGATCATGACTAAATGTCTAGTGAGCTCCGTGGAAAAGAAACGTTACTGTGTCCAGAAGTAAGCAAGAATATGTGGCCGTGGGTGGTGTCTTCCATCCATTTCCACTGCACCCAACCTAAAAAGGCCATATCAAATGAGATCAATGCCAAGTCTTTCCCTAGGCCTCCTTCCTCCCCACCCCAAGAGAAATCTACCTCTCACCTGAATCATCAAATCCCCATAGTAGAGTTTGGTTTGATTGCTTTGGTTTTTTTCCTTTCTGCTTTTAGTTTTGGGTTTGTAAAGTAATATAAAAAAAAAAATAAAAGCAGTATAGAAATGTATAAAGTAAAAACTAAAAATTCTTTCAGCCCTCAAGAGCTGCTTGTGTTTCTCTTACAGGATTTCATTACTTTCCCTTTTTACTATAATGTTTTTAAAACTTGACTTGTGTCTCCCTGCCCTCTAACAATTTGATCCATGTGAGTAAGGGGGCATTTGTGTGTGTGTGTGTGTGTGTGTGTTTATTTTTGAACCCTGATTCAATTTCTTTAATATTAATAGGACTCTTCAGAATTTCTATGTCCTCTTGAGTCATTTTCGGTACTCTCCATTTTTCTGCACATGTGGGGGGAGGGGAGGGAGAGATTCTCAAACAGACTCTCCGTCCAGCGTGTAACCTGATACAGTGCTCCATCTATTGACCCATGAGATCATGACCTGAGCCAAAACCAATGGTTGGGTGCTCAACCGACTGAGCCACCCAGGCGCCCCAATTCTTTTCTGTTCTTATCTTTGGTACTGCCCTCCTCTCTTGCTTTGGGTTTATTCTGCCACTCCTTTTCTAGCTTGTTAAATTAAATAGTTTTATTTATAATTTGTTTATCTTCCTCTAATAAATGTGTTAACTCCATAAATTTAAAGTATTGCAATCACTAAATCCCGTTGTCCTTTATTTGTAGTGTTTTTATTGGTATTCAATTCTAAATATTTCGTAATTTTTATTATAATCTGTTCTTGAGATACACATTTTTAATTAAATTGTTTCACTCTAAAACTATGGGCATTGTTTATAGTATTGATTGCTAACTTGATTGCCTTTAGTAGAACAACATGGTCTGTAGCGTATTTGTTTTCGGGTATTTCCTGAGACTTTTTGTGGCTTAGTATATGTTTATTCTTTAACTGATGGGATCAGGGTGGTTTTATTATGTCTACTTTATTGCGTTGTCCAAATCTCTTTTTTTTTTTTTTTTTTAGAGAAGGAACACAAGCAGGGGGAGTGGGAGAGGAAGAAGCAGGCTCATAGCAGAGGAGCCTGATGTGGGGCTCGATCCCAGAACGCCGGGATCACGCCCTGAGCCGAAGGCAGACGCTTAACCGCTGTGCCACCCAGGCGCCCCAAATCTCTTAAATCCTTAAAAAAGTTCATTCTGCCTGCCACATTTATCAGATTCTAAAAAGAAATATGTCAAACTCTCTCATGATTAGTAAGACTATTCCCATTTTTCCCTGAAATTCTTTCAATGTTGGATTAAATATTTTGAAAATGATGCTGGTAGAGGCACATGAGTTCAGAGCTGTTTTAGCATCCTAGAGAATTGCTTAATTTATTGGTCTGTGATGACCTTCTTTATCTCTTACGGTGATTTTACTGCTGTGAAAAAGCTAATATCAATTATTAATATATTTTAAGCATATATTAATAATCCATAATTACTAGTAATAATTAGGCTAATATTAAATTGCTTTTAACTTTTTTTAAAATTTTGGCTTGTTTGGAAAAGGGTGTTTCAGGAGACAAGGAGGGTGGTTTGGGCTCAACCCCATTCAAGCAAACCGTCAGTGTGTGAGCTCAGCATCCCTCTGCTGAGGCCACCCCCACTTGTGAGGGATAACAGAGGCATGCCCTATAATTTCAGTCACTTCTCTCCTTGCCCTGCATGCCCTGGGTGGAGATGAGGAGGGGGCCCACAGGGCTAGGTGAGTAAGATGTTGCTAATAGGCACTTCTTCATTGACGGCAGACCATTCCAGATGCTGCAGACCTGAGGTCCTCTCTTCTAACCAGAGATCTCGTCCACTACTGCACTGCGTTCTTTCTCATCCCAGCTCAGCCTGATTAAGCTCTCTTCTCCAGGACAAGGAACACGTCCTAGTGTCTAGGATGTTCAACGGCCATCAAGATTCTTCAGCTCAGCTCAGCTGTGAAGGAGCCTGGAGACCAAAGGAAACCACATGGTCCATTTGGGTATGTGTTTATTCTAAAACTGAGGGAGGTACATTTTTTAAAAGTCTGAAGTCATTTCTAATTGAGGGAAATGCTGTGAGTCTATGAAACTTATTGTAGTAGGTGACCTGCTCCTCATGTTGGGAGTTTCAACTCCTAAGTACTTTGCTGATAAATTAAGCAAACAAATCCCCAGAACTGAGCTCAAGACGGTGTGGTGAAGGGGAATGACGGCAAGGCTATGGATATTAGAAAATTCTAGGGCGGAGCCTAGTGGAGCAGGCAGGAACACTTTTCTCCAAACAAACACTCAAACTAATGATGACTTTTTTTCTAGAAAATTCCCCTTTTTTCTGAACTTCCACATTGCTAACAAATGAAACATACCAATTTTCAAGACAAAGCAAGCTATGAGTAAGTATGAAACATTTAAAAATGTATAACATGCTTTTGAATTTTATTTTAGTCCTCCAAAAATCTAACAGAGTAACTTTTTATCTGTTGGAAAAGACTTTAAAATGTCTATTATATAGACCCTCTATTTATAGGAAATCTTTCCTATACCAGTGTTTTTAATCTAAAGTTTTATATAATTTAGGAGAATTGTAAAAATTTAAAAATCATAAAATCATAAAAATTGTATAAAATTTAGGAGAATTGCAAAATTCAGATGCAAAAATCTGAAATCACCAACACAGCCCTTTTGCTATTTCACTAGAGGGCAGCATGTGATAACAAATAATGGTATTACAAGGTGATGAAGTAAAAAGCTATTTTAATAACAAATGTCAGCCTCACAAAGACTCTAAAACAACATCAAGAGCTTGAGTGATTTTGAGCTTAACTTTAAAGCGTCGTGGATCTATTAGAGGCATTATTTTACTCCACACATTCACACATTCTATTTTAAGCACAAATTCTTGAGACTAAAATATAAGATGGGTAAAAGGGTTGGATTCTCTGCGACATCTTTTCTTCATTTACGTTTAAACTAAAGGAAATGAAAACTGACCTCCTAGCTGAGAAAGCTTCCAACAGATACCAAGAACCAGTTATAATGAAGCCTTTCTCAAAGTCAGGTCTTGAATTTTATTTGGCAATTAACAATCTAGAAAAGAAACTTGATACTTTAGGGAAACATACCCATACCACTGAGAAATTTACATAGCAAACGGTCATTCTGCAAATTCAGGGCAAGAACATGTTTTGCTTGGCCTGAAGTGTGTATGCGTAAGAGTGTGCGTGTGTGTGTGTGCGTGTGTGTGCGTGTGTGTGTGTGTGTGTGTGTTTTAAGAACTGCCTGTATTCACATTCGTGCTTTTCCCACAAAAATCCAGATTCCTGGGTTATCTGGAGCATACAGAAGATCTGCCAACCCTGAGTCCGTATTTTCACATGCAACATGGGGCTGGAATCAAAAGGTGGCTATTCCTTTTGACCAAGCAAGAGCCCTTCAGTGTTTCTCATTTCCTCTGACTGTTACCTGTTTCCTAGCTATATTTGTTTTCTATTGCCATGTAACAAATCACCACAAACTTAGAAGCTTAAAACAACATCCACACGTTAGCTCACAGTTCTGTGGGTCAGGAGTGCAGTCCGGGCATGACTGCATTATCTGCCCAGGGTCTTACAAAGTCAACATCAATGCGTCAGCCGGGCTGCATTCCCATCTGGAACTTAGAATCCTCTTCTGAGCATATGGTTGTGGCAGAATTCAGTCCTTTGTGGTTGGGGCCTGAGCTCCCCATTTCCTTCCTGGTTCTGAGCAGGGATACTCTTAATTCCTATTGGCTTTTTGTGTCTCTCACCACGTGATCCCCTCCCTCTTCAAAGCCAGCAACGGAGAACTTACCGCACACTAAATCCCACTCATGCCTCTGATCTCTCGCCAGAGGTAGCCCAGTCCCCTTTAAGAACTCACCTAGTTAGTTCAGGCCCACCCAGGTCACTCTCCTTTTCTTAAAGTCAGGTGTGCTATATGATATAACCTATTCGTGAGAGTGGTGGGCCATCCCAATCACAGTCCCAGAGATTATCCAGACCATGTAACACGAGGCAGAAACCAGAATCCTGTCTACTACGTTTGGCTGAGAGTCAGTTTGTCCTTTATTATCAAGCGTAACACTCTTACTTTTTCAGAATAGAGTTTAGAGGAAATTGAACTATTTCTATGCAAATATTCTATTAAAAATTGAGAAAACGATCAGAAGAAAGGCCATATATTTGGAGAAAAACAAGAAAAATGTTCCATGTTTCAAATGAAAATAAAGAGGACTATTTTTAGACACAGTTATGCATTTAAGTTACCCATCTGGCTGCTTTGGGGGTTTCAGTCTGTGGCGTGGGATTTAAAGCATCTCCTGACATCTGTCTCTACTGAAAACCTCTGAGTGCCTCTCAAAATGCATCCCATCAATGCTTGGAGGGAATTTTACAGTTTGTAAAATTGGCTCTTCCCTCCTACTTCTCCCTTTTCTCTTGACTTTGGTAGCTTAAATCTCGGGGGTCCCCTAAGATGAGAGAGTTTCCTTACACCAGTGCTTCCCAAACGATCTTGTGGTGAAGAAGCTTTCTTCCCCCACGAGACTTTTGCAGATCAAAATAATACAGTTGAAGTAAAATTCTGATTTCACTGATTATGTTGTTGGATATTGGAGCAATATTAAATTCATATAAAAGTTTCTAAATTTTATCTTGTTAAAGACTCATAACCAACGGTTCATGAACAGTCCACCATGTCACTGAACACACAATGCCAACAACGACCTTTCATCAAACAAATTTTCAGCGCAAATCATGTGTAGTATCAAACGACATATATGGCTATGGCTGTAATAGCTACCTTTTCTCGTGGAATTATTACGTGCTTGTGCTGCCGTTAAGTATTTCTAGTACTTTATACACATCGTCTCCTTTAGTCCTCAGACTCTATTGATGAAGTGGATTCTGTTATTTTATACGTATGCAAACCAGGCACAGATAATGTAAATAACTTGCCCACATTCACACAGATAGTCTGTGTTCTCAAATGCCACACTCTGTGGTCACTCATGTGGCCACCAGGGGTCTTAGAAATCATACCCACTTTGGTGTCAGGAAACAGGGCTCAAACTACAATTCCTCTACCTTCCAGATACGTGACATGGGTTGAACTATTTAACTTCTCTGAGGTTCATTGTCTTCAGTGAAATGCAGCACTGTAATGTCCAGCTCCCTGGGATAAATTAGGGAGAGATTGTTACATGATAAAATTTGTATTAGCACTTCACAAACTGTAAAATTCTCTTCAAGCATTAATCATATACACACATCAATTTTTTTCAAAGATTTTATGTATTTATTTATTTATTCGAAAGAGGGAGAGAGAGAGCAGGAGCGAAGAGGGAGGGGCAAAAGGAGAGGGAGAAGCAGACTCCCCGCTGAGCGGGGACCCTGTCGCGGGACTCGATCCCAGCACCCTGAGATATGACCAGAGTTGAAGGCAGACGCTTAACCAACTGAACCACCCAGGTGCCCCATCAATTTTTTAAGGTAATACTGGCATAGTCTCTAACCAATGTCCTGCAAAAAGCTTCTTTCAAACATGCTGTACCCGTGAGGGCTCGGCAGGGGAAGAAAACCCACTCTTCCATACGGAAGGAATTGAATATAGGCAACCGATTACAGAGTTGATGGAAAAGCTGAAAATCCAGAGGGTGGAGAAATAAGCCAGATATGATCTGTATTAGTGAGAACGCTGCCAGAGAAACAGAACCAGTATATATATAGAGAGAGAGAGAGACAGAGAGAGAGATATGAGAGATTTTTATCCATAAATAAATACATAATAATTATAAATATATAGTTTGTATATAAATATATGTAATAAATATAAATGTATAATAAATACAAATATATAATAAATAAAATATATATGATCTATATGGATTCAATACAAATAGCAAAGAATTCTCAGTCTTTCCACCTACAAATGCTTCACATTTTAATCTTTTGTTCTCAGCTTTGTTCATCTGCCTTTCTTTCTGTCATCCTCATGGCTGCTCTAGTCCGAACGTACCAACGTAGCTTTCATAAATACAGAGCTACCAATCATCGGAGTTACATAAAAATCCTGCCAGCCATAAGCTTAGCAGAGCAGACCCTGGGACTAAAAAGCCTAGTTGCCATAAAATCGTAAATGCAGAGAACTTCACATATTTATTTTCACCTGGAGAAGGTGGCAAACATAGGATCAAGCACCTGAGCGGAAACCTGGCCTCGGGAGAAACCCAGGAAACCAAGTCACAGAAAAGAGGGAAGAAGAAGGGCTGAGTCTAGAGCTGTTTTGAGGGGGGGCTACAGAATGAGTGGTCTTCTGTCTCTGCCTAGCAGGAGGTCAAGCGGCAGGGCTGGGTTGTGGCTCCAGAGAAAAGAAAGAAGTTTACAAGGGGATCTGTGAGGAGCTAGAAGCAAGCTCACCAGAGAAAGGCAGTGGCAGGTCTGCTCAGGACCAGCTGTGGCCAGAAGTCATCAGTTCCTGATGCTTCCAGTCAGTCTCGAGGCAAAATTTGCCTCCTCTGAGAGTCCCGGTTCTGCTCTCCGCCTTTCACACGCAGGCACGTGAGCGTTTGGGAATGTGTATCTTACACACGCATTATATATCCGCGGGTGGTGAGAACACGGAGCTGTTACTATCTTTGTGTTACTTTTGTCCCTAACTCTTCTCCTTGCTAGTTTAGCATCTCAACCTGCAGGGACTCCTCAGGTAGCAGTCATTTGGCCACCTTGGCAGCTTTTCCTTGGAAATAGATAACTAACAACAAAAACCGGTACTTCTTCACATTACCTTATGTGATGGTTAATTTTAGGTGTCAATCTGGCTGGGTCACAGTGCCCAGATATTTGGTTGAACATTACTCTCAATGTGTCTAGGAGGTATTTTTTGGAAAAGATTAACATTAAATCAGTGGACTCTGGGTAAAGCAGACTGCTCCCCTTAATGTGGGTGGGCCACATCCAATCAGTCGAAGGCCTAATAGAAAAAGACTGACCTCACCCATGCAAGAAGGAATTCTGCCAACAGATTGTCTTTGGATTTGAGTTGCAACTCTTCCCTGGGTCTCCAGACTGCTGGCCGACCCCATCAGATTTGGGGCTCACCAAGCCTCCACAATTACGTGAGTCAATTCCTTAAAATGCATCAATAGATGGATGATTAGATAAATAGATTTAAAGATAGATATAATGATTAGAGAGATACAGATGATAGAGATCCAGACAGAGAGAGATAGAGACAGAGACAGAGACAGAGACAGAGACATCACGCTGGTTCTATTTCTCCAGAAAGCCTTGGCTAGCACGTTTTGTGAAAAGTGCTTTCTTATAAGCTAGGCAGTAGGTGGGTTATGAAAGTCTTTTGTGCCAAATCAACTTATACACCTTTTTCAAACTTCTTTCACCTGAAAAGGGGCATAAACATTTGTAATCCCTCCTCCATTTCTCTTCATTAATTTCCAAACTCCAAAACCCACAGTGGCCACTGAATTCTCGTGATATCTGGTATGTCAATATAGACCTTAAAAGAGTTACACAGAGGTACGCTAAGCCTCAGTTCATTAATAGCACTTGTAAAAAAATAATTAGCTACCGGGAACTTGTTTATTCCCCAACTTTCCCTCGGATCTTCAAATAAGTCATTTTTATTCAAATAATGCAAGCTTTCTAACCTACCAGTTATAAATGTTATTACTAAAGTGGATTTGAAATTCAGCATCAAATCTGGAGAGAATGGTGAGGCTTCTGTTGGAATAAAGATGACTAATAATGTATTATCAAGAGCAGCAAGAGCTAAGGCTGATGCAATTGGCAAGTCACCCACGTACTTCCAAAAACAGACCGCCTTGTTTAGATCCGTGATGTAATACTATCACCCTTCTGATGTGGAACTCTCTGGGTCTTTCTTTGACCCAGTTCACTGACAGCATTACTTTCATGCAAACAAGCCTTGGTTAGGATAAATGAACGGGAGAACAGTACATATAGGCTGTATGTTCTCTCTCTCCTTTCACATTTAGTTTATGTAGGGTTTAGTTTGGGGACAGAACTGCTTCAGATCATAGGCACCAGTCAACCCAGATTTTAAAATAGCAAAATTGCTTTCTACTTGCTGGAAAACACCTGCTACCCTATGCAAATCCCTCCACCTCCTACCCCCTCTTCCTCTTCTCTGGTCCCTGCCTGGAACTGCTCCGAGGCCTTCCCACAATAATGCTTCAGTAGAGTGGAGGTCCTCAGAGCCCTGCTTTGGGGCTAGTGCTGGCCTCTCTTCTGATTGGTCAGCGTCCATGCCCTCCTGATTGGTAAACATGCTAAATATCATATCTGGTTGG
>NW_024426996.1:70384481-70535557 GCF_017311325.1 Ursus maritimus
TAGGGAAAGTTGAGCATTCTTCTTATTTTTTTCATAAAAGATTTTTAATAAACCTACTTTTGTTGGAAAAATAAATAAGAAAATAAGAAGCAAAAGCATTTTTACAGCAATCTACACTTTGTAGCTTTCCCAGTACATTGGCTTAGTCAACAACTCTTGATTGACTCCTACTGTTTCAAGCATCACGATAGATATTCACACATACACACACACACACACATCATTTACTCCTCGTGACAACCTTGTGATGTCGGTGGCACTATAATCCCCCCCCATCATATTAATATTAGCTAACATTATTCTGTGTGCTAAATGGCAGGCACTATACTAAACATATTACATGGATTAGCTAATTTAATCTACAGCAATGTCATGAGATACATGCTTTTTTTTTTTTATCCCTATTATCTAGATAAGTCAACTGGCACTGAAAAGTTACGTAACATCTTCAAGGCTAATGAGCTGGTAGGAACAGAGCAAGGACACTCATCAAGGCTTTCCAACCACACTGTATTCTCCATTCTTGAATGTTCCCTTTCATTACAAATTGATATTGGCAGAAGTATTGCATAATGGGGCTATTGTAATTTCTAACTGGCTAAGAGTGTATGAAGCTCTGATGTGCAGCCTTAGTGTTGGCAATTTATGCATTTCACATCAGAAAAGTTAGCATCCCAACAGCTAACTGATCTCTAGCTGAAACTGTGCTCCAATTACTCATTGATAATTCTTATCTTTAAAGGATGGGCATTTTGCTATCCCTCAGAGATTCTTTCTGTGCTTTTATTATGCATTATATTTAAGATGAAAAAACTGAGACTTCAACTTCCTGGGGATATTGTAGAGCAGAGGGGTTACTGGAGATTTGCTCCAATTCCTGCCCCCACCTCACTTTTCTTTACTCCTTTCCAGAGGGGAATGCTTCACTAAATCTTTGGGACAGGAAATGTACCTATTTCTTTTTATCCCCAGCCACTAACCTAGTGCCTAGAACATGAGAAAATAGAAAACATCACTTGAGTACAGGAATAAGTAGGGGTGATAGGTGGTACCTTTTAAACGACTCCAAAAGAGGCAGTCCCCTTAGTTACGATAAATATCATACTTCCCACAATGTACTTCCCAACCTCTCAGGTTAAAAAGTCACCATATCCAGGATATGACTCCTGGTTCTCTCTTCATTCTTTCGTACAACAAGCATTTACTGAAATATTCATTCATTCATTTAACAAGTATTTGCTGAGCACCTATTATGTACCAGGCAATGTGCTTGATTCTGGGAATACAGTGGTGCACAAGACAGTAAGTGTGGTCCGTTTCTCAGGCAGTTTGTGTTCTGGTTGGGGGAAGGAGGTAGAAATGAATGCACCCAAAAAACAACTCAAAAACTAATACACAAAATACTTACCAATTGTATGAAGGACTATGAAAAAAAGACAGCAAGGGAAGAGATGGAGAAACTAAGAAAAGCAAAGAGAAGGTGACCTTGAGCAGAGATCTAACGGATGAGGATGACGTCACCGTGCAGAATGGTGGGAAGGGGCATTCTAAGCAGAGAGAGGAGTAAGTGCTAGGGCTCGCCAGGAACACTGCTCCAGGCCAGTGAGAAATGGGGGGAGACTTGGGAGGGGAAGAGACAGCAGGCCTTGCAAGCCTTCATAGTACTGAATTTGCCTTTTGTTCTCAGAGAAATGCGAGACCACTGGAGGGGAATGAAAAGAATTTTATGTCTACTGCAGTGAGGACTGAAGAGGGAACAATAAATGCAAGGAGGTGATGGTGCCACGGGCAGAGAAGGTAGCAGTAGAAATGGAGAGAAGTCCATGGGTTCGAGGCCTACATGAACAGGGTGTATGGGAAAAGGGCGATCTGGCTTAAGCAACTGAGCTAGGGAAGAGGGGAATAGGAAAAGATTACAATCAAGAACTTTCACTTTGTATAGATTAGCTTTCCATTGCCTATTAAAGACCCAAATGGGGATATCAAGCAAGAAGTTGGATATACAAGACTTGAATTCAAGGGAGAGAGAGAGCACACAGAGCTGGAAGTAATAAATTTAGGTATTGCCAATAGATGGTATCAAAACCAACATAGTATGTAAAAGGATTTGTCTCTTTAAACACCAGTTATAAACAGTGTTAATTCTCTGATCTTGAGCAAATAAACGTCTTCGTGCCTCCATTGTCTCATCTGTAAAACAGGAATGAAAGTACCACTTTTCAGGGCTGTTGGGAGGATGAGTAAAGTAATCTATGTACCCTCCCTAGTCCTGAACAAGCACTCCATGAGTGTTAACGTAATTTTTCTCCCACAGCCGCCTTCACACCCACTCTACGTGTGATGGTATTAAGACAACTCAAGTCGGAGTGCCTTCAGTGGGGCCTCTTGGATGCGCTTGCTCTATCAAATTCTAGAAGTCCTGGCCAGCCCCCCTGTCGCTCTAAGGCCTCGGCTGCTATCTCAGGCAGCTTTGGCCACTCTCACATGCTCACAAGTCTTTAAGCAAGAAGGCACCAGTCTCAGGGGTGAGATGTCAAGATTCCCTCCTGGCAGATGTTCCCCCTTTCTAGGTTTGCTTTGAGGACCATCCCAACTGGGCTTCAGGGAACAAGCTCTTCTCCCTCCCCCCAGAGTTGGGAAGAGCAGGGAAATGCCATGATGCTCTTATACTCGTGAATCCCATTTCAAACATCCTCCTAAGCTTTTCCTTATATAGTTGAAGGTGGTCAATGGAACTAATAGTCAGGGGACCCACTTGTTCATCTCAAAGTAAGTCCCCCGGAAATGTGTCCAGTGTTACTTTTTATAATGCAGGGAATTTGTAATACATTATAACTAGCTTTGGTCATCAGCCAAAATTTCAACAAGAAACAGCCCATTTCTCATCCTTTATACTTTTTTTTTAGTATCAAATGTATTATCTCATTACGACCTCCATGCGAATAAATCCTGGCCCATGACTCTGAAGTCGAAAGAGATATGGTAGAATAACAGTATATAATTTTGCCTTTCGTTCCATATGTTTATGATATTGGGTTACGAATCTGAATAAGACATTATAAATATCTGTACTGTAGAGGAGTTCATAAAAAGGGTCGTGTGGGTGATGTTTGAGTTTAAGGGAGGGTGATAATTACTTCTTCTCCTCAGAGTTCAGAACTAATTAAGAAGTAGAGTCAGATACATGGAGACCAAAGCATAAGCCTTATAATTCAGAAAGGCTAGATGGGAGAATGTCATTTATCCTGTAGCAAAGGTAGGCTTCCTGAGGCTCCCCCCCCACCCCGCCCAACTCAGAAAGGCAAGATGACAACCTGTCTACCATAGGCAGGCAGGAGCCATGAATGCATGCCTATCATTGGCAGGCAGACCCCAGAGGGGGAATCACGTGGCCTGCTTTGAAGGAAGGGACAAACAATCACGGAAACTTGAACAAACGGAAATCGGACCCTGCCTGCCTTCCAAATCAGGATGGTAAAAGAGGAGAGAGATACCGCAAGTGTTCTTGCATCATTTTCCTTCCGGGGTAAGAATGGCCCTTCCGTGGGTAGATGAAAGAGCTAAATGCTGTGAACATGCGGAGAGTGGAGAAAGATCTCCCTGGAAGTGGAAACACCCGAGGAGGACACCATCCTGATGGTCATTTGCTCTGGGGCCGCAAGGTGTCAATTTTTCCGGGGAAGGTGTGCAGGCAGCGTTCCCGCTGGAGGGAGAGCGTGAGTGGTGATGAGAGGAAAGGCAGGCATGCTGAGGACAAGTGAGCGGTGTAGACGGGCTTGAAAACCAAAGCTTCGACGGGGACCGGAGGCAGACAGTGAAGAGGCCGTCCGGAACCAGGCTGTGGAGGATCTTGGTTACAAGCCAACGAGTTTCTCTTTTATTTGGTCAGGAATTGGAAAGCAGTCAAAGTTTTTGAGTAAGAGAGGAACATAATTATAACAATGGTTTAAGACGATGAAGTGGGTAGCAGGGTTGAGAATATATTATCCAGGGAGTGTTCGGAAGCAGGGAGATCAGTCAGACGCTCTGACAGGTTGGAAATGGAAGTAACGTTAATTAGCGTCATGGCAGTGTGACTGGAAGGCAAATGGCTTGTGTCATGCTTTAGAGTTTTCCAAGTTCTTGGCGCATTAATTGCCTCCAGGTCCGGCCACTGTGAGAAGTAAGTAGCTCGGTGATAGGCATACCGTAAGACAGACATGTCGCATCATCAAGGAATATTAATTGAATAAGCTCAAAGAAGACTCTAAAGGACGTGATGACTACAAACAGTAAGGGAGGCGAGCGGGCAGTTAAAGATGACCCGAAGCCCTCGAGAACAAGGATAATTCATTTATTCATTAAATATTTACTGGGGTTCTACTAGAATGCCAGGAATTGTTCCAGATTGGGCTATAGCGAAGAACCTGGTAGATGAATAGCTTATCCTCAGGGAGCTTAGCCAGTAGGGAAAAGAAATCATCAATAGATATATAAAGAAAGATAAAGTATCAGGGAGGAAAGGGAAAAAATCAGGGTAAGAGGACAGAGGGTCAGGCAGGTGCCTTCAAAGATAATGCTATCAAAGAGGTCCTTTTTCTGAAAGTGACTTGAGGCCAGATGGGAGTGAGTCGGAGATCCACACAAAGTTCTGGAAGAGGCGTATTTGAGACAGCAAGAATGATAAAGGAGAATCCTCAAAGCAGGCACCCGTCTGTTATGTTCAAGGAGCAGCAAGGAGGCCCGTGCAGGCAAACCAGAGACCACAAGGTGGGGGTGGTAGGAAACGAGTTGAGAGGAAGAGCCAAAGGCCAAATCCCAAAGGATTTTGTAAGCCAGCCTAAGGACCTCTGCCCATTGTGGAGAATCGTTTGTAGAGGGCCAAGCGTGAACTTGCAGGAGTCTGGGCAAGAGATGATGGTCACTTGGACTAATGGGATATTGTTAGAGAAGATGATAACAGCCAGAATCTGTTTATGGTAAGGTAGAGCTTAGAGGACTCTTCATTGGATTTGATGTGGAGTGGTAAAAAAAAAAAAAAAAAAAAAAAAAAAAAAAAATTAAGGATCCTTCCAAGATTTGTGTCCTGAGCTGTTGGGTAAATAGCTGTGTCCTTACTGAGATGGGGAATGGTGGGCAAAGGAAACAAGAGCTTTGCTTAGAGCCTGTTGTCTTTGATAAACCTAGAGATGTTGCAAAGGAAAGATATGATTCTAGAGTTAGGGGAGGGAGTCAGGGTTCGAGATATAAGTTTGAGATGCCTTTACCATAATCAGAAATAGAAAAGCCAGGTGACAGAAACTGATTCTTCTATTTATCCTGTATTTATTAAGTACTTAGTATGTGTGAAACACTTTTTTAGGCCCTATGGGTGCAGAGCCCAAAGACATAGTCTCCTCTTCAAAGGTCTTACCATTTATAAGCCAGGAAAAAAACAAATACAGTGTAGTGGCATAAAAACTATAGCAGCTTCCAGGGGGGACTGTGGGAGACAGCAGGGGGTGGGCACTGGACCCAAGCATTCAAGCAAGTCTTCCTAAGGAAGGTGACAGCTGGGAGAGGTTTTGAGGGTTGAAGAAGGATTGTTTGGGGAGAAAAATCCAGGCCCGGGGAGAAGGGTATTTCAGGTGGAGGGAACATAGTTAACAGCATAGAGGCATTTGGTAGCCTGATACCTGGGCAATGGCAGTTCTGGAAAAGAGGGTGCTTGCGGGAGAGTGGCAGGAGAAGAGACTGGAAAGGTAGGCAGGGACAGATCACGAGGACCCCTTCGGACCATGCTAAGGGGGTTGTTAGATGGGAAGAGGCCAAGTTCCATTTTGGAGATGCTGAGTTTGGGACATGAATGGCACATATCTAAAAGGTAACAGAAAACAGAAGATCAGAACTCCAGGGAAGGTCAAGGCCAGATTCATACTTTTATAACTATCTGTATCTATAATATCTCAGAGTGTCCCTCATAGAGGTGATCGTTGAAGCCAGAGATGCAGATTCAGGTTTCATGACGTAGAAAATGCAGAGAAAAGAAAACCAGGAAAAGAAGAGAGTTGTAGGCAGAGCCCACAGTTGGAGGACTGGCAGAGGGAGAGGTGCCAGGATGAAGTCAGGGATGGTTAAGAACTGGAAGAACGCATTAGCACCGTAGCCGAGGAAAGGGGCTGATTCATGAAGGCCACTGTGGTTGTCAGTGTCAAACACTGAGCAAGGTTAAGGAGGGTGAAAATGAAGGAAAGGTCATCAAACGTGGTGACCAAATGGTCCCTTGGTGACCTTTGGGAGAATAAATCAAAGGCAGGGGGTATACCTCAGCAGCAGGGGTTAGGGTGACAAGGAGTGCAGCGAGAGTGAAGGGAGAGAAGGTGGACTTCCAACCTGCCTTCCCAAGCCCGTCCTATTTTCGTGCCTGGCATCTGCCTTTTGTACTCAACCTTCACGTGACCTTTTTCTCCTGGCTCTCTGTCCTGTCTCTCTTATTCTCACTGTCAACTGTCCCAATGTGACAGTGTCTCTTGCCAGCAGCAGTTCTAGCATTCAGCCGTTGGGCAAGCTAGGACCTGAATCATCAAGAACACTTTATCAGATTAGGAAATAGGTCAAAGGTTACCTTAATGAAGGATGTGCTGTCTTTAGATTCTGTGAAATGAACCGAATCTCTCATCTCATTTTGTTTTGCCTGTTTGCTAATTCTGAATGCATGATGGATTTTGCCCATTGGTTTTTCTGAATCTACTGAAATCACTATGTGTTTTTTCCCTTTATTTGGTCAATTTAAATGTTTGCTTTTTATTTATTTAAAATGTTTTTAAATTGAAGTATAGTTGACCTTTAACATTATATCAATGCCAGGTATACAGTATAACGAGTCCATATTTGTATGGATTGTGAAATGAGTGTATTAAGTCTAGTTAACATTCATCACTGCATATAATTACCAAAATTTTTTTTTCTTGTGATGAAGACTTTTAAGATCTCCTCTTTCAGTAACTTGCAAATAGGTAATACAGTATTATTAACAATAGTCACCATGCTGTACATTCATCCCAGGGACTTATTTATTTTATAATGGTAAATCTGTAACTCTGACCCCCTTCATCCATTTTGCCCACCCCCTACTCCCACCCTCTGGCAACCAGCAATCTGTTCTCTGTATCTATAAGCTTGGGGTTTTGTTGTTGTTGTTTAATTCCACATATAAATGAGACCATATGGTAATTATCTTTCTCTTTCTGACTTATTTCACTTAGTGTAAAGCCCTTAAGGTCTATTCATGTTGTTGCAAATAGCAAGATTTCATTCGTTTTTATGGCTGAATAGTATTCCAGCCTGTGTGTGTGTGTGTGTGTGTGTGTGTGCGCGCGCGCGCACGCACATATCATCGCATCTATTTTTATCCATTCATCCACTGATAGACACTTAGGTTGCTTCCTTATCTTGGCTATTGCAAACAATGCTAATACGAACATGAGGTGCATATATCTTTTCAAATTAGTGTTTCATTTTCTTTGGATAAGTACTCGGAATTGGAATTGCTGGATTTTATGGTAGTTCTAGTTTTAGTTCTTTGAGAAACCTCAGTACTGTTTTCTGTAAGTGGCTGCACCAATTTACATTCCCACCAGCAGTGCACAGGGCTCCCCTGTCTCCACGTCCTCGTCAGCTCTTGTTACCTCTTATCTTCTCGAAAGCCATTTTCACAGGTGTGAGGTGACATCTCATTATGGTTTTGACCTGTATTTCCCTGATGCTGAGTGATGCTGAGCAAATTCTCATGTACCTATTGGCCATCTGTATGTTTTCTTTGGGAAAATGCCTGTTCAGATCCTTTGCCCATTTTTTAATTAAATTGTTTGGGCTTTTGCTATTGAATTGAATGAACTTTTAAAAAAAATACATTTCGGATATTGACTCCTATCATATATATGATATTTGCAAATATTTTCTTCCACTCAGTGGGTTACCTTTTCATTTGGTTGATGACTGCCTTTGCTGTGCAGAATGTTTTTAGTTGGATGTTTATTTCTGCTTTTGTTGCCTTTGCTTTTGGAGTCAGAGCCAAAAAATCATCGCCCAAGACTGATGGCCAGGAGCTTACCACCTGTATGTTCTTCTAAGAGTTTTATAGTTTCAGGTCTTCATTCGCGTCTTTGATCCATTTTGAGTTTTTGTGTGTATGGTATAAGGCAGTCGTCTAGTTTCATTCTTTTGCACGTGGCTGTCCGGTTTTCCCAACGCCATTCATTAAAGAGATTGTTCTTTCCCTGTTGTATATTCTTGGCTCCAGAATCTCTTTACAGACACTTTCTACTGGGAAGAATACTCACCTACCTGTTAACGGTAGTTCCCCACCCAGGTCCTGGCTGGTTGTGGTGACGGATACTTTTTAGTTTTTACAATATACACCATTTTATTGTTTGAGGTTATTGTTGTTATTGTTTTACAACAAACAACTTGTCGGTTTTCTAATTTTAAGCACTTTGTTAAAAACAAAACAAAACAAAAAAAGATATACCCTTTGTTCTTCCAATCTGTAGAGGTACCATTTGGCTAAGTTCACCTATGCTTTTCTTTATGTTTTCCTTCCGTCAGTCTTTGGCAGCCAGCATTAACTCAATGGAAATGTTGGCAAACTCTCGAGTCAGACATTTGTTCCCTTTAATGTCATGGCCATATCTAGATAATTGTTCTCCTACATCAATTGATATCTAGCTTTTAATGTAATTGGATTTTTGCATATCCAAACACCACTTATGCAAATTAAAACAATGACTCCTTCAATAAACTGGAAATGATAACCACAGTCATTATGAAAGTAAGTGGAACTAATCAAAGCCCCATCTTCATAATTTTCTTTTTAGAGACCAACAACTGAAACAAATGATCAGGAAGGGAATAATTGGCCATTTATTCCAATCCCCGCTTTTTCTAATAGTAATAAAGAGCACAAATAGCAAACAAATTAAGCACTGCTCTCCCTGAGCCAATTAATTCCCAAGTCAAGACAGCTTTACTTCCTCCTACTTGAATCTTTTCCTTTTATCACTAGCTCATCCGGGCCCTGTTCTATTCCTTTGAACCATGTCAAGAGCCTCCCAGATTCTATTCTTGCTTTTCTTAAATATAGCCTCCACATGGGTCACTGAAATGAGATCTCTACTGCAAAAACCAAGCCATTGCCTTGCTTAAAACTCTTCGGTGGCCCTTGGTGCAACGTGGACTGTTTGAACTCTTTGTCACGGCATTCAAGATCATTGGTTGCTGGCTCCTACCAGTGGATCTTCTGAATTCAGTTTCATAACATACCAGATGGAGCTCTTCCCTTTGAACTCGGGTTACTGTGTGGAGCTCACATCACTGTCAGACCCTACTTTCTCTTTTGGTACGTTTCCCTTTGGGGAAACTCGGTGCTCTCTTCTGTCATCACACCTTGGTCAGGATGACCTCGGTCTACTGTGGCAGATTTTCCTAATTTTAACATTTGGTTGAATGGGTGCTTGACTTCCTTTCTTCCCTTTCAGGAGGCTTTTAGGATCCTATGCACAGATATTCATCCCCTTCCTAAACCTCTATAAACCGAGAAGTCTTTGCAACAGATTTTTTTTAAGTTTATTGTATACCATTTTCCAAATTCAAGACATGCCTCAATTCTTATATTTGTGTGAAGGATGCAGCTCCAATATGACTTTCAATGTTCATTTTTAAATAAAAACTTCCACCACACCAGGCATCCTATCATACATACATAATTGGATTTATATAAAGTTCATCTCACTATAGTTATAAGCACATACATATGTCTATTAAATCATTGTATCTCTGCTTAAAAAATTATTTCTCTGATAATACTTTCAAATAATACTATTGCTGTTTTATAGAGGGTCTAGAAGGTCATTTCCTGGGGTCAATACCACTAAGATTAGAACTTTCTGACTTTAACCAGAACCCACATGAATGAACCCTCTCAATTAACTCTTTATTCTTTCTTCTGCACCAGACTTCTAAAAGAAGAAGAGAAGCTAAAAATTACAGATTTGTCAGAGACCATTGTAAGGAGCTGTTGAAACAGCTTCTGAATCCATAGACCTCAACCATACATGCACGTATAAAATATAATATCTAATTCTTAAGATCTAAAGACTCTTTAGAGAGAAAAGTGTTCAAGCTTGGCCCATGCAAGCCCTTTCATCATGTATTACCCTACTCTTGGAAGATCTTACTCAGGCATCTAGGAAATGATGATTGCAGAGATAGGAATTTCCACTAAAGACCAGATAGAACACTTTGAAAACATAATACTGGACCCTCTAATGGCAGTAAAAAATATCTGCAGAACCCACAGATATCTAGTCAACTAACAAGCTATGGTTTTTTAAGAATAAACACATAAAAATACAAAGTTGGCCATATGTATGTCTTCAAGTCCTCCAGCTTTCTGGGGCCATCTGTTCTTAAAAGGAACTTACTTAAGGAGCTCTAGAACCTCTGGGAGGGCCAAAGAGTCATGTTTGGAGCCATGTAGCTAGGTAAACCACCCAAGTTATTCAAGGAGTCCCGCCCATGTAGCTTGAGATTAGTGGGAGAGATTATTAAAGCTTTGTGTCTTTCTTCACATTATAGTTCTCTTTTTTTCTTTTTCAAATAATAAGAACTTTCTAACCCAACACTCACCCCATTTTTGTCTAACTCACAGGGAAGGCAGAGCTCAATTCAGAGCTTCTTGTAGTAACTCCCCACTTCCCTTTTGGAATAGCCTAATTATAGGGGTTAAACTTTATAAAACCAGGGTGGAAGTTCCAAATGAAATAATCAAATTAGGTAGACAGCATCACATGCAGCCATAGTCAATTGCTGCTAGATCAAAACATGAACATAGAATAGGTATGGCCTTTAAGTAGTTCCTGGATTATCGAAAACAAACATCTTCTGCTTCCCTTCTGCTAAGTCCTTGTGTCTTCTGAGGTCATCATTTCTTAAATATCCTAATAACACTGTCTGGGCCCCAATGCCATGGGAAACTCTGTGGCCACCCTCCCCTGACACAGGCATACACGGACAGACACGACGTGCACACACTTTCCCCATCCCGGTGTCACTCTCTCCAAGGTACCCCAGGGAGGTTGTTTCTGGTGCTCAGCTTATCCTCTGAGCTGTCCTCTGTCCCCACCCCTCCGCTCCATGATTGGTGGTGAGAGGGATGCTATTGGTGCTCAACCAGAAGGGAACCACTTCATCCAGGAGATTAAGCTTTGATCATCCCTCCTTCAGAGAAGACAGGGGACAATGACTCACTGACACAAGGCTTTAGAAAACCACAACTCGTCTCAAAAGGGGACCAGCATCGTGGCGCAATTCAGGCTCCAGAGCTCCCCGGGGAATCAGCCCCAAGTTAGTTCCTGATGAGGCCATATCCACACCAGGCTTTCTTCTCTCACTCCCCCCTCCTGAGGACACTCCTTCAATACATCACAGTCAGAACAATTCCTGTCTCAGACTCTGCTTCTGGGGAACCTGACCTGACACAGTTGGGTTTAGCAGATTTCCTCCTGGAGCAGAGTGATGACCCAATGTAGAACAGCAATGATTTAGATTTGAATTCGGTGCCACGTTGTTAAAACAAGTAGCTGGAGTGGACAACTGGAGGGCATGTCACCCTCTGCTCTAGATAGGACAATAGAACAATATCATATCCATTTCATGGTTTTATAGGATTTCATTCTGTCCTCTCTTCACTGCCTCCCAGGGAAGGAAATGAGCACTGAAGGAAAAAGACAGCAAATCCTGGGTGCAGGGACCTCCCAGAGTTTTACGGTTGTATTATTTCAAACGTTCCTGAAAGCTCTTGAAGCAAAGACAAAGCACAGGAACCAGATAATTCAACTCTTGAAAATCTGCCCTTCCCCAAACTCACTTCCCTCATTTTCTTTCTCAAGCACTTTCATCCATAAACTAAAGAACTCTTCCTTCAATTCTTTTAGGGACCATAACAAGTGCTGCAAACAGGAATGTGTGATGCTGTGAGGGAAGGCATGTTAAAAAACAAAATGCAACTGAGTAAATTTGAAGATCAAATTGGCTTTATTCAACCATTCATGAATCATGCACCATCCCATGGCGCATCCCATCCCTTTTTACAGCGAGTAAAAAGGAGCTCCAAGGAAGTGTACAAATGGAAGACTTTTATAGGCAGAAGGGGGCAAGAAAGGATTGGACTATTTCGGGCAAGCTTCCTTTGGGGGAAGGGAGGGGTCTAGCATGCAGATCACCTCACTAAGGCTGACCAGGTTCCAGGTTGACTGGGTAAGGATCACATTCCTGGGAGAAGCTGAAACTGCAACCAACGCAAGTATTAAGTCTTGATTTGCTGACATTGGGCTTAGCACAAGTAACTCCATTTTGGGCCTATTGTCTCTTTTTCTTTAACAGATATACAGGGATCGGATCATGAGGAAATCCTGTGGAAACCAAGATATGCAGGATGGGATGACGCCCCCTCCGTGGGGCACAGGTGGCGTGGGGTACACATTCACATTGCGACGGCAGCTGGGGTAAGTTGGAGGGATGTACAAATGGCTGTGGGACTACAGAAGATGGAACAACCAACATGACTTGGTGATGAGGAGGGGGAGGTCAGGAAAGTTTTCACAGAGTATATGACATCTGACCTGTGTCTGGAAGGATGGGAGGTGGATTACCAGGGAGGAAAGGAGAAAGAAAGACATCCCAGGGAAAGAGCCCACAAGGCACAGAGATGGGAACGCAGATGGCAGAGTGAGGACCAGGGGAGCAGCGTGTTGAGGAGATGTGGCAGGAGATGACACCGGGCAGATAGCCTGGAGCCAGCTTGAGGACATCCAAAGCATCATGAAAAGTGTTCCAGTGGGAAGGGTCTTGTCGTTTGTATTATGGAGACCAATCTACCCAGCAGGTGGGGAATAGACAAATTGAGAGAGAGAGAGAGATGAGAAGGTTGTGAAATCAGGAGGCTTTTGAAATGTCTCTAGTGCTTATTGTGTATTTGTGACATGCTAGGCACTGTTCCAAGCATTTTCCACATTTGATTTCACATAATCCTATGACTGAAGGTCACAAATGCTATTGCACGTCTCAAGTGACAGGAGGAGACGGAAGCGCAGGAGGTTACGTAAGTTGCCAGGGGGTCAAAGCTAGTAAGTACAGAGGGATGAAGTAAGCCCAGGGAGTCTGACTCCAGACTCCACAGGCCTGTCTGCCCCCCTCTGATGAAATCTTCCAGGAGAGACACATGGAAGGACTCACCTAGGGCAATAGTAGCTGGGATAGCTGGGGGACAAAATAAAGAGTGTGCAGGGTGAATACAGGTGAGGCAAAGAGATAAGGACAAATAACCAAGGTTTGTAGTGTTAGTGAACCAAGGAGAGGGGATTAGAATTCATAGGAGAGGGTGCAACAGCTTCAGGCGTGAAGGTGTGCTACGTTTGCCGAGCTTGGGAGACATCCTGGTGAACTGCCAGGAAACGTGTGACATGTTCCCAGTCCCTCCTTCCTCCCTCCCATGTAAGATACCCTATCCATCTTCTGCAACAGGGTGTTGTTACACTTGGCTCTGTCCTCTGCTCTGTCGAAGTGTCTTCTCAAGGAAGTGCCCACTGTCAATGTGCAATACTGTGATTTCATAAGAAATATGTATCCCGTCTTTGTCCTGGTTCCCGGCAGAGTTCCTAAAACTGTTGGAATTTCCTAAGTCATGAGAATATTAACAGTGCTTTTTATGTGTGAATTAGGTGTCTTTTGGAAAGTACCTAAGGACAGGGGCTGGTTGGGAGGGGAACCAAGCATACGATTAGAGGGGTTGGGACTTTCAGTCCTACACCCCTGACTTCCAGGGAGGGGAGAGGGGCTAAAGGTTGAGTCAATCACCAATGGCCAATGGTTTAATCAATTATGCCTGTGTAATGAAGCCTCCATAAAAACCCAAAAGGAGGGGCTCCTGGATGGCTCAGTCAGTTGACTGTCAAGCATCTCTCTCTCTCTCTCTCTCTCTCTTTCTCTCTCCTTCTCACCCTCTCTCCCCTTGCCCTCCTTCCTGCACTCTTACTTGTTTTTATTAAAACAAAGTCAGTGACAGATACAGAAGACTATTCATTGTGCCATTATTTATAATGTCAGGTTAGAAACAATCCAAATGTTTATCAATAAGAGATTTATAAACTATGATACATTCCCACAATTCTGTATATTCAGCCTTGAAGACACGAGGAAGTTTCCTACGTACCTATCTACGGATACAAAGAGAATTGTTATGTGCAAAAATCAAGGTACAAACTGCTAAGTCATAGGCCACCTTTCATATATGAATTCTTATATTTGCAAAAAGAAATGCTGGAAGGATAAACCAGAAACAAAATTAATTCCCTGCAGACAGCTGAGGTAAACAGGGTGGAGGGAACAAGGATGGACATTAGAGTGCCCTGTGTCTAACGATACAATTTTGACTTTGGAATCACATAACTGTTACACATATTCAAAGTGTAAAATTAAATGTAAAAAAAAAAAAAGCAATGAAACTATTTCATGCAGAAATTAGAAAGAGCTATTTTACAGAAGCAATTCCCAGGGAGAAGTCAAACCGTGGTGTTTGGCCCTCTGAATAAACTCCCGAAGTCGGGGAATCTATGAGTGCCTGGTCAAGCCTCTAACTGGCTATCCCACAATGGGTGGGTGTCAGATGGGAGTGAAGGACAGCAGCAGGGAAAAGATGGGGAATGGACAGAGAAAGAGACACAGTTTGGCTCAGGAGGAGAAGGGCTAAGAGGAAGGGCCAAGAGGACAGGAAGGGAGGAACCCTGTAGGCAAGACACTTCTTCCCCAAACCACCCCTCCCCCAGTTTGCAAAATCTTCTCTCTCAGTCTTGCCTGAAATCTTTGTCATTCACTGATACTTTTTTAAGTTAAAAATACTTTTTCTAAATATTTAGAGGAGGCTAGTTAGCAGTCTTGCTTGTGTGGCAGGATGCTGTTTTATCACACTGAACGGTGTCTTTTTCCTCCGGGTGTGGGTGTGTTCCTCCCTCTCTCCCCGCTCCCCGCCCCCACTGGAGCAGGAGGCAGCTGTGTGTTCACCGGGGGAGCAGATGTGGAGGGGTAGAAGATAAGAGCCTATCTGGCTAACGTTCACTGCCCCACCCCCACCCCACCCTAGGAAAGGGTGAGGAAGAAGGGGGAAATGACATCTGGGGTCCTGAGGACGAGATGATCTGGCTATCATTGCAGGCAGGGAGGGGAAGACTTGTGCCAGGAATGGTTATATGGCTGGGACCCTCTGGGGAGAGGGCACAGGGGCAGCCCAGCTCAAGTTCTGTGCTCCAGGCAAAACAGGGAAACAGAGACCCACTATGTGTAAAGGGCTGTGCAGAGGGACCTTGAGGGACAGTGAACAAAGATTAAATGGGCCCCCACACATTCTTTGGCGGGGGACAAGATCCAGGAATTCCAACACACATCAGAGAGAGAAAGAGAGCGTGAGCCAGGGTGGGGGTGGGGGGTGGAGTGAGGGTTTCTTCCCCTTTTCTTTTTCCAACACTCTGCCATAATGTGATGTAAAGTTAGCATTATATTGGTTTACAGTAGTGTTTATTTCACACTTCAATTTGAGGGATGAAATGTATGCTCAATACCTCTGATTCTTTCTCCACCTGATTAGACATGCTTACACCCCCACAGGAAGAGTAGCGTGGTGCACAGAAACAAAAGGGTATCTCTGGTTTTCCCAGGGCTCCCCCAGACCCTGGCTGTCCCACTTCAGTGTCCCATCCGCACGCAGGGTGCCAGTGCTGGGACCCAGAGGCAGCGGCCAGCCAGTGGGGTTAGGAAATAGCAAAGCAAGCAAAGTCAGAAGCTTGGAGAACTTGTCAGGAAGGGATGCAGACCCTGACGGCTCAGTCCACCTTTATTTAATTCACGTGCCCAGAACTAAATTCCACAGAGGTCAAATACGCTTGCCTCAAGAAAGGCCAACAAAATTGTCCTGCACTTTGTCCTGAAGGCAAACAGCAAAAATAGGGGTCAGCACGGGAGAACGGGGACAGGGTGGAAGGGGATACTAGCTAAAGACAGAAAAAGATTCCAAGACAATGCCCTTTCTTTAATGCCCTGGAAATTCAGGAGCTGATCTTGGTTGCTACGTAAGGAGACGAGTTTTCTTTACGGTAATCACAGGCTTGGAACCTATCCACCTTCATAAACGAAGTTAACCTTTGGAGCTGTGTGAATTGGCAGGTGAAACAACTGCATTGGGATTAGAAGCACGCATTTCATATGTTGAACTGACCTCATAAGATTGCTATAGATTCTAAAAAAAAAAAAAAAATTAAGGCACTCTACCAGTCCTAGACTGGTTACCTAGACCAACTGGTTCTTACCCTTGCCCACCTTTCACACAGTATTGCAACAACAACGAACTCACCTGCTAGACCGTGAGCTCCGAGAGCACTGGGACACTGTCTCTTCATATGGTAACCTCACTGCTTATCACAGTGCCTGGTTCTCCTATGTGCCCAACAAAGGCAAAGTGAAGAGGTGGATGAAGGGCTAGGTGGGAGCTCAATGCATCGACAGATGGTGTGTGCGTTGGCTACTGCCCCATTATTTGGGAGTTCACCCAAGTTGTGCCATAACGTGTGCAGACAAATGGAAGGAGCAGGGAATGGGTGGGGCCGTTGTAGAGTGTCGTTTTTCCGTTTTATCTGCCCTGTGAGTGACGGATCTAAGTAGATGTGGTAAAAACCCCCAGCTCACAACTGTAGAGCAAGGATATCGCAGCCTCTCTGATGTCGTGGGCAAATATGCGGCAGCAGGACATTCTCAAAAGTAATAGTATTCAAGGATCAGGGCAGGTGATCATATTGTGGACTTAGGGACAATACTTAAGATCCTCTTGACTGAGGACTGTTAAGTGGTAAGCAAATAGTTAAAATAGTTCAGGGTAGAGCTCTAAGTCCAGTCTGGAATCAGGATTCATTAGGACCAAAGTAAAAGCCCAATTGGATGGCCGCTTTATGATGGTCACATCTTGTGAAGCCTACGGCTGCTGCGGACTCACTGGATGTGGAGTGCTAGGCAGCAAGCCTGAGGTCAGATCCTACCCCCAGAAAGCATGACAGGCCTAATGTGCTCTCTGGGGATCCCATTCCCATTCTCATGTATGTTCACCCTCTCCCTTCAACAATCAGTGCTTAACCACGCTCAAGGCTCTCTTCTATTAAAAGGAAATAAACCAGTCAATGAATAAGCAAACAAACTGCCCTTCCTATAGCCAGTGTTGGCTGTACAACAGTCTCCACTTCTTCACCTTCTTTTCACTCCTCTGTGAGTACATCCAGCTGGGTATTTCTTTCTCCACCCATGAGGAGACTGTCACTGAGGACAGCGATGATGTCGTTGATGTTAAATCCAAAGAACATGTGTCAGCATGTACCCCACATGCCCTCTGCAGCATCTATCATCAACTACTCCTGTTCCTTGACTCGACTTCCGTGATGATGCCTCCTGCGAGCTCCTTCCTACCGCCTGCCTCTCCTGCATGGACACCCCCTCTGGCCATTTCTTTCTCAAATGTTGGTGCTCTTCCAAGTTTTCCTGAGTGCTCTTCTCTCACGCTCTACACCCCTCTTGTGCGATGTCCCCCTTCCCTTGGCCTCAACATGCAGACGAAAATGACTCTCAAATTTATATGTGATCCCAGATTTCTCTCCACATCACCACAGCTGTATGGGTTATATCCTAGACATCTCCCTTTGGCTATCCATGGGGTGAAGTACGCCATTTTGATCCTGTCATTTTGAGGCAACTTGATCTTAAGGACCAAAATGAAACTGACAAGGGCCAAAGCGATACCCAGTAAAATTGGTTACAGATGAAAAGCTGACTTGAGAATCACGTATCATTGGTAAACTTAAAAACTGCAAAATTTACTTCAGGAACACTTTAGGCTTGATCAAAAGAAATGTAAACTATAGCTGACAAGAGCAAAACCAGGAAATGGTAAAAATTATTATTGCTCACAAATTAATGAAAAATTTAAAAGATTTGATAAAAGCTTACATGTGTAAAATCTGACATGGTAAAAATAGTAGAGATAAAAGAAGATTTACCATGGAAAAGCTATAATCTGTACAAATTTCACAAAGATCATGAAAAAGAAGCTGGAAGATCAGTAAACTTCCTTGTAAACTGTACACAAGAAAGATTTTATCCTGATGGAAATAATGTCAGTAAAATAAAAATCAAAGTGGAAACAACTGGAAACAGTTTAAATCTGCTATCTAGAACATGGACCAAGGCATTAAATTGGCTTAACGGAATTCCCCCTGGAATAAATCTTTGCCACAAAATCCATCCGTGTTGATATCATCCTAACAGAAATGTTTGTGTTCGAGAATAAAAAACCAGCAGGGTCAAAAATATATAGGAGCCCCAAATGATCAAGTCAAAATGTCCCACACTCCCCACGGGTCCTTCAAACCTGTTTCCAAACTGGACTCAGTTTTCCTTCCTCATCCACCCCACACCCCTCCTCTTGTTTCCTCTCCCTGACTCCTCTACCTCTCTTACCACCTTTCTCCTAACACATCTGACCACATCCTGCCTTTTCTGGCTCCTAAAGTTTTCTCAATATATTCTACCTCCCCATTCCCACTCTAATTCCTGCTGTGGAGGCCATCACCACGGCTAGGCAACAGGCTCTTACCTGGTCATACCGATTGCCTTGACTGTATTAAGCCACTCCACGCGCTGCCTAGGAAGGAGATCTTTTGGAAAGGCAAATCTGATCATATGTTCTTTATAGGTTGCCTCCGCCTCGTGCCTGGCTTGCAAGGCTCCTTGTGGTATGTATGTCTCCAGCCTCAACCCCACAGCTGTTACTATATTAAGCCTCTCTCTGTGTCTTGTCTTGCCAGCCTCTCTCTGGCTCAAAGGCAACGCAAATGCTTCCCTTTCCACCCCGGATCCTGCTACCTCCACCCCAACCCCTAGAATCCCTGTGCTAGTGAATTTCCATTCATCCTTCAAGAATTAAATTGCAATTGTCTGTTTTCTCGTCTGTCTCTCCCACTAAATTATAAAGTTCTCAGGGCAGGATCATGCCTTATTCATCATTATATTCTTAGTACCAAGTACAGTGGCTGACATGTAATAGGATCTCTCTATGTATCTGCTAAACTGATGGATGGATCTTATTTAATCTGCACAACAATCCTGCACAGCAGGCATTGCTACCCTTATTTAAAGAAGCGCCAAGAAGTTAAATAATTTGTCCAAGTTCCTATAGCAAGTAAGAAGTTAAGACTTAAACCACGAGTTTAACTAAAATGTGCATGTTCTTTTTATTCCACGATGCGGTGCTTTTTAATTGTATGCAACCAAAATACAGATATGGGGACACAGTTCCTACATACATGGCATTGAGAGTCAACAGAGAGAACAATGCATTAAAAAAATCATTGGAACCAAGTGTTGGACTATGGGTATATAAAAAGAGAACGGCCATGGCGGCGGGGCGGGGGGGAGTAGGAAAGACTATGAGGGGTTATTCGAATTAGGGTTTCAAGGATGAGTCAGAGCTTGACTGGCAAGGCTGGGAAGTGAATTCTGGGCGGATGTAGAAAATGAGTTCAATTTTCTTATACATCAGTTGCTGCATCAAATAAGCTTAAGAAATTAATATTCTCCCTGTGTGTAGTATAGATGACAAAGCTGCTAATGCTAATATTTCAACGTTTCAAAACACCAAAGTGATTAAATGTATGAGTTTAAGTGCCAGTGAGATGATTTCTCAGAAGCGTTGAGCATGATGCTGCAAGCGTCTCTCTTGGGCTCTGCCAGAGTCCTAGCGTAGGCCATTATGAACGTATTTCTCCATGTCTTGGACCTCATCAACCTATTCTGCTGTGTTCCGAGTGCTAATTAAAATTGTATGCTGCCTGCCAAAGTAAAAGCGCTTACATTAAAATACTGTGTCCAAATTAAATGGCTCAAAACAGAGTCTGATTCCAAGTTGACATACAGCTCTTAACCCACCCCATAATTGTGGGGGGAGAGGGATGAGACTCAGACATAAGATTTAATAGTGCATTCTTTCTGACCTTTATAATTATTCAATCTACCATTTAAAGTTTATGAGAAGCAGCTTTCAAGTCATCATCCCATTTCATCCTTTCAATACACTGAAATGACTTAATCTGGAATTTTGAGGTGAAATGTGATATTCTATATGTGAAGAATGCACTGGTTATCATTACAATGTATCTGTAATTCCCTGTCCAAAAAAAAAAAAAAAAATCCTTTGCCTTATCGCCAAACAAAACAAATTAAAAAAAAAAAAAAAGTTTGTTCTGCAGGGCACCTGGGTGGCTCAGTCAGTTAAGCATCTGACTCTCGGTTTCGGCTCAGGTCCTTTTTTTTTTTTTTTTTTAAAGATTTTATTTATTTAACACGGATAGAGACAGCCAGCGAGAGAGGGAACACAAGCAGGGGGAGTGGGAGAGGAAGAAGCAGGCTCATAGCAGAGGAGCCTGATGCAGGGCTCGATCCCATAACGCTGGGATCACGCCCTGAGCCGAAGGCAGACGCTTAACCGCTGTGCCACCCAGGCGCCCCTCGGCTCAGGTCCTGATCTCAAGGTCATGAGTCTGAGCCCCATGATGGCTCCCCGCTCAGGGAGGAGTCTGCTTGAGATTCTCTCTCCCCCTCTCTTTCTGCTCCTCCCCACCCCTGCTCATGCTCTCTCTCTCTCAAATAAATATTTTTAAAAAGGTTTGTTCTGCAAATGTTACATTTAAGATAAATTTTCAGAAAAAAACGATGTTGGTAATACTTCTTAACTAGATATTGCAGTTGGACATTGGGAATAAGACAATACATGATACATGCCCAATAGACACGGACTAATGTTCTAATCGTTCTACTCAACAATTATGAGTAGTGGTGCAAGCAAATCTCACCATATATGAAGATCAAAAAAAAAATTTTTTTTGAGTTATTCTTCAACTCTTTCATCCCCTAATTTCTCATTCCACTTCAACCATTCTTGCTCATTATTCTGTCTATTCAATGCTCTGAGTCAGTCTGGAAGTTCCACTCAAACACTCTGCATCCTCCTACCTCTTCACTCAGTATATGCTCCTCGGTCTGTCTGTGAGGCCTTTTTGTTACCTCCCTCAGCCCCATTTCCCACCTGGCAAACACATCTTCCAAGACCCATGCAATGCCACTTCTTTCTAAGCTCTCCTGGTTCTCCCCAAAGCAGAATTACCCAGACTCTCCTTTGAATTACCATGGCACCTCATTCATTTGTCTACTGTGGTCCTTAACACACTGCAATATCGTTACTTGTGGATGGGAAACATATCTCATTTATCTTCGCTACTCTAGGGTTTTGCACAGTACCTGGCACATAAGAAACATTCAACAAATATTTATTGAATAAGCAGGGTTAAAGTATGCTGATGAAAGGTAAGCAACTGAGGGTAAACATTGCATTTTTAGAACAGGGTGTTGGAGGTCATCCGAAGAAAAATATGACAAACTTCAGCCAAGTCGACATTTAACTTCAACCTAAAATAATGACGTATCTGAAATCTCATCATCTTAGAACTGAAAGGAAACTTTGAGACAATCTAGCCCGACGTCTGCTATATGGATCAAGAAACTAAGACCTGGATCTCATCTCAGGTTTCACGCTAGTAAGCAGCAGCACAGAATCCTAACTCAGGCCTCTCAAGTCCAGGTTCACAGCTTTCTCTATTTTACTCTGCTGTCTCTCTACTGAAGACATTTGCTAGTCTAGTGCCATCAGTTGAGACTAAATTCTAGGGTCTAGTCCCGACGAAAATTTGAGCTACTTTGGTGCAGACACACAAAAACAGATTATTTTGAGAAAACCATCCGTTAGCTAGAAACAAGTGTTTGCATGGGTGAATCCACCTGTGTGTTTCTATGGGTCCCTGAAGGATTAACAGACACTGCCAATCTGAATATTTGGTTTAAAAAATTATAGACTCAGAAGAAAAAACTTTGTTGATATGTTATTTAAAAAACATATACCCTAAATACAAAGAAAATTATTAGCTTTCAAGAGAGAAGCCACTTACACTCTCCATAAAACAGAACACTGTCTATAAAACACCAGTAAAGAGACCATATCACACCAATTAGGCTCTCTCTGTAAAACATGATTAAAATGTTAGAGGTAAACAAACAGCAGAAGATTTAGAGTGGACATTAAGTTACCCAAAGTCAATGGCATCAACTTATTTTCGTACCTTTAATTACTTAATACAGGATTGATTTTATTGTCTACGTTTAGATAAACTAGAAACTGTGAAAGAGCATCTAAAGGTTGTAAAAATAAAATCAAATTGCATGAAACTTAATATTGTTTAGAAAAAGGATATCTAACCATGTCTGATCATAAGTTCCAGCATAATGAACAATAAAATTGAATATTTAAAAATAGTTCACAGCACTGGAAAATAATTTTTATTCATATAATTGATGTTATGATATATCTAAGTATATAGATGGGAGATCAGAGTGAAAATAAAGAGATGATAAATAATGATCGGTGCCTGATTTAGCCTCACGTTTCTTCGCAATCAACTACTTAGGTATGCATTATACATGTCAGATTTTTAACCGCAGCATATATCTGTCATCAGTGGGCATATACTCAGGGAAATGGGAATTAATGTTAGTACCAGCTTAGACAAAGCATAATTAGGAGGACAGAACTGTCCCAAGAAAATAATGTTTGCTAACACAATATGTTTTCTTTTTATTGCTATTTTGAAAAATTAGCCACATTACTATTCTCCCTCACAAAACGGTATACCTAAATTATAGCATCCATATGGAAGGTAAGAGGTAAAAGTTGTTCATTATTTGAAATTGATACGAAATTAGAGAATGTCAGAAAAAACAGAAGGATTTTGCATATAAACATAAACTTAGAATATTGGAAAGGTCATAGTAGATGTATATAAATGAGCAATCTGAAAACCCAAGGCCTTGAACTCAGATAAACACATTTCTAAAACCTGGAAAGCAGAAACCCTTAGGGAGGATAATTTCGAGAATCTGAAAATCTATTATGCATTTATAATACATTTTGGTAACAAAGATGAAACAGAGAGAAATACTTAAGTTTGCACAAGAAGAGATAAAATTTTAAAAATAGGTGTTTTGGGGTGCCTGGGTGGTTCAGTCAGTTAAGCATCTGCCTTTGGCTCAGGTCATGATCCCTGGGTCCTGGGATTGAGTTCCATATAAGGCTCCCTGCTCAGTGGGGAATCTGTTTCTCCTTCTCCCTCTGCCCCTCCCCTGCTTGTGCTCCCTATCTCTCTCTCAAATCAATCAATCAATCTTAAAAAATAATAGATGTTTATGACACCCGAGAGTCCATTTACTTTTAACTACCTTAGAAACAGAAAGGAGAAAGGAATAGAAAAAATATTAGGATGGAAACACTGATGAATGAGCAGAACGAAAGCAAATTGCAAGGCAAGAGTGAATGATCACAACCCAAAAGAACTTAACGGGTGTGTAAGTAAAAAGAAAAAATTACTCTTTTTTTTTTTTTTAAGATCTTATTTATTTATTCGACAGAGATAGAGACAGCCAGCGAGAGAGGGAACACAAGCAGGGGGAGTGGGAGAGGAAGAAGCAGGCTCACAGCAGAAGAGCCTGATGTGGGGCTCGATCCCATAACGCCGGGACCACGCCCTGAGCCGAAGGCAGACGCTTAACCGCTGTGCCACCCAGGCGCCCCAAGAAAAAAATTACTCTTATCTTGATCCATGAGAATTCAACCAGAAACACTAGAAAAAAGTAAAAAATGTATCCTGAATATCTTGTAAAATCTTCTGATTACCAATGACTATTTGATAAGTGGCCAAGAGAAGCAATAAATAACTCACCACCAGGGAACAATGAAAACAGGACAATAAAAATTCTGAAAGACAAAATCCAACATGAACTCAATGATAAATAAAATCACCTTTACTGGGTGCATTCTCAAAGGAAAGGCTTTGCTAGCCCAAATTATAAAGAAGGATTTTAACAGTTACCAAAAAATTTTCTGGAAAGTCTGAGTTTGCTCTGCAAATAGATTCTTGTCAATTAGCTGACTAAATGGTTAAAACCATTCTAAACACGACATGTCTACTTTTTTATGGGTAGAATGAAAAATGAACAATGTGCTTTCTCTTCAAAGAGAGAAATCTGGAATGGAAAGCTTGCTAAGTCATCACCATGGTCCCATTCATCTGTATTTTGGAATTTTCAAGAAATTTAAAATCTAAACCTTTTATCTGATCATGAATAAAACGTCCTACTAGCCAATGTAGTATGGATTTGTGTTCATACACTTTTATTACATAAATATAGCCTACTTTTAGATCTTCAGAACAGAATATTTTTAATAAAACATGCCTTTTAACAAAATACACTTTTCAATAGGGTCTATTTCAAATGGTTTCAGTCCTATATTCTCCTGCCACATAAATGCTTTTAGAAATAAGGTTTTGCTCATAACTGTTTTAGTTATCTTGTAACGGGTACATTAGAATCAAAGGTACCGTATTAAATTTGTGCTACATCTCCCAGAAACAAACTGCATTGGTGTCCTTTAGAAATGCATGGAATAAAGCCCAGACAGGATAAAACTTAATGAGTAGTGGCCCAAAAGTGACTGCCGAAGATAGAAAATATTAGTACTCAAACTCAGAGATTCAATAAACTCACATAAATTTGCTTGCTCTGGGCCAGCACTCTATTTTATTTCTTTAGAACATCAGTTGCAAAGCTGTTCCGATTTTTAAAAAAACATCAACTCTTACTTTTCTCTTTGAAGATAAAATGATGAATTAAATGCAGCAAGACATTTTGCAAATTTAACACCTGGCATTTACGGTTTAGAAAAAGTCGTGTACTACTGAAATAAACTTTTGACCGAGAAATACAAAATTAATTTAAACTGTTATCTGTCCAGTGGTTGAATCTATACTATCAAAATTAACTGTATGACAGTAATCAGCTCAAATACCATTTCAGTTGCTGTTAAATGCCACCTTAAAGCAGTGTTCTTAGATGGAGGTATGCGTGGGTACAATATGGGAAACTTGTTTAAAGTGGGTTTCTACCCTGAGGCCTGTAGTGAGGACTGGAAAGGTCAGCGAGAGCATATGGGTTCTCAAAAAGAGACGCAGAACTAAAGCATGGATCGTAAAGGTCCATTAAAGACTTACATGTCTTTGATGTGTTATCAGTAGTTACCGCATTTTAATCCCCTGCATTCAGATTTTAGACCAAATTACAAAGTAGTTCTGTAGTTAAGGATTTCATGCTTTTCTATAAATCTTCATATATAGGCATACCGAGCTATTTTTAACCCAAGAGTCCAAATATCTAAGAAAGCGTCTGCAAGGATGTTATCCCAACATTTTGGAAGAGGCCATCAAGGTAATGTAGTCCAATATGCTATAGTGGGGACAATGAAACATAAAGAGGTCACATGTGTTACCTTAGTCAAAAGACTCTTTAACTGGGGAGTCAGAGAGAGTATAGGCCTTCTCTTGATTCAGGATCCTTGCAAGTCATCAAAATACTTGATGTTCTTGGTACTCAGGAAAAGTATATAGAACTAATTTCAAACATATTTATGGGCATATATATATATATTAAGTGCTATTAAGCTAAAATGCTTTATAGTTGAAAAGTAAAACCTACTAAGTTTAAATGAAAGGAAACATTCAAAGTTATCACTAAGGAGAAAGAAAACGGGAAACTGTATTTTTTTTGGCTCCTACTGTAGAATAGGTAGGTATTGCCCCATTACCGATGAAAGGCACTGAGAACCAGTTTATAGACTCCACAAGATAGTTTTCTGGAGCTTGAATCCATGGCTCACGCACAGTGGGTTCAATTTATTTTGTTCAGTCACGAAATCAAAATTATTGTCTTTAATTACTAAAATATGGAGATATGCAATTTATTTTTTAAAATTATGTATATTGGGGCTCCTGGGTGGCTCAGCTGGTTGAGCCTCTGCCTCTTGGTCTCCGCTCAGGTCATGATCTCATGGGTTGTGGGAATGAGCCCATACTCCCTGCGCCCCCTTCCATCTCCACACTCAGCGGGGACTCTGCTTGAGTTTCTGCCTTCCTCTCCCTCTGCCCCTCCCCCCTCTCATAAATAAATCCTTAAAAAATAGAATAAAATTGTGCATACTACTCACCAGATTTCCATTCTTTTTAAAAATATTTCGTGCTTTGCTATTTTCAAAACACAATAGCCACATGATAGATATTACAACCAGAAGGTACAAGAATACACACTTAATTAAAAATATGTGCAGCAATTTTACAAGCTCTTAAATTTATATCAGTTATGCATATTAAAATGTAACTTTGAATATATAAATTCCTTTCTTAAGAAAGGTTTCTTAGCTTATTAAATTTTTCCCTTCTCCCCAGCTTCTCATTCTTGCTCTTCACTTTCCTCAATTAAAAGTATTTCCCACGAGTAAAGTTATTTCTTCGACCATCAGCTAGGACAGTGACATGTGAACAGCACACCAGCTCACTGTTTGCTGAATGGTTTAAATTACTGTACCTCATTGTCATCCAAATCCTGTTTTTCCCTTGTACCTGAACTCAGAATGTAATCTGATGTCTCTTTAACGGTGAGAGTTGTCATGTTTTAAAATATTCCCATTGTTTTCTAAAGGTGGTATTTTAAATCTAGGCCTGTATCTTTTTACAGCCGATATAAAAAACATTATGAAATCTCAACTGCTATTTATTTTCCTTGGAGAACTGGTTCTTCTGTGCCATGTAACTTACTTCTTACTTGAGATTATTTGTAAGTTAGTATTTTGAAGATTTAGAATACGCATTTGAAAACACCCTTTCCTGGTTGCAGAAGGTTGAATTAACCCAAAGCAAATAAATTTTTGTATTACAGTGAGATATTTGATTATCTAATCATCAAAACCCATACAAGGGAAGAATAGTGTTAAATGAAAAAAAACATTATATTGTTTTCAAAATGCTTTTTAGTATGTTGACTTCATAATGGGTTTGAAATTGTGCAGTTTTATAAAGTATTAGATCAAATAATACAGCTCCAGTGAAAAGACCCAACTGATGAGAAACTGCAAGTCCCTCAGTTTTCCCCTCTTCATTTTGCTTCTCTGTGTGTGACACCTTCATACCTAGAATGTACACAGCTTCTCCTTTCCTCTTTGCTATTTAAAAAGGATAGGCAGCCTTTGGACAGTGTTTTTCCTAGGGCCTGATATAGAAAATGAGAGAAACCCATTCCTACAACTGCCTGCTTTAGGAAAATTTCAAATTTCTTCCCTTACAACTCCTGTTGAGTTAAAGGCAGGGGCAATAAGCCAATAAATACGGTGCGGCAGGAAATGAGAACTGACATAAACAAGCAATAAAAGTCTACTTCTTGAAATCAGTCAACAATGGAATGGGGATAGTATTATATTATAAAAGATCAGAGAATAATAGAATTCGAGCTGTAAGTAATCTTAAAGGCCATAAAATTCTCAGTACCTTTTGATTTTCAAAATGATTCTCAGGATTTGTCCAGAGCATTTGTTTTTGTCTGATTAAGGCTCAGTTTTGACTAAGTATAACACAACAGAATTACATGGAGGACGGTCACAGTAATGTTCAGAATTGTGCTCCTGTTAACTGTTGGTTTACGAAGGAGAGTAAGGATGTTCCAAAGATTGGTTTCTCCTTTTCCAGGGCGGGTGAGGGTCAGGTCCCACCTCTGGGGACTTTTTAGTCCATCTTGGGCCCTCATCTGGGCTCTTACCCTGCTGTCAGATTGGCAGATGGCTGCTTTCGGCATGCTGCCGCAAACAGCCCACTGTCAAATTTGCTGAGTCTGCAAATTTTGGTACTCACTAGTGACAACAGAGCCCTCAAAGTTCTCTGATCAATCACCACCAGGAGCTCAAGTTTGCTCTATTCATACCCGTTTATATCTGGCTGTCAAGTTTAGGTCTAGGGAAAATTTCGGATAGCTAATCAAAAGGGCAACAGGCACAGGTCGGTTCTTAAATTGGCAAATCGACCTGCCATGGTCACCCTAAATAAAGCACGCAGTAACCACGTGAGAAGCAGGTGGCAAAGGCCCTCGCCCCTTCACTGGAGTATTTTCCTTTGCACCATTTCTACGGCGGGTGGTCTCGACACCGCGCTTCGTGCACAATTACTCGCCAGAGCCCCGAACGATGGGCCAAGTAAAGCTGCCGCCCAGGTGATGGAGCAGGGGCACCGCGGCAGCCAAGATCCGAACCCCAACCCTAATTCCGAAAAACAGCCTAGTACGCCCGCGGGCGCATGAAACGCATAAGGCACCCTGCTCCTCGGTCTTCCCCTCCGTGCCCCCACCTGTAGGGCAACATCCCCGAGCTCCTTCTTGCACGAGTATTTTGGAAACTGTCAACGGAAACCCAGAGGCCAGGGAATGTGACGGGCGACCATAAATACGCAGAAGAGATAGAGCCCAAATAGCGGACGTATGGAGTCAGGGCTCGCGGGGGTCGGGGACCTGGAGCCGGGCCCTCGCTGCCGCGGCAGCGCGGGCGGTGCCAAGACCGGGCAGGCGGCGCCGGCGCACTCTGGGCACCGAGCCTGCAAAAGGGGCCTCGGGCGGGCGGCCGGACACCTTGCAGACGGCGGGCAGCGGGCGCAGCGACCGACACCCCGGAGCTCCTCCGCCGACCCTCCGTCAGCCGCCGCGCCCGGCCCGCTGCCGCCCGGTCCCCGACCCGAGTCCCGGAGGCGGCCGCTTTCCCCGGCCGCGCGGCCCGGCCGCATGGAGCCTGGCGCGGTGTCCCGGACTGCGGAGCCCGCCGCGGCGCGGGATGCTACCGCACGCCACTCGGAGGGTAGGAAGAAGATGGCGGCGGCCGTGGCTGCGGCGACGGCGGCGGCGGCCTCCCACGCGCCGCTGACGCCAATGGCGCGCGCCGGCCGGCGAGCCGCGGATGGCGGCGGCGGCGGCGGCGGCCCGGGCTCCGGCGAGGGGCGGGGCGAGGCCGGGAGGGGGCCGGCCGCAGGCGGAGGCCGGGCGGGAGGCTGGAGGGAGGCGGCGGGGACAGTTTGTTGTGCTCGGAACATGGCGGGCGTCGGCGATGCGGCCGCCCCGGGAGAAGGCGGCGGTGGCGGCGCGGACGGCCCGGAGCGGGACGGCCGCGGTGAGGCGGAGCAGCCGGGAGGCGGTGGCAGCGGCGGCCACGGGCCCCCGCCGGCACCTCAGCACACGGAGACGCTGGGCTTCTACGAGAGCGACCGGCGGCGGGAGCGGCGCCGCAGCCGCGCAGGTGAGGCGGGCGGGCGGGCGGCGCTAGGCCGCGCCGAGGGCGGCGGGGAGCGTCGCGCGATCCCGGGCCCCTGCCCCGCGGCCGCAGCTGCCTCCGGGGCCGCCCGGGCTGTGGGTGCGCGAGGTTCCGCGGCTCCCGGGGCTCCGTGGCTCCGCAGCCGCTGACAGCTCGTCGGGCGGGGTCGGCGCGCGGCACCGGGGCCCCCGCGGCACTCGCCTGGCCAGGTGTGTCCGAGAGACCACGCTGCGGCCCGGGAAGTTCTGTCCCGGGTCACTTGACCGCTTTGGAAAGGTCCTTCAGAAGGACCCCCGGGGTATGCTCCCCCCAGTATCGTTAGCGAGCACCTCCTACGTCGCAGGGAGCAGCAAACCGAGAAGCTCAAGGCTGATTTCTTCATTATGTTCATGCCAAGGTGACTCTTTCGTTGTGTATTTTGAGGGAACTTGAGCCATAGAAACCTGTTAACTTGCCCTCCAAATACGTGTTCCTCAGCCGCAGCTAGCAATGTGGTAATGACCGCGAAGTTCAGTACTTTTGCCCAGAACAGAAATACGTAGAAACATCTTTTCAAGATGTTACCTATGAACTTTTCCTAAACCGAAACTTAAGCCTCTTAGAAAAAAAATGGCTGTATGGGAAGAGATGCCTTTGTGAATCCTACTTTCAACCACCAATTTTAAGCATGTTGTTAGAATATTATTTTTTAAACCGTGGGATTCCTTTTTTTTTTCATTTAAATTGCATTTGTAATCATACTGTAGTTGTATATTAGGCTTAAAAGAAAAAGAGATTTTGAAATATATGTTTCATTGAGTATGGTAAACACATTAACATTTTTATGTAATTCTAAGTTTTAAAGGGCAGCTGAGCCATAGCTCCATTAAATTTCTTCCCCAAAAATTGCTTCTGGTGGGCAGTAGGGTCTCCATTAGCCGTTATTTCCTTCAGTTCCTGCAAATGAATGTTAAGTCCTAAGGCTTACTGCATCATCACTTGTACTTGGATATGAAAATGTAGGAGCACTCAAACACCAGCAGGTTGATCAGGTGAGATTCTTTTGATTTGCTCATTCTCACAAGTGGACGCAGGTAAGATTTTGAAGGTCTGTATATTTGAAAAATTAAGTACAGACTGTGCCTTGTTCAGTCTTTTCCAGTTAACCACTTAAAAATTCTCAACTCTGTTTGATTTAGTTGTCAAATACTTGCTTTCAAGAGTATTTACTTTCTGAACTGGCAGGACCTAAGTAAGATGGTATTAAATCTCTCAGCTGTCTGTTTACTGACTTAGACTTGAACNGCTCTGGTGCAAATGGAAACAAGAGTGGCCAGGTTTCACTACAATGGCTTTAAAATATTTCTGAGTTTCAGGAAAGCCAATATTATAAGAGCCCTTTTTGTTGTTGTTTGCATAACACAGAAAATGAAGTTGTCAGGAGCCTTTTGATGAGCACAGATGTTCGGTTTTTGGAATAACCCCTAACACCCCATTCCTGGCCCTTCCTGAGATGGGTCTGAATACCTTGTACCATGGACTTCCTCAGACTTCACACCACGCACGCATTCTTCATCAACATGAGTTTCTGAGCGTGGTTTACTTAACCTGTTGGAAGTTGGACTTTTAACCCAGTTGCAGAAAGTCTTTATCCGGGAGACACTTCCAGCTTTAGTTGTTGGGGTGGCCCTCGTTTTTTCCCTAATTCCATCAGTCTTGTGTGAGGAGAGATGACTGTGGCAACTCTTGGGGATCAAGACTTAGGTAAGAATCCCGGGAATATTTCAGCTGGGGTCACCAGCCAGTGTTGTTCCATGTGGGCCCCAGGTGACTCTTCTCGTCACACAGCTCTTGCCCCCGCTGGCATCCACCCTGTAACTCTGATGCCGCATTGGTTGGAGGCACACCCTGGAGATTAGAATTCTTTCAGCCATTCTTAAACACCCAGGCTGCTAAGCGGCTCTGCTTCACCTTGCTGTTCTAGCATCGCCCCTTTCTACTGCTCTGTAACGTTTCCCTCCTCTCTAGTCCAGAGTTCAGAAAACTGTTCCCTAGGGGTTGGCCTGGGCCAGAGGGCCTTTGAGTGGCACCACCTAGTGTCATGTGGGAAGCATTTCTCCCTGAATCAAATGTCTTCCAAGCCTCTCTGCTTATACTTAAGGTGTTACTTGGTTGACACACAGTGTTGCATTAGTTTCAGGTGTACAGCAGAGTGATTCAACATCTCTGTAGGTTATGCTGTGCCCTGGCTACCATCGTCACCATACGTACTTGTCCATTTTAATTCTCATGCTGCCTCTGATACTCTAGGCCTCCTCTCCAGTTTAGGTCAAGCTTTGTTTTTCCCTTTGAAAGTCATAATCTTAGTGTCTTGGTGGCCTAATCATCAGTTAGTTTGAAGGTCCTCTCTATTATTTCTCTCAAGGAAATTAGGGGTCTTATAAATGTTTGTTGGCCTGTCCCAACAACCTAGGATTCCATGAATGAATACACAGACTAGGTGCTTATCCACACCCTCCCCATCCAAGTAAAATAATTCGAAATATAGTATTTGAGGTTAATATTTTTGTTTTATACCTGTCTTTGTCCATTTAAATGTTTAGAAGATCTATACGAATATTCATTTGTATATGAGCCATTACATATACCATGTACGTGTATCTATATCAAGTGTAAGCTTTTGTTTTGTTTCTCATTTCAAACTCTTTCAATCACTTGATTCTCTAAACTCTGTCTTTGACTTACACGTAGCCAGGCACTGGGTTGAAGCTGTTCCTCTGGTATTAGTACTTATACCCTAACATAGTGCGAAATGAATATTCCACTCATCATACCTGTTCTCTTTCTCTCTCTCAGAACGTTCGTTGTGTATTCCACTGTTGCCTTATGTGGTCGCCCTTCTTGGGCTCTGGGTATAGTGCAGACCTACAAAATCATCTCTTCTGTCTTCTTTTGTTCCTGCTCTTAAAAATAATACCAACTTCTATTGTCCTTTTTGACATAAGCTCAGATAATAAGTACATATTACCATAGTTTTGTACTTGTTCCCCACTTCACTCATCTGTAAAAGTTCTAAGGGGGAGAGTTGCTGTATAGCCATGTTCCCGTTTAGGAATCTACGTCCAGCAAGTCAGCTTTGAACTAAGAATTAGGCAATCTGTTCTTGGCTTGCTTTGGTTGTTGAATTGCTTTTAGACTCCGTGCTTGCTTAGACCACTTGCCTAATTCTTTTGGCTCTGTTTCATGACTCCGCTACTAAATGGTTCAGTATCAGAAGTACCTAAGTTGGCTCTAGTGCCCATGAAGACTTAAGAGTAGAAGAATTGGTGCAAAATAAGCATCGTACTTACTGGTGAGGATGAAACAATTACCTATATGATGCAGGTGTTGGAGTATGCATAGGGATAGGTGTTGCTTGTAAAACAGAAGAACTTCAAGTAAGGTTATGGGTGAACAGTATTGTATCTGATTTCAACAGTGCTGTGGGACCTGTGTTTTTCCTTTTGTTTAAATGGTGACTCTCCACTTCTAGAGCTTATACTTGTTATCCGTCTCTTTTGCTGCTTTTCTTTCTTTACCCATTTTAGACCTCTTACTTTACCTCCGTGAGGGAATGGTCAGAGGCAGGAAGAAAGCGTAAATCCAAAAAAGCCAACTGAGCTCCTATTTACAGTTCCTACAAAAGACTTCGAGTGGGACAAATGTTTTAACTCTTCATATTCTCTACGCCGTGTTTTTTGTGTAATTGAAAATTTAAATTCTTATTACAATTAATTTATTTTTATTAAAATACCTTTTCATTTAATCAGTCCTATACTCCATGCAGTATGTTACACTGTTATCCCTGTGGCCCCAAACTTATCTTCATGGATGATTAAAGGCTGTTATTCTGAAATTATACTCTAGTCAATTAATTTCTCACTTACAAAGAGAAGTAACGATAACTGTAAAACTGACTGTGAAGTTACTTGGAGTAACCATACCCCGAGATAGGTAATGTAAAACTCTCCTTCTCTCTGATACACCATTGCTCTGCTTTTAAAACTCTCACTTGTTTTATTTAACTAGTACATGTAAATTAAACAAGCGATGAAAAGTTGTTTATTTTGGTCTTCGATGGGTCAGTATCCCGGCTTTTTAAAATGTTTAACTTCATCCTAGTTTACCCTCCAAAATTCATCCATGGCTGCTCATTTGTGGTCCAGTTTGAGGAATGCTTGGGTGAAACAGGTCTTTGGAAAGACTATAGCATTGACTGTCAGATTACTGACATTCTGATCCCATTTTTAGTCCTTAACCCTGTAACCTTGTGACTTTTGAAACAGTCACTACTCTTTGTGTCCCTGTTTTCCATCTATAAATGTATAAATTTATGAATATTCTACTTATTGTTTACTTCCCTAAGTGAGACTTATTTAGAAGCAATTTGAGGGTCTTAAAAATTTGAGTGGTACCTTTACTGTTATTTAGGAAGACAGAATCACTGTTGTATTGATTTCTGTTTCGCCTCATATAAGGATGTACCTCTAGGTTTGTGTTACAAACTTAGGTGTAATATTTTCACATAACCTTAGTAAAGTTTATTACTATTTTACATTATTTAAGACTATGAAGATTTGTATGTTTTATAATTTTTTCCTAACAGTTAACCAATATTACTTTCAAATTTTTTAATGGTCAGTGCTATTTTAAGAAAGATATATTTAGACATATTACTTAACATTTAAATATATTTATGATTACTCATTACTTTTAATGAATACTTTTGTATCCTGGCTTCTTATTTCTAAAACAAGCTATCCCAGAAGATAATTAAACATAATCTTCTTTTAGGGATGAGGAGGAAGCAATTTATACTGTACTTTTCCTCAATTTAAGATATGGGAACAAGAGCATTTCTGCAGTAAATGATGAATATTGATTAAAAATACTCCAGAGGAACTGATTTGGATTTATTATTGGTATTATTTCCCTTATATGAAATATTCACAAGTTGCAAAACTTAGTTCTTCTAATGTACAAGCACTTGTTTGTATTACAAATATTTTTAAAAGACGTGCTGACATTTCTTCTTGGTAAGAACTAGATAAATGAACTAAAATTGGTTGACATCTAAAAAGTTAAGTCAGTGTTTGCAAAATAAACTTTTGGATTACTTCGGAAAATAATTTGTTTTTAAAATATTAAGAGAGGTGTTTGGCATAACAAGTGAGAGCGACTTTTGTTAAGAAGAAATGAAATACCACCACAGTATGGAAGAAGTTAAGGTGGACTTAGCAGAATTCTTGAGGGGTGACACCCCCGGTGAAGGAAGTAGCCTTCTTAGATAATTAGCCAGGCAGCTATACCCAAATATCTCAGGACAAATAAGCTCAGATAAATCTGTAGAATGCTAGAGAACAATGTTTAAAACAACAAGAACAAAAACAGTGAACCACAGCTATACTTTGGAACAGAAGATTAAGTAGCATCCTGCAAAGTATATCTATGGCTACGGGAGGTGGGAGCAGCTGACAGAGCAGCAAGGCTGACTTACCAGCTCAGGCTGCAGGGCACTGTAAGCCCCTTCTCCTTCAGTATGAATCGAAGGGCTCTTTCTGCCCCGTCGAAGCCTGGTTAGCGCTGTTATCTTCTCTTGTGTGATTGTCGGGTAGATGGATGCTAATTATGGTGTAGGAGAGAAAGCACTCTGGACTTGGAGGTCAGAGATCCAGATTCTGTTCCCAGTTTGCATCTTAACCTTTCAATGACTTTGGACAAGTTTCTTAACCTCCACGATTCTGTTTCTTCATTTGTAAAACACGAACACCATTATCTGCTCTCTTTAGCTCTCAGAATTGTTGTGAGAATTTTATGAAGTACTGTGTGCAAGACCTTTGTAAACTGCCTCTTGGCATAAAGTGGGAGGATCCTAATTCCGTAAGCAGGGCCAATTTTACAGGAGTTGGGGAGAAGAAGGTAAGGTAAAGCTTCTAAAATATTTCACCCCATGAAGCTTGGTTCTTTTGTTAGTATTGCTTTAATGTATCTTTAAAAAACCATTCTTTAGCCTGTCAGTGTGTTAATTGTGTGGTGTTAATTGTATGCAGGCACTTCCCTCAGATTCAGGCCTCACTGGGGGCTGGACATTGGGAAGATCAGGATTCGAGGTGCCTGCTTTCAAACAGCTGGTAAGGGAGCCGACTAGTTAATAGCATTAACTTCATAGAAGTAAACACAGGGTGCTGTATGTGAAACACCGAGAAAGAGGAGGTCGAGGGGAGGGGGGCCCAGTTTTCTAGAAAGTACATAGTGTCCTGTTTACAAAGCACTTGAGACAACGATAGGGAAAATAATCTCGTGCCACATGCACCCCAGTGTTTAGAGCAGCAATGTCCACAATATCCAAAGTATGGAAAGAGCCCAGATGTCCATCAACAGATGAATGGATAAAGAAGATGCTGCATGTGTGTGTGTGTGTATAAATGGAATATTGCTCAGCCACCAAAAAGAACAGTCTTGCCATTTGCAATGATGTGGATGAAACTAGAGGGTATTATGCTAAGCGAAATAAATCAGAGATAGACAAATACCGTATGATTTCACTCATGTGGAATTTAAGAAATAAAACAGATGAACATGGGGGAAGGGAAGGTAAAATAAAAATAGAGAGGGAAGCAAACCATAAGAGACTCTTAACTCTAGGAAATAAACAGGGTTGCTGGAGGTGAGGCGGGGGGGATGGGGTAATTGGGTGATGGGCAGTAAGGAGGGCACACGATATGATGAGCATTGGGTTTTATATGCAACTGATGAATCACTAAATTCTACCCCTGAAACTAATAATACAGTATATGTTAACTAAATTGAATTTAAATAAAAAATTTAAAAAAAATCTAGTGCCCAAAAGCACACACTTGGAGGGTAGACTGCTTGATTTTGAATCCTGGCTCTACCACTTTCTTCCTTTGTGACCTTGGAAGCCTCCTTAATCTCTCTATCCCTTGGTTTCTTCATCTGCAAAGTGGGAACAGCAGTTGAATATGCCTCATAGTTATGAGAGCTGTGCACTAAAAACATGTTTTTATCATTTTGATATTTTAAGTGCATACTTCAAAATTTTCCATTGCGGGATTTAAATGGGTGTTTATAACTAAAATTCTTGCATTTCTAGAAGTAGAATCCTCAGATACCACTGTTGTATATTTATATTTTAGTTAAGATACTTTCATGGGTTTATATTATTTGACTTGTTTACAGAAAATTAGTTATTAGATTAGATAGTTTGTTGAATATGCTTATTTGCTACATTACCGTTTACCCATGAAAACAGGATTGCAGAAGCAGCATCAGAAAACACTAGGGAACCACCAAACCAGAACTGAGTAATACCTCAGATCCTGTGAAATTACTAGTACGGAGTTCAAGACCTTGTGTCATGCTTTGCAGTTGTCTTGTGCTTTTATACGGATCCTCTCTCGGTCCCTTGGCCATCCTGCGTGGACCCCAGGCAGGTTCTAAAACTGCTCCAAACCTCAGTTTTCTCTTCTGTGAAATTGAGAACTATGACTTCAGCAGGGTCACAGGACTCATGTGTGATAGAGAGGATGCCAGAACCACCTTCTTCTGATTGCTAATCCGTGCTTTCCTTGTGGATCATAACAAAACTCTTATTATGGTAAAACTCGGTCAACTGCGTCATCAGGGAAGATGCCACTGAGGAGGATAATTTTCTAAGTAAAAAGGGTATAGCTGCCTCAGTCTTTTGATTTAATTTGCTGTTTTAAATTTAAAAGTCTGTAATAACTTGTTTCTGTATTTCCTTAACACAGCTGACATACTAGCAGGCTGCCTAGCCTCCCTCCCTGCCCTTACCGTGGATAACGCAAGCATCCTTGTCCCATACCCCGGGGCACTCACTGGCACTCACACAGCATGGCACTGTGTCCTTTTAGGGTGGAGGTTCGGATACCTGTTGGGTGACCCTTTACATTCACTTAGACACACACGCAGCTTGGAGGCTCCTTATCTTCCGTGGCAGCTGTGTCCAGTAAGGCGCCAGAGCTTGTCACTCTTTTCCTGCTCACTCTCCAGTCTCAGAAAATTCTGTCTCAGTCACAGGCTGTTTTCTCAAGAATCTGGTGTTCTCTCTGCTTTTGCCACTTCTGATTTCTGATTCTGTTTTTGTTCTCTCTGCCACACTCCTCTCTGTGATTTTTCCTCCTTCTTCGCTGATCCGTGTCGTCTTTTAGCGAGCATTTGTTGAACACCTGTGACGTGCTTTACCCGAAGATACAAAATAAAAGACAAAACCAGGCCCCCAAACGGGTGTGGTAGATAGAAGAAGCACCAGAAAAGGGTAGACGCTGTGCCAGCCGAGTGGGGAAAGGCTGCACTCTGTTCGGAAAACCTGGGACGGCTTCACAGAGCAGGCGCCTGTGTGTGGTCACCTGTGGGAGACTGGAAGGGAATTCTCGGGCCAACGAACCATGTCAGCCGACTTCCCTGTTTGCATGAAATGAAAAGTATCGTAACTAGAGGATTGTGACCTGGAGATTCAGCGGAGGCAGGTGCGAGGCCTGACTGAAAACACAGCCAGGGGCCACGTGGTAAGGGATTTGGTGTCGCCCCTGCGGAGGTGTAGGGCCTGGCCCGCAGGTGGCAGAGAGCAGCCGGTCTGTGAGCAGGCTGGTTCTGGCTGCCCGGCAGGGTCAGGGCTGAAGGGAGGAAAGACTAGAGGAAGGGTGTGAGTCAGGAAGCTTGGGTGGGAACTGGAGGGGGATAAGAAGGACCAAACTAGGGTGGCATATAGAGAAGGGGCAAGTTAATAAATGTGCCAGACGACGAGTCAGTGGGGCTTCGTGAGAGGAGAGGGGCAGCCCAAGCTTCTACCACACAGCTGTGTCACTGGTGGCGCACGAGCCGAAGTCAGGGCTGCAGGAGAGGGTCCTGAATGCCGTTTGCAGGTGCAGGGGAGGGTGCAGGGCTCAGGTGGAGTTGCCCAGGAGGCACCTGGAAATAGGGGTCCAGGTTCCCGGGGTCAGATATGGCGACTTTAGGATTCAGGTGATGGTTTTAACCATAGACTGTCCAAGGAGAATAGGAAAAAGAGAAGAGAGGACATGCCAGGGAGTAACAGCCTTCAAGGGTGGCCGGCATTTTACTGTGACTGGTGCTTCGTCAGGACACAGTGACTGGAACACTGAACCGGCAGACATGTAGAGGTCAGCTGGAGGGGCAGGAGCTGCCAAAGACACCCAGGTCCAAGAAGTCGGGCGATTAGAGAGAAGAGTGCCTGTGTTGGAGGGTGGGACGGGATGGGAATCATGGTGAAGTGACCTTTGGGGCTCGCTGGTGTCAGTGAAAAGTAGTGTAAGCACATTCTGTCCTGCCTTCAGAGAGGCCTACTGCTTCTCAATTTTTACATGAAAGGATTGACATTCATGACATATTTATTGGTATATATCAGCTAATCAGAACTTCCTTTGCTTTCTGGGGCACCTGGGTGGCTCAGTCGATTAAGCTTCTCCCTTTGGCTCAGGTCATGATTCCAAGGTCCAGGGATCAAGCCCCTCTTTGGGCTCCCTGCTCAGTGGGGAGTCTGCTTCTCCCTTTCTCTCTGTGCTCGCGCAAGCTGTCTCTCACTCATATAAATAAATAATTTTTTTTTAAAAAGCACATCCTTTGCTTTCTAATTGGAAGACTGAACTGAATGAGAGTATATGTGTATATATATATTTTAAGATTTTATTTATTTGAGAAAGAGAGAGCACAATCAGGGGGACGGGCAGAGGGGGAAGAAGAGGGACAAGCAGACTCCCACTGAGCAGGGAGCTCCACGTGGAGCTCCATACCAGGACCCGGAGATCACGACCTGAGCTGGCGTCAGACGCTTAACCAGCTGAGCCACCCAGGCACCCTGAGAGTATGATTTTTATCTTTCATTGGTTTGGCTGTTCGTGTTTGCAGCTCACAAGCTTTCCTTTTCTGTCCTTCATACAGCAGATCGTGTTCTGGATCTAGCCAGCCTATAGTATATTAGAAAGTTCCCAATCAAATATTGTACCCTGCCTGGATTTGGTGGTACTAAGGCCTTCTAATCGGAACATCTGTTAGTATGTGAACAATACAGTTCACCTCTGGTGTCCCTGGCTTCAACTGTAAATGTACTGAGAGCAGGGAGCTCGCAGTGCATTTGGTGATTCGGCCTGCCCTGCGCGAGGCTGGAGTGGGTGGAAGTCTGCTTTTCTCTCCGTCTGTTTCAATCCCCAGATATCTCTCATGGTGACACTAACTCTCCAGAGAGATGACGAATCTGGAAGTTAAAGAAATGTGTGCACACATGCGTATATTTTTTTGTGTAACGTAACCTCTATACATGAGCAGGCCATTTGACCTGATACTCAGAGAACTAGCCATCTGTTCAGTGCTGGAGGAAGTAAGCTGTTTTAGGCCCACCAGGAGGTAGTAAGTCTCCTTCTGGGTCTTCCTAACAGCTTTTCAGGGGTGTTTTTGACTCTAGACTCTTCCCCATACCTGCAGACTTTAAATCCTGGTACTCACATAGATGCAATTCCATGAGTCAGTACTCATGAATGAGATCCACCTTCCCTGTTTGTCATTTTTTGGAGGGAACACCAACGCTGTGTTCGGTAAATGGATTACAAGGGCCAGCTCAAAGCAAAGAGGACAAATTGAAACCTTTGGTATCCTAACTTCTGGAAGAGGGCTTGGCCTCCTGGGGAGTAAGAATAGGAAGGTAATGGAATCAGGGGTCCTGAAAAGTCAGTGAGGTGATGGGCTGTCAGGGAAGTGTAACATGTTAGAAGGGGTTGGAACCTTAGCTTCTCAGCCCAAAGACTCCCGTGACAGCCAAGGGGAAAGTACTCAACCTCCTTCGGCCTTACTTTAATTTGAGACGAGATGATTCTGCATGAGTTTGTTTTGGAGGAACAGAGAGAACAGGTGGGCAATTCCAAGGAAAGGGAGCTCTCAGATCTTGCTGAGGTTCTACTTTGTACGGCTTAGTGTGATGATTAGCCTGTTGGAAAGCCTTCACCTAGGGCAATGGCATTATTTAGATACTTTGGCAGGATCTCTGAGGCTGAAGAAAGAAGTTGCACTCATATCCATGTCGTTCACCCAGGATGGTTTTTGGACCCTAGCAATGCCTGTTTAGGTGACTTGGCTCTCTTTTATCATATATAGAATCATACAGCTAGCTAGCTAACTAGATAGATAGGTAGTATAGATAGATACATTTATTCATTTTATGTCCTTGATCTCTACTCTCCCTTATGTCTGTCAGTCCAGGTCCCGTATCATCTATAAGACCCAGGACTGGGCTCTTGCAGACACTTTTCTAACTATTCTGGCTCATAGTAATCGTTCCTGTGGCGTTTTCCCTTTATACCACACAGAGTAGCAGTTTTGTCAATAATTTTTGCTGATCATTTATGTGTAGCTGTTCGGTTCTGGGCACAGAATTATAGATTGCTTTGTTTTATTCTCTTTTTGTTTTATATATGTATTATCTATGGCCCCAGCTAACATGTAAGTTTCTTGATAAATACTGTTCTTTTTGTTTTGTGTCATTTTCTTTTCCTGTAGAGCTTTCATTGTTGAGGTTCCTCAGTGCTGAACTAACAAGAGGGTACTTCCTTGAACATAATGAGGCCAAGTATACAGAAAGAAGAGAAAGAGTATACACTTGTATGCGAATACCAAGAGAATTGGAAAAGGTACTATTTTTTTTTCTATTACCAGACATCATTGTGAAAGTTATGTCAACATGTTAATGATACGAAAATAAATTGTGAATAGCTTGAGTTGAGTTTTTAAAATATTGGAAATAATGTGATCATAGGTAATTAAATATATTGGGAGTAGGAATTCCCATACAGGAAGAGGCTTTAAAACTTGTGTTTTTAGTGTAAGTAAGATCCAATGTTTCTTAACTTTGCTATGTATTAAACTTGCCGTATTTCCACTTGTGTCATGACCAAGTCACTTTTTCCAAGGAATTAATCTCTACCTACTCCTTTAGTTCTCATCAGTTTTCTTGTACTAGGGGCAGTATTTTTTCCATTCAGCATGACAAATTATTTAATTTCAGCCCTTTTAAAGGTTTCAGTTTCTTAGAAAGCCCTCATATTTAAAAACAAATGACAGTTTTTTCAAAGAAAAAGACGATTTGTTGCATCTTTGCCACAGAAAACCTCACATCCTAGGGTCAGTGTAGCCGCAGCAGCACTGAATCCATGCCCACGGTTCCCATGGTTGCGTCAGGTCTGTCAGGGCCAGTCAGATGGGACAGCAGGCCGCTCTTTTCCCTCTGCATCGCTGCAGTCGGTACATCTGAGCAATTCCAAGATTTCTCGCTAGAAAGGAAGAATTAAGTAATTCAGCTTTGGCTGTATCTGAACACAGTTTCGTGCTTTTATAGTAACATAAAACTTGCAATAGTTTGATCGGTTCCTTAGAATCTCACTTTCTGTTGGAGTGGCTGCCGGAGGAGTTTTGGGGCTTAGCTCAGTGAGAGCGTTCTGTAACAGGAGGGGCGGGGGACCGTGAGGAGTGAGGGCCCAGCTGGTCGGGCTGATGGTCTTTTACTTCTGACAGCCCGTCAGTGGGCTAGAGGGAAGGGAGGCAGCTGTCGAGTGACAGTTTGAGATGTGTTGCTTCACGTGGCTTCTTGGCGGCAGGTCGCCGGCCAAGCGCTGGCCGGAGAGAGGACAGTCGTGACGGTGAGACGGTGGTTGCCTGTGGTCGGGATCACCCCCAGTGCTTAGTGTGGTTGTGTGGCTGCTCTTCTAGGGAGTCCCGGGTTCCAGGGAAGAGTCAGGGCCGGGAGGGTGAGCTGGAGGAGTGTGGGGGCACTCTGCGCACCACTGCTCCCCCACGGCGGCGGCACCTTGATTTTGTATGTTGGAATTTATTTAAAATTTTGGCCAGGGATGGGGGGTAGTGTTTCTTTTGCTTGCCAATAATAATAATAATAATAATAATAATAATAATTCTGTCTTAAATACATGAACTTATTTTCTGAGGGCTCACTCTTTCCTTCCAATGATAAGCCAAGGCAGGGAAGTGTGAGGATACACTGCAGAGGGAATTGGAGGGAGGTGTGCTGGGGCCTGTATCCTTGTACAGGACGGTGCCAGCCACAGTCAGGTTTTACCCACATGGTCCCTTCGAGGAAAGGTTTTTCTCTCACCTGTGTGAACGTGGTGGATTCCCATTTTTCTCTGCGGAGCACACAGAGATTTGCCTGCCATCGTCTGCCAAGCTTTAGACACACCCAAGGGATTGCTTCCGAAGGAGAAGTGTGTGTCTGACCCCTTTTCTTACCCCTCACGTGGCAGACGTGGTGAGCAGCGGCCGCAGCCCTGATGATGGTCGGCTCACCCGAGGCATGGTCAATACACACGTCCTCCTCTTCACTGGCGACACTGACATGCCAAGCAGTTTCTTGGTGGAGTTCTCACAGAAACTTGCGAGCATTTCAGGTTTGTTATCGTGAGCGTTGTCTGCTGGGGAAAATGCCCACAGGTCTTGGTAAAACCTCAGTATAAGCAGAGTATTTTTCAAATCATGGTGCATTAAGGGACCACTGATGGGATGAGTAACCAATGAGGTGGGTTGCAGTCAATTAGGAATTATTTTTAATTTTTAATTTTTATTTTTTTTTAAGATTTTATTTATTTATTGGACAGAGAGAGACACAGCGAGAGAGAGAACACAAGCAGGGGGAGTGGGAGAGGGAGAAGCAGGCTTCCCACTGAGCAGGGAGCCCGATGCAGGGCTCCATCCCAGGACCCTGGGATCATGACCTGAGCCTAAGGCAGACGCTTAATGACTGAGCCACCCAGGCGCTCCTAGGAATTTTTTTTTTTAAAGAAAAGAATAGAAAAGTTATCAGAGTGCATTTGTCTGTAGGAGGGTAAGTATTTTGTCATGAAACTTTGGTTTTATTTGTGTGTGTAAGAGGCGTAACGTCAGAAAAGTTGAATTAACACTGCTTATGCACAATTGTAATAATTTTCTAATCCTGTTTCCTATTACAGAGGCTTTTGCTTTGAGCCTACTTAGGAAAATTTGATTTAGTCTCCTAGAACAACACTTCAGAAGCTTTATTGCTTAAAATGAACAAAAGGGTGTCGCATTTTTCAGTTTAGAGCAATTTCTTCTTAACTTCTCAGAGGCAGTGAAATATAGAGGAAAGCACAGTTCAGTTTCAGTTTAATCACAGGCATAAATATCTCATAACAGGGTGAGTTCCCTCTGGTGTCTCCCAGACCTTTATGTTATGAGTAGGGTTTCACTAGGCTTTTATTACAAGAGTTGGGGGGCTATCTAGACATTCATCTCGGTAAATTTATTGTCTAATTGGTAATACGTAGTATGTAATACCTTTCCCTGATATAGAATATAGAATACTTCTAATATATAACACTGTATTCATTTTTTGTTGTTTTGTTTTTTGGCAAATGCTATGATATTTTCATGTAGCCTTTTCAGGAGAAGAAACTCGACAAAGAGCACTTTGCTTCTACAAGGGTTGCACGCGCTACAAAACACATAGTTAATGTTTATTTATACTTTCAAGTCGAGAGTGGTCAACTCAGTATCTCTTACTGAACCTGTTTACTAATGTAAAAAAAAGTTCAGAATTTTTGTGTAATTTTCTCAGTGAAAAAACACATATTTGACTTTCAAAACAGGTAAATTGTTTATATATTCAAAATAGTATTTCCAGTGGCTGGCACTTTTTTTGTGTTTGAACTTCTCATTCCGATGTAAAGGGATACAATTTTGGAGTGTTTTGTTGGCCTTGGGGAGCATTTCTTCTTTTCCGCCAGAAATCCCTTCCTGCCTGTACCCACGCAGCCCTCGGGTTCTTGTCCTAGATCTGTTACCGTGTGTGATCTCTGGGGGGGCTGTAGTATTCTCTCTGTACAGCGGAGGACACTGAACTACACTTTGTCTGCAGTCTCAACTGAGACACAGGATAGTGCGGTGGTCAAGGGCACGAAGTCTAAAGCCAGCCTGCCCGGATTTCTACACTCCACCATTTATTAGCTGCGAGGCCTTGAGCCGTTCACTTCTGTCCATTTTTCTCAGTTTTCTCATCTGTATATTAATCATGGGATGAGCTCTATGTAAATGTTTTAAAGTATTTTATAGTCCTCACCTCAGCAACTTGGGGAATGTCCTGCCCTAGGAGAGCAAGAGAAATTTGTAAAGGTTTCTTGTCTCCAGGTTGCATTTGAGGAGATGTCTCCTCTCCGGAGGGGTACCTGTCGTCTGGGGCTCCCTGTACTCAAGGGGTGACCGGGAGAGGTCTGGTTTCCATGGCTCCCCCATGTCCCACTCTGATCTCATGTTAGACTTTTAATCTTCCTGCTTCACTTGCTGCAAAATTTGACTTTTCTAACCCAGGAAGGGACATGGTTTTCTGACTTTCCGCCTTCTTAGATTGTTGACCACAGGCAGTTTGGGGGAGAACTGTTTTCTTCCCTGTGTCTTTGTAACCAGGCTATCTTAAAGTATGTCTCTTTTATGAGGGGTTTAGCTGATGGTCAAAAGAGATAGCACACCCTGTCACCCTGACATTTTCTCTCAGGCCCTCTGGAGTCTGGCCTTAGCAGGCACATGACTTGGAGCCTCTGGTTAGGTCAGACAATGACACTTTAGAAGCTTTATGAAATAGGGCAGGATCACCAGTTTCTTAGAAAATTCCTGGTAAGTGCTCACTGCTCCGTAGCCCCCCTTGACTTGTCCATTTACATCCCACCTCTGGCAGCTATTTCTGTAGTAGTAAAACAGATAGCAGTTACCAAATAAGGATTAGGCACCAGGCACTGTCCCAGGAACTGTAAATGAGTTAGCATTCCACCTCCCTCACAGTCTCCTGTGACACATCTTCTCTTCAAGACCCGTTTTCTCCATCTGCCCTGACGTGGCAGTCATGTTGGTGTTTATGCTGCATTTCGACCCCATGGGAACAATTTATCCTGCACCCCATGGGCACAATATCCTTGTCAAGAGCTAATTTTGTCATCTGTGTGAATCCCAAACTGCAGGAAATAGTAAGGAAATGCTCACCAAAACATTTTTTTTAATTTCCTAATATATATATTCCTAATATATTTTAAAATTTCCTAATACATTTAAGTGCTAATTTCGTGAGCAGGTCACTTCCTCACTTCTTTATTGATTTTTTTCGGTCTGTTTTGAGTGCTGTCTGTACTCCAAGCCCTTTGGCAGTGTGCGAGTACAGAGCTCACCTCCAGACTTGCCAAGGTAACGCACTGAGAGGTGACGAGACAAGGATGTAGATTTTGCACCTGCATTTTTAGGGCTTGAGGGTGCGGGTGGGTGTGCTAGGAAGATCCAGAGGTGGGAAACTGTTAGGGGCAGGAAAGGACAGGTACACTGGGAGGAGAGACCGGGACCAGGTAACTGTGAGTGGTCAGACTAAGCAGTGCAGACTAGCTTTGGGAGGATTTCTTAGGAATGCTTTTACCTGCAGGCGTGACAGACTACCTAACAGTGGCTTAAACCGGTTTGAAAATTTTTTGGACAAGTCTAGAGGAAGGAGATCTCCTTTTTTCCAGCTGATCGATGAAGCCAGCTTGGACTCAGAGTCCTTTCTATGTTTCCATTTTGCCATTGTTGGCAAATTGGCTTTTGGTCCTCTTGCTCATACCTTTTAATAGAAAGACAACAGATGCTACTTCAGGCGGCGATGCCTCTGCATTATCACCCAAAAGAAGAGGAGACAGACAGTGCCACCATTCGAGTGTCCCTTTTATAAAGAATTAAAAGCTTTCCCAGAAGTGCCCTAGCGCACTTCCTTCTGTGCGTGTCTTATTGGCCACAGTGAGTTCCACAGCCATCTGCAGCTTCCGGGGAGACTAAGGACAGTGGATGTGATACTTTTCCGAGGAAGGGAGAGGCAGATTGAAAGTGGTGATTGGGTTGGCCACCCCTCAGAGCTCTGCTTCTGAAAAGGTCGTACAGTGATGTTCAACACGGATTAGCAATAAGAGAAGCAAGAAGGGCTCAAGATCTTTCCATGTGCCTAACCTTTCTTCAAATTAAAATAAATTGATTTATTTATTTTACCTTCTAAGAAATAAGTGTGTTAGATACGTGTCAGGTATAGGTTGTGATTATTACAAAGCCTTTTATCAAAATTACTTCCTTTCCGTTATTTCCATGTTATGTAACCGCCTATCATAAAAGGTAGAACTAAAACGAAAGTATATTTTTTACTTTTCTTTACCTTGTAATTCTGTACTTTTTGGCAGTGTTTTATTTCTTTGTTACCATAGTTACTACATTTTTTCGAAAATGGAACTCAGCTGCTTAGTCTTCAATGGAACTGCTTAGTTGCCTTAAGAATCTAGTAAATTTTCCTAAGCTTTAAATTTGTCAGGTTGAAGGTGTAAGCATTGCTGTGGGTATAGAATATTGTTATTTTTCTGCATAGACTATTGCTATTATTGAAAGAGACCAAGATTACGTGGCACGGGAAAATTGGGGGTCAAGATTGAGTAATGTTAACTTTTCTTCTCAGGTCTGCAGGTGATAGGCGAGTGCCCCGATTAAGGCTTTGAACCTCCTTGGGCTTTGACTTTCTTCGTCAGAGATTATAGGGTTGGACTGGGGCATCTCGAGAGAGCTGATAGTCCATGACTCTGAATGAGTTTGTGTGCGAGGAGCAGAGGAAACAGGAGCAAATGGAAAGCTTCGCAGAAAGGGAAATTGTACTTACCTAAGGGAGGAGCTTAGTTCTGCTTCTTTGAGGGTGCAGGGTGGGGGTAGAGGATGTAACATTTGGAAAAAATAATTCAGCAAGTTGTTTTCAAAACAACGAACTTAGAATATCACAGAAAGCCTTTTTGTTGTTTCTCAATGTGAGTGTGTGTTAACAAAATGTAGTCACAGCCATCGTTTCGCCTTTATTTCGGGAAAACAGTCCTGGGATTTCCTGGTGAAACTGTATTGAGTACTTACCCAGACCCACGTGTATGGCAGCAGTTTCTTGGGCATCCTGCTCAGTTGCTAATTTCAAGGAAGTGTGTTGGGGAATCATCCCCCTGAGTTCTTCTCATGATGCAGCTCTTGTCTGTGACACACCCTGACTCACATGTCCCACCACAAGACTGCTTAGAAGCAGGAAAGCCATGGGGATCCGCATTTCTCAGAATCTAACATCTGGGCAGCCTAGGCTGGCATTCCTCCGGTTCTCTCTGAGGCTTGTTGCCCCTGCTTGGAGTGACAGCGGCAGCGGTTTCTTCGTGCCTCTGCAACAGTCTTAACCTTTCTTAAGTCTCTTGGAGGACAGGGCCAGTTTGGCAACAGCACCAGCAGCCCCCTCCAGAAGTGGGGCTTGGAGGTGATGGGGGAGTGGCCCGGCATCCATGGCCTCGTGGCCTGGTGGAGGCCCCGCTACCTGTGGGGCATATAGGACCTGTCCACAGTTCTAGGACAACCAGCTGAAGACTTCAGGATTTACCCTATTCACTGATGTAGTTAGAAGACAACTTGTGAAGTTGGCACTGTGGGCCTATGTTTATCTTTTTGAATCAGTAACTTAACTTCTGTCGCGTTAGCTTTGGAAGGAGTTTTAAATCTCTCTCTTCCTCTCTCTTTCCATTGTGCTGTAGTAGGCCATTGTGATCTCTCACTCAGACCATTGTTCTCCTTCACAGTCCTTTCTGCTTAGCCCCCTGTAATGCGCTGATCACTCCCTAAAAAAGTAGATTTGAGCCGAGAAGTGGTGTGATCCTGGCCAGCAACAGCGTGACTCTCAGATGTGCCCTGGGGTCTGGAGAGCACACCTAGCCTGCTGCATTATAGTGCTCTTTGCTCTTTGCAAACGCCAAGTAATTGTCCCTGCCTCAAGGGTCGCTGGGAGGATTCAAGAAATTAATGGGGGTCAAATGCTTAGAGTATAATAGTATTCGACATGGCTGTAAAAGAAGCAGGAAAATCCAGGACCTTTCCATGTATATAAATTTCTACAAATTTAAAATCTTGATTTTATTTCTTTATTTACCTCTTAAGAAATTTATTCCTCATGTTAAAATATATGGCAGATGTAGATTGTGATTATTATGAAGGCTTTCATCCACATTACTTTGTTTTCTGCAGTTACATGTGTATATGCAACATTGCTTGTTATAAAGGTCCCCGGGTCACTGTAATCCTGTTGTTTGCCTTCTCCTAGAGTGCAGACTTCCTGGGGGTATGAATTTTTGAATTCAGGTGAATAAAAATTATTACAGGGATGACCTTGAAGCAATAATTGCTTTCAAAGTCAGTCATTTGTAAACTTCTTAAATTGATAACCTATTCTCCTAAGAATGGTAATCCATTCTTCTAACAATGGATCTCTGCATGTGGGTTTGTTGAGAACTCCTGGAACACAGGATAAAGGTATGTGTTCCTTCGTTATTACTGAAGGTGGTTTCTGTCTCTCTAGTAAAATTATCACATTCTCGTCGCACAGCCTCCCGCTTACGCTGCACCTAGGCATGCTCTTCCTTTTGTTCAAAATTCTGTTCCTTTTACAGTGCCTGCCAAAATCTAGTACGCCTCTTGTCTCCTCTGTGGGAGATCCTTGCTAACTCTGTTCCCCCTCCCATGGGTGCACATTCCCCAGTGCCACCCCCCACTCCTGTTCACCCCACCCAGACCTCATTTCTTCTCCAGTGTCTCCAGAGCACATCATTCACCAGCATTTACTACACACAGTCGGTGTCCAGCTCACTAAATTGTAAATTCCCAGGGGAAGATGTCCTTCCTAATGACCTTTGATCCCCAGTGTAGAATTGAGCCAGATACTGTCTCTTCTTTTTCAAGAGGAGACCCAGAGCTTTGTAAGTTGTGAGACCAGGGAAGAAAAGGGAAACACTGCTTCCTGCTATCCTCCTTTCCAGCTAACACTCCAGGCCAGCCACCCCCCAGCAGTGGGTGCTGTGTGGTGGTCATGGTGGAGGAGACGGTATTCAGAATTGCCAGAAGATGGTTTGTGGAATTCAGAGAGGCATATTCCAGAATTGTGCTATTTTAATTTTAGTCATAAAATTTTATTTATTTTGAAATCTCAAAGGAAGGCAGGATATTTTTGTTAAAAAGTGACAGATTTTAAAAAGGTTAAGAAACCCTGCTCCATTCTTCACAGAGAGAGGTTGGCATATTTATATATTTCTTTTGAGGTGAGTCTTTTTCAAATGATAAAGAACAATAGTAGAAGGTCCAAAATGAATGTGGGAAGAGCTGGTTGTGGAAATGTTCACTAGCCTGTGATGTTTTGTTGACCAGTGTTACAGAATCAGTGCCATTTTGTAGTTTTCTTAACATTGAAGTTCAGATGTTAAAAGCTATGTTAAATCTTTAAAAAAAAAAAAAAATATGTGTATAAGGCCAAATCCAGTAGCAGGGTTGAGGCTGGAAGGATGAGTAACAGGTATCGTAATAGAAGCAGTGCTTTCATTTTCAGAGTTGTGTCTTCCACAGGCTGAAGTCTGGCCCTGCCTCTGCTGCTCACAAAACAGGCAAGGCTACTGAGTCTCACTGCAGAGCAGGGGTGAGGGTGTGCTTCCCTTCCCTCAGAGTGGGGGAGAGGATGAACTGAGGCTGTGAGCGCAGTGCCCAGGTGCACTGCACAGTACTTGTAGAAGGCTTCTGGACTCCTTCCGGACGAGAGCTGCAAGACAGAAAGGCCGGCTGACATTTAAGAGCTATCTCTTTAATTAAGCAGATTATTTTGAAGTAATTATTTGCCCATGTAAATTTTAATAAATCTCTACTCTGAGAATGAATTTTAAGAGAAGTATTTTCAAATTGTGTATCTGCAATTTGTGTCTCAGTGCTTCTCGTTCATTTTTGTACAAAGAGCTTCCCAGTGTGTTCTTACTCCGAAATTCTCTGCAAGGCTCTCTGTAGCCACTTTGAACTGTCTTCACTGCCCGGGCGTCTGCCCATGAAGGGAACTGAGTTCAAGGAGCCTGCCTCTCCGGGGACCTATTTTTCAGACAGTTGAGTTACCACCCTTTCTTGGGTTGTGAATTTAGTGAGAATGGCTTTGTTTTATAAAGGGGAAGTAGAAAATATCAACCTGTACTCTATGGACTAAAAGTTAATCTTATTTTGGTGAAGCTTTTCTTTTGGGTTTTTGACTATATATGAATGTTTTGAGTGTGTATGAAAACATAGAGTGTTTTTCTCATGGTGAATCCTAGTTAGAGTTTGAATCCTCTTTGTTGTGCACTTTGCTCCTCTACAAGACTTTGACTTTTTTTTTTTCTTTTTTAAGACTTTGGCCTTCTTAAAATAGTGGTCATACATCTTATTCAGCTATCATAGTCTCTGCCACATGAGAGCTGTACAATATTTGTTTGATTAAGAGAAAAGGAGGAACAACTCAAAGAATGAGTGTTAGCCATGGGAAGGTTTCCCACAGAAGCACGTACATCATTGTGTCTTCTTCTGTCCCTGGGAAAATGCACAGAACGGAAGAGCAAAGCCAGCAACTCCAGTGTATGATTTCTTCTTGAAATATTTTCACCATGCTTTGCCATGCAAAGTAACTGAAGGTGTTAAAGTATGTATTATTCTCATCATAATATATACCCAAAGCTTTTAATTCTTAGTAACATATTTTCAGAGTTAGCAATATATCTAAATATGTGAAATTTATTGCCTTCTGTAAGTTCGATCCATTAAATGTCTGTTTGCATTTTTTATGACACTAGGGAAATTAGCAAGAGTTAGCACAAAGAAAAATGTGTTAACCCCCATGCCTAGTAAAAGTAGGGAGTGAGATCTCTTTGCTGTGCTCAGACTGCTTCAGAGAGAGCGTGCAGGGCCTTCGTCGGGCAGACTCGGGCTCCAACACCATTTCCTTTCCTCTGACCCCCAGCCTTGGGCAGGCGTTCAGCTTCAGAGCTGTGGTTTCCTCAAGTGTCAAGTAGGGATGGTAATAACTACCTCAAAGAGCTGTCAGGAGGATTAAGTAGCAGGCTCTTAACCACCGTGCCTGGAAGATGGGCACAGGAGCCCCGGCTGCCTGGCCCCTCCAAACTCGAGGTGGGGGGGCACGTGAATTAACTGAGAGATGCCCACGCGGTGTCCTGCAGGGCTCCCGGCTCACCCTGCACCTGGCATGCTTTCCTTACCTCCTTCAAGGATGAATGTTTTTATGCTTACATCTTGTTTTCTTTATTAGAAGATTTTCTCGTTTTCGTCTGTAAGGGATTTGCAGGAGCCTGTGTCTTAGGAGAAAGCACCCCATCTGAGCAGCGGGCACAGTACTTGAGTCCACGTTTCCACATTTCCAAACCCTGAAAGGCATCTCTGTGGCTTTTCTTGTGCATTGGGTGTTCTCACTACACAAGTGCTTTCTCTCCTTCCAGCTGCAGTTTCCCCAGACCGCAGCCACTTGCTTTCCTTCCAGTTTTATGTGGCAGACTATTGCACTGACAGCTCCGGGCGGTCCGCGGTCAGCATACCATGGGAGATTATTGCTTGCCCACTTAGTTTGCTGGGCTGGTTGAAAATGTGAAGAGAAAGGCCCAGCAAACTTCTGTTACTGTTGTTCACCATGAACGATGCGAATACAAATTCCTCCAAGCCAAAGAAAGGTAGCTGTACTGTTCTTTAAGAGAAAGTTTTCATCTTCATAATTTCTTTCCTCCTCTGTGCTCTTGCTCTGCTTCCTCCTCTGTAAGCTTTCTCCCCTTTCTCCCCACACGCCCTCTTCTGCCCAGTCTTCCTCTCCGTGTGGCTACAGCCCTCATCTTCTCAGATGTCTTTAAGGGTCTCCTCTGGAGCCTTTCTAGATCTCTCCAAGTTGGTTGGGCCATTCTCTCTCTAGGGCTCCCCTATTCCTTGGAAACTTAGTTCTGTCATAGCGGCAGTCTTTGTGTGGGTGTCTCTGTGCTAAAATGTGAATGAGCTTAGTGAGGGCGGAAACCCCATCCTGGTGTCCTGCCTGGCTTTGTGCCTGCTGGGCTGAGCGTGTTACTTGGCCCATATTAGCAGCGTCGTAGATGTTGGATGAATGAGTAATGTGCTCATCCCCGGTGTAAGGTCAGGAGAAAGACAACCACTTACTCTCCTTCCCAGTATGTGATCTCCTGTTGCATACACACCGAGATACCTTCTGGGATGTGCGGGCTTCTAGTAGTTTCTGCCTTTGGAGTGCAGCCAGCAGTCCACCAGGAAACAGAGAAAGCTTTCTTGGTGACAGGAGAGTAATAAATACGGGCCACCAGCTTTCCGTGGACCATGCTGTCTTCTTCAACACTCCTTTGTATGTAGAACAAGGAAACAGATGCAGGACCGTGGCTGTGCTCGCGACGGACGGATGCCTGACTTGTCAGCAGCCTTGGAGGGAAGACTGGAAAGTGTTCCGCAGCACATGACTTGGTACTTTCACGGGTGTTCATGATGAATCTAAATTGTTTTTAAAAAAGACAAAAAAGCTCTTAGGTTCTCTATATTCTGATTGAGAAATCTGGCTCATATATGTACATATTCTTTTGAGACATGCTTGCAAAAAGTTAATAAAATGTGCCCTTTTTTTTTCAAGGTTTGCTAGGGCTTCTGTCACAGTACCACAGACAGGCGGCTTAAACCACAGAAACTTATTCTCTCACAGTTCTGGAGGCTGGGCATCGAGATCAGGGTGTCAGCAGGGTTGATTTCTTCTGAGGCCTCTCTCCTTGGCTTATAGACAGTGTGTTCTCCCTGTGTCTTTGTATCATCTTTCCTCCGTCCCTGTCTGTGTCCAGATTTCCTCATCTAATAAGGACACCGTCACATTGGATTAGGACTCACTCTAATGACTTCATTTTAACTTAAGTTACCTCTTTCAAGAACCTGTATCCAAACATGGTCACGTTCTGAGGTACTGGTGGTTAGGACTTCAACATATGAATTTCGGGCGGACACAGTTCTACCTGTAACATTATGGGTTTTAACTACTTAATAAATTTACGTAGGACAAGTCATTGCCTGAGGTTACATGGAGTGTTATGTGTGAGGGCACAGAGAGCGTACAGTGTTTGGGTATCAGACATACGGGAAGTCACCACTCCTCCAGTAGCTCAGTGTGGTAGCCCGGGTGTGGCCACTTCTCCAGGCCATCAAAAGACTCCACCCTCCTGTGAAATACAGTCCTGCATTTAACGGGGCAGAGGTATAATGTTACAGAAAAATAGGAAGGACTGGGCAAGGGCACAAGAAAGGGGAAGAGGTGCAAACATTAGCAGCTACTCCTCCAGTTAAGAATAATGCCTTCTGAGTATAGCAAATTTGAGTGCACGTGAAATTATGTTAAAATTAGAGATCATTTTACACATTTGTGGAATAAAGACAGTATTTTAACTCAGTATATGTCTCAGTCTTTCCTGTCCTTGAAGCACTCTGATAAATAGGAGGCAGCAAAATCACGAAGAGTAAAGTTAGAGTTGAAGGTTCTATCTGAAAGATTTTCTGTAGTATCTTTGAAGTTTGAAGGAGTCCCTATCAGGTGTTTCAGAGCTGTGGTCCGGGTGGATTATCTCTTGAGTAATTGACTAGGTGGTAAACCAGAGGTTCTGGGAGAAGAACTACAAACTTGCACTTTGAAGAGGATTTTTCTTTAAATGTGGCACATGTACCCAAGTCCAACTACTAACTTCTTATTCACGTAGTTAAGTTACAAGAAACGCATCCCCAACAGTGTTTAGAAATTCCTCTTTTGAAATTTTCATCTACAATTATTTAGAGAATATTTACTTTACATTTTGTTTTTTGTTTTCTTCTCTCCTTTTAAAATCCAGCTCATGGTTTTTGGAATCTTTCTGTGCCTGGATGCATTTCTGTATGTGTTCACCCTGCTTCCTTTAAGAGTTTTCCTGGCACTATTCAGGCTCTTCACTCTGCCTTGCTATGGCTTAAGGTAAGTTTACGATCGTGAGCTATTTCAAATGTTTAAATTATTTTTGCTACTCGTAAAAGTAGTATTTTACTACTTGCAGTTGTTAAAGTAAATAATCACTTGGATAGATTTTGAAGAATAGGGATAATTTATACAGTTTCGTTCATACTTTGGCCCTTAATGCATGAACTAATGCGTATCTTTTTAATGAATATTATATAATGAGTTTATATAATATTTGTACTTTTTCCATGCACACTTTTTTTCCAAATGGTTTTGAACTAGAACTTTGCTTTGGCCAGTACAGTAATATTAATAATGCAGGCGGCCACGTAGAGGAGTGGGAAGGCATGGGGACTGAGAGCCAAGGACCTGGTGGCCACTGTGTTGCTCACCCAGGACCTTTGTGTTCTTGAATCCTTGACCTCCGAGGCATCGTCTGTAGAGTGAGAACTGGGTTCTGGGCTGGGAGTTATCAGAATCTCCTAAGGAGCTCTTACTTCAGGGGCTCTCTCCTTCCTCTCATTTAAGAATCACTGTCTTAGTGGCCTGGTGAGCCTTAGTTACTGATTCCTGAGGAGACTCCCTCCGATTTGTGAAAGAGGAACACTCTCGAAGACCATTGGCCTAGTGGGAAGGCTCAGACAGCCCAGCCCCACATTGATTAGCTGATGAAGTGTGGGCAGCTGCCTAACTTCTCTATTCTCTCAGCCTGCTTCCACATCACAGTAAAAAGGGGATGTTGAGAGCCCAGCATCTTCTACCACAAAGATGGGAGGTGTGAAAAGATTACCCAGCATGGTGCCTGGTTCACAGTAGACCAGAACAAATACTAGTTTCCTTCCTTCCTTCTGTACCAAAACTAGAAACAGGGAGGTGAAAATGTTAAGCTAGGTGAATCTTAATGCTTGATTGGTCTTGAGGTTAGAAGTTTGGGTTTTACGGTTTTCTTTTTTTGCACAGACATGTCAACATGTGTCCACTCTATGGAGTCATTCTCTAGAATATTATACAGTTCTTAGCATAGTTGCCCTACTGACATTTCTCACATGGATCACTTCTCTAGACGCATTTCATTCTGAAAAAGTTTTAAAATGCTGACGTGGACAATAATAAGAAACTTGATTTAACTAGGAAGTAGGTGACTATTCTATGGTATATAAAAATATAATTAATGTAATTATCAATGACTTGACCATGGAAACTGAGGTACAAAATTAATGGTCAATATACAGAATTATGTGTTGAGTTTTTTTTAATGACTGAAGTCTTGGAAAATTCTCTTTTAAAGTAGTAAATAGGCATATACTTAATACCAAGTAAGCACTGAATAACACATACAGTCCCTTTAGAAATAAACCTTAATCAGTTTCAGTAAGGAAGACATCCTTCCAATATAAATTGGAAGAATTTATTGGACATGATGATCATATTGTGAAAAGAGAAAATTCGTTGCCAGTTTACATGGAGTAAAACAATAAGAATTAGGATCACATCACTGTTATATGTGATACTTGACATTCTGTAGCCCTGCCTACCAGAATGAGAGAATTATGTTACATATTTTATTAATTACATGTTAGTCAAGTGGAAGACTCTTTTTAGGAATATAATCATCAGCTTTAAGATAGTCAAGTACATTCTTCATAACTTTGGGAGAATTTTTAATGTTTTATTCTTAGTAGCAGACGTTTTTTAAAAAAGACATTTGTAGCATGGTTGGTACTTTAACATTAGCAAAGCCTCATCTCGTATATTTTTTCTTTTATCACTATTGGGGTCTCGATAAAATTATGGTTATTTTAATTTTCAGAAGATCAGAAAAAGTATCTAATAAAACATCCCCAAATACAAGTCTTCATGTGAACTGCATAGCACGGACGGACAGCATTTGGATAGAGCCGGGTGACGTTCCTGACACAAAATAAGCAGTGCCATGTAGAGGTGTTCCCGTCTACACTATGAGCTAGATGAACTTTTTGGCTGTTCTTGGATCGACAGTGTGCTCCAGCCCGTCTCTGAGTGAATGGCTTTTAATGACATAGTGTGTTCCATATGGCTGTTGGCATGATGAGATAAAACATTATAGGGAAATACATCCTAAAAACTCTCTTCCTTCCAGAGTGTGTCCTTCCCTGGGTATGTTAGCACACGGTGGCTGCTCCCTGAATGAGTGACAGCGGTGATGTGTCAGTGTTCCGAAGGGCCCTTTTAGGCTCTGTTTGAAGACCCATCTGGTTATTGTACAAAGCGTCTGGAACGGTGTCATTTCTAGTGTTCCTTGTCACTTGGGAGAAGCAGGGCACCCAAACAGCATGGGAGAAGTCGTCCAGTGTTTGTTCTGAAAACTGGAAGAGGAGTTGTAGAGAGCTGGCAGGTCTTCAGTCCGCCCCTCCCATTTGCTTTGTTGTGAGGGGTCGATGGTCCCTGGAGCCCACCTTTTCTAGACGTTTTCAGATCTTTTTTAGATATAAAGTAGAGGTGGTTCCTTTTGTGTATGATTTTCAAATACTTTCAGTCTAAATTGAGTAGCATTTCAAAAGAGAATGTGTTCTATTGTCAAGGCTTTAGAGCTAAAATGACACCAGAGGGCAGTGTGTCATCCCACATGCAAGACTCCGGTCCCTTGTTCTATGCAAACTTACTGCTATTTCTGCAATTTGGACCAACCGAAGAATTACGTTTTATGCGGTCACTAATAAATATATGATGTATATATATAAAATGTGAAATGCAGTTAAAATTACGTAATAGAGCTTCAGCAACTTTCAATATTCTGTGCAAGTGTAGACCAGAATACACAGAATATGAAAATACTGCCTTACTGTCTTAGTAAAAGTATGCTTTATCAAAACTGAGTGATTTGTGCTTACAGTAGCATGTGTTGCAGTTCATATTTTCTTAGATCAGTTTAGAAGACGGTGTCTTTTTGAGCATTATTTTTAAAACCACCAACTTTGAAATGATTAAAACTTGAACTATAATGAGAAAAATTATAGTAACAAAGCTATTGTTAATATTATGTCTAAGACCTTTTCAGTATTTTGGGAATATAAAAATACATTTATTTTAACAAAATTACTGTTTAGAAATAGCCAAACTCTGCCTTCTTACACCTTTTCTTTCAACCTTCTCTACTTCCGTTAAAGGTTGATTTGTCTCACCTGCAGCTGTGCTATGTTCCATCTTTTTCAGCAAAAAGTGCTCTTTCCTTCAGTCTGACTTTTAGTCTTTCAAAGGGATAGAAAGAAATTAAAAAGAACAATAAAGAAGTTGATTGTGGGTTTTTTCGAACTGTTCCTGTATCCTTAAATTCCTGTATTTCTTTTTTTCTATAAGAAAGTCACCAACTTCCTACTCTCTTAGTTCTTTTTAATTATTCCCCCCAAAAGGGGGAAGGGATACTGATCAGAGGAATCAAGATGCTGACGTGCGAACCAGGACTTTGCAGTCTCTGGTGCTGTCGGTTTCAGCCCCACTGAAACTGCCAGCCTCCCAGATTTTCCGCTTTAGCATTTATTCTTTGGGCCTATTTCTAAGTATTCTGTAAACTTGCCATGATTTTTGTTTGGGTTTTGGTTTTTGCCACTTTTGACAACTTAATCCACAAGGACCCTGCCTTTCGCTAAAGCTAAGGGGCTGCGCAATACTACACGTCCTTACGAGAACCCAGCCTGCGTTGTGACTCCCCCCGCCCCCGCCCCCGGCAGGCACTTTGCCAGCTTTTGATCCTGTTAAAATATTGTTCATTTGAGAAGTTGGCAGGGTGGTTATCTTGGCTTGGTAGGTGTGTTTGTGTTGCCTACAAAGTATGCACTGCTTCCATAAAAAGTTTAGTAATCTCAGGAAGACTTACTTGAAAACTTTTTGCTAATGAATTAACAGTCTTGAAAAGTCTTCGCTTCCAGATATTTTGTTGGAAACGAAAATAAATAAAGAAGTATATCCAAATTGTTTAAAAGCAGATCCCTGTGTTTCTTCCCTCTTTTGCCTGTAGGGTAGTATCATTTTAGAAAGACATTCGAGAAACTTCTTGAATTCAGATAATTTGTTAATGATGACATGGAAATCAAAATTAAATTTTGATTCATTATATGAGGTACCTGTGTTTCTTGGAAGAATGAAAGTATTTCATTTTTTTTAGAGGAGTAGACTGCTCTGTATTATGTTAAAGAGGTATCAGACGTCCTTTTTCCAAGTTTACTTGTAGAATAAATAAAGTAACTGATTGTGAAAGTGTTTTTTATTTACCTGGCATTGTTGCAAATCCTCTTTTCTGCTCAGACGTGTGACTTCATTTTGTGTTTTAGAATTCTCCGTAACATTTGAGTTAAAAGTTGAGGGAGATTGTAGAGAAAAATGGTTCTCTCTGGTGCCAAGAACGGAGTTATTTTTGAAAACTTTGGTCAAACATTTTAGGTGGTAGTAAGTATAGAGTCGGCTTAGGTAATAAATGCCAGAGTGTCTTTCTTTTACCATCAGAGCAAGTAAATTCTGTGCAAGCAAATTTCTGGATCGCACTTTGGTTTTAGGCAGAAGAACTCTTGAGGCTTTGTGGACTTTTTTGTGTTTTAAGAAGCGATAATGTCTTTTTCCTCTGCGAGTTTACCCCACAGGAAGGCTTTTATCTCTCAGAAGAATGATGAATTTCAAATGCTTGACAGTTTCTTAACCTGTTGGGCTTCTTCTGTGTGCCTTACTTCCTTCAAGATATTTCACCTAGAATTCACTTCACACACACACACACACACACACACACACACACGCGCGATTTTTCTCTTCGCCATAAGCCTCAATTATGCCCTAAATGGTTTAATATTACCCTATAGCACATGCCGGGAGAGCTCTTAGTAGCTTTCTCTGGGGAAACAAGTATGTTTGTGCTTCCTCTTACAGGGTTGATCTGTGTGGCTGATGTGTAGAGAACAATATATTTGTTTTATTAGAGAGTCTTCATAAATCAGGTTTTGTTGTCACCTGTGTCCTCACCATGGCACTCTAAGTAGTGTAGCAACATTACAACCTTCTCTCTTTCTTTCTCTCTCGTGAATCAGACCGAAGGGAGGAGCACTTTCACTTCCTTTATAGAATGGAATGTGGTGTCACAGGGACTCCTTGTGGTGAGTAAACCCTGATTTTTCCTTCTCTACTCTCGGCCAAATTGACATCCGTGCAAACAGATAGTAATTATAATGGAAGCAACAACAACAGCGTAGGCAAGACATAACCATTTGAGGACGGACACATGAGGAGAATGTGGTCTCTATCCTTACGTGGTCCTAAAGTTTTGACCACAGTTTTGCAAGATTTGACAATGATCTTACCTAACATAGGAAAATCACTCAATCAAATGATCTTGAATCACACTTGTTGCTCTAGACCATGATAGCAAGTACTTTTTCCCCAATGCCACAGCAGTCAATTGAGCTTATAATAAGTTCCTTCCGTATAAGCAGTTTTTATTTTGCATTACTCCATAGCTTTATTAAACCAGTTGGGTTTTTTTCTAGTATAGTTTGAAATTATTTTAAAGCCCAAGGAAAAGACTTTAATCATTCAGTTTCAGTACTTAGTAATTATTTTTCTACTGTATGTCAGGGAAACTTAAGATTTAAAGTACCATTTTTTTTTTTAAAGATTTTATTTATTCATTTGACAGAGAGCACAAGCAAGGGCAACAGCAGGTAGAGGGAGGGAGAAGCAGGCTCCCCACTAAGCAGGGAGCCCAATGTGGGGCTTGATCCCCAGGATCCTGGGCTCATGACCCAAGCTGAAAACAGATGCTTAACTGACTGAGCCACCCAGGCATCCCAAAAATACTATTTTCTAATTAAGGAAAATATCTTAATCTCAATACTTTATTTGAGTTTACTTTAAAATTATAAGGGACTTCTTTTTTAAAAATGGGAACCATATTGAATATTTTACCTTTTTTAAAATTTTACATTCTTGCAGGTATACTACAAAATAGCTAAAAGTGTTAAAAGAGGAAGAGAGAAAGAAAGAAAGATTCAGTCTATGTATTTTATAATGAAATATCTCATGTCGATAGTTTGACACGTTTCTATACCAATTTGAAAATCAACCAGGCAGGGATTATCCCATTTTTCTGACTCATCTGTGTTGCCTTTTCTTTTTTCTTGATCTTTCTCTGTGCAGATTAAAGTTTTTACTTTAATCTTAGCGTGTTACCTTCTGCTACCGAGCAGGAGGAAGAAGCCTACGTAGATCATCTTTGCCCACTGCATTGTTCTGTTTCCATGAATGTACGAGCCCTTTGAAACAACAGCAGTGCCTTAATTGACAATTGCACATATCCAGTGGAAGTACTTGAACGAATAGAAGATGAAACTTAGAAATGAGAAAATGTGGTTTCTGTATGAGTGGCTTAACATGAAAATTAAAAAAGTATTTTAAGTTCTGTTGGAATGTCTTGTTTAATGTTACCTTGTCTTGTCATAACTCACAGCCAAACCTGTGAATTAGATTAGGGGGTTTTTCACTTTGTCCAACAGCTTACTCCACTTACTTATGTGTTCATGTGAGATTTTCAGCATTTGCAAAATGAATTGCTAGTAACTACTGTTTAACAGACATTTCTAAGGAAGAGCTTGAACCTGAAAGTATTGTTTGACGGCCAATTCCAAGTTGATTGGCAAGGCTGTGGATAGCTTCTTCTGGAGTTGGAAATGCTTATCAGATAGTCATCTAAAAATACCGTGACAGAGAAGGAGACAAATACCGGGACTCGTTCAAGTTCTTTTAATCTTGTGAACTTATTTTCAGGTCAGGTCTTTTCTTACTTAGAGATGCTGCGAGACATACAGACGTCTTTTAAGGTCCACCTTAGAAATAGTTTTTATTTTTGCAACTTTTTTATTAACAGGGACGTTTATAGGAAGACAAGACTCTGTTTCTTGGGAGTTCTGATACTTTCATTCTTTACTTGAGTAATACTTAATTTTGTAAATCAGAGTCATCTCTGGAGCAACTACATGGGATGTTAGCAAAGGAGATTCTCGCCAGAGCAGGGAGCAGACAGAAGACAGTGGATCCAGTGAAATGTTGTCCTGTTTTTTCTCTTTCTAGAAATAAAGAACAAAAATGATGGGTATATTTGCTTTTTAGCACAAAATTTTTCCAAATGAGCTGTCAGTAAAGTGATAAGTTATATGGTATTAAATTATACTGAAAGAGAAAGGGTACTGAGTTGTTGATTTAAAAGTTCTTTTGAAGAAAAGTCTAGAATGGTAGATGGTAGTAATAAACATGCCTTCTGGAGCCAGATCGCCAAGGTTCAGATCCCCGTTCCTCCACTTCTTGACTTAGTAACTGTCCAGCTTTGGGCACATTCCTGACTGTGCCTTGCCTCATCTGTAAAACTGAGATGGTCTAGATAGTACTGTGCCCATAGGATTACTGTGAAAACTGAAGAGAGTATATTCCAAGTGCCTAGAACAGTGCCTGCCACATAGTAACTGAAAATTGTAGCATAAGGTGTTTGTACAACTTTCCTGTGGTTTTACAACCTGGTTTGATCCTAGGCAAGATTAAGTTAAAGTTGTTTATGCTTGCTTGATTTAAAATTTTTATCATCTTAGTTCAAAATGTGTCATATGTGTCATATTGTGTTATTTTGGGGATATATTCTCCAATGTTTGTTAGCTCTAATTTGCAGCAATGACTTATAATTAATACAACATTCCTTCATAGACACACGCTAACACATTGGGCCTTTGTTGTATATGTTTTATAAAGACACACGATTGGATATGATATATATATATGACATATATATATATATATATATATATTTGTCTCTCTCTCTTTTTTTTTTTTTAATTTGACGGTCCATCACTGGCTCCTTATACCAGGCTACTGTCAACTCTTGACCAGACAGAATGCTAGCCACCTTTTTTTTTTTTTAAGATTTTATTTATTTATTTGACGGAGAGAGAGGCAGCGAGAGAGGGAACACAAGCAGGGGGAGTGGGAGAGGGAGAAGCAGGCTTCCCGCTGAGCAGAGAGCCCAGCAACGTGGGGCTCCATCCCAGAACGCTGGGATCATGACCTGAGCTGAAGGCAGACGCTTAACGAATGAGCCACCAGGTGCCCCAGCCCTTTGTCGCTTAAATAAAATTACTTTGGCTGGCATCACTTAACTAAGTAGATGCCAGTCTAGTACCAAAAGCTCTAAGTATAGTTTTCTTTAATTAGTTATCAAAGTCACCTTGGTAATTAATGCAAATTAATTATTACTGCCCTACTTTTGGTACCTATCCTTTTCTTCAATTCATAAAGCGTGACCTATAGTTCCTAACTACAAAGGCCCATGCCTCTTGGTGATTCGTGGTATTCAGCATATGCTGAGCTGCACCTGCACTTCGGAGGAAGAGGCGGCTGCTATAGTCCGTGCTGATGCCAGCTTGTCCCCTGGCTGTCCCAGGGGACAGAGTCACACACAGGCCAGCAGCCTAGGAGTGTTCAAAATGCCTCCTCTTCTTGTTAGTTGAATGAAAAACATGCTTCGCTCCCACTCTCGACAAATGCTACTACCTCTTCTGTTTTTAATCTTGTAGGGTGGGAGCAGGGAATTGCCTTGATGATGGAATAGCCCTTGGCAGAGATCTGTGTTCTGGGCTGGGTGTTTGGGAGATGGAAGGTGAAGATCCATCTGGTTCCGTGAGGAGAAATGGGCCAGCATCCACTTGGTAGAGAGGAACAGCACTGGAGAAGAGTCAGGGGGACAAGCAAATAGTGCTAGAGATTGATCAACTTTGTCCTTGATGCAATTTTGTCCAAAACTTCAGCTGGTAAGAATAGTTTCACTTCGTTTATCAGTTTCCAGTGCTGGTCTCAAAACATAAGGTCTGACATAGACAAATTCTGACCTGTCTCCCCCTTTAGACTCACTGGTTCAGCCCAGTGTCTTCCCATCTACTTCTAAACCTTTGTGGACTTAGTTCTCTCAGAATTTACCTCCTGTCAGGATTTTTGCAGTATCCCGTATTCTTTCTGTGAACAGATCAATTTCACATCTGCCTCAAAACCATGTGCGGTGTGGAAAACAAGAATGAGGTTCTGCCTCATCTGCTCGTAGAGCTGGTGTTGGAAGCCTCGTTTGTAAAATAATGCTTCACTGTTTTTGTAAAACAGTGTTTCAGGTAAAAGTTTGCAAGACCTACAGATTCCTTGTTGAACCCTGCACGCTCTCTTGAAGAAAAGAGCCCCTGATCTGAATATGGACAATGGTTAGGGGATAGTGAAGATGTGAAGACCTCAGACTGTTGAAGGCCAGCTGGAAGATGAAGTCATCCCTTAGGTGGTTGCTAGAACATTGTCACGATGGCGGGAATGAAGAGATTCAGCAACTCCTGAAGAAAGTGCTGGGGTCTTTGTATTGATTACACTGTACAGTACATAAAAGCTTCCCAAACGGGAGATGGAGCATTTCTTGTCTTGAGGAATTTGCCTGCAGTAGACCTAAAGCAAGCTGCTTTCCGTTCTAGCCACAGGAGTTTCATAGCCACTGAAAGAAATCGTAAATTTCTTCTCTCTGTATTTTTTGCTGTGTCTTAGTCAGATGTTTCCATGCACAAGTTAGATTTTGCTCTTCATAGTCCGACCTTGAAGCGTAAGGGAGGAAACTTCTCCTTTTTTCCCATCTAGATTCTTCTGCTGGTCCAATAATTAGATTGTCATAAAACAGATTAACAGGACAAAAATATAATTCCGTACATACAGGAACTCATAAAAGTATGCAACTCAAAGAAGTGACCAGGCAGGACACTTTTATACCTTTAATACAAACAATAAATTTGCGAAGAATTAACAAGACAAAGAAATTTGGGCTTGGGATAGCAAATTAAGAAGTAACAAGGGTTGTTTATACAGCCTTCTCAGCCCTGAATTTCTTCTCTCTGGTGTTAAGGGTGCCTTCTAAAGGCCCAAGGGAGGGTATCATTCCCTGGGGAATTTATCTCCCACTTTCATGGGGACAAAGGAGGTCAGTGTCCTTCTTGCACCAGCTGTTTCTTACATAACTTTAATTCAAACTAAGATGCCGCAGTAGCATATTTTGAGGTAGATTGCCTTGAACCCCATCCTGAAATAAGCAATGATTCTGCTAGTAGTAATTAGGAAGAAACTAGTTTCAGCTCTTGTCAAGCCAGTAAGAGAAAGACAGGAGGGGAGAATGCCACAGAAAATAGAAATAACTTAAATATATGAGAAATGCCACTTTCCTAAAGGGCAGAATGAAGTGAAACTATGCTAGATGCCGTTTTTCCACAGTGGGATTGGCAGAGACCCAGCAGCCGATCGCAACCTGGACTGCGGCACCTGCACCTTCGTGCGGAGCTGCTGGTGGATGCGAACAAGGGCGCAGCCATCAGAGAGGGCAGTTCACTTCTGCTGAGGGAACATACCCTCCAGTTGTGACATTTGTCCTGCAGATGCATTTTCATATGTGAGACATGACATGCCCAGGGCGTCATGGTGGGTAGTTGCAGAAGACCGACCATGTGCCAGGGCGTTCCGTAAATGACGGCACATCCGCGCAGTGGACCACGACGCCGTCCTAGATATAGGAAGTCCTTGTGAAGCGACATGGAGAAACCTGCTCTGCTGGTAAATAAAAAGTGCCAGGCGCCACCGTGTGTGGGAAGGGCCGATCCAGAGGCCTGCAGTGCGTCAAGAGGAGTTGAAAGGCTTAGGTCAGAATCCTGGAAATCCATTGCTTCAAAGCACATTATCGGAGACGCCCGCCCTCTTTGTTCACTTGTTAAGAGGTCCCACTTCTAACAGTAATTCTGGTTTCACATCTTTATTTTTTGTTGGGCAGAAAACGTCACACAGTTGAGTAGTCATTGTAACTTGTTAGTTCTTAAAAGAGCGACTTAGTTCTCGTTATCATCTCTGTATGCCAGTGTATGTCCAGGAAAGATGATTTCAAGAGCACGTAAAGTAAAACTCATGTTTTTATTACTTGTCATGTATTTCAGGGACAGGCGCTTGCTTCAGCCTGCTCAGGTGTGTGACATTCTGAAGGGCATCCTTTTGGTCATCTGCTACTTCATGATGCACTACGTCGACTACTCCATGATGTACCACCTGATAAGGGGGCAGTCCGTCATCAAGCTCTACATCATCTACAACATGCTTGAGGTGAGTGAAGGCCTCCTGCACCTGGCCTCCCGGCCTGCAGGCTTAGTCGGGGTGCGGACTTGGAGCCCAGTGGCACGGAACGCTCACCTGACGGCTCTGGTGTCGGCACTGCTGGCCTTGGTTCATACAGTCGCTTGGAGACCCCGGTAAAATGCAGATTCTGATTAAGTAGTTCTGGGCTGAGACTGGAGAATCTCGTCCTCATGAGATGGTGCCCGCTGCTGGTCCTTGGTGCCCAGGGCATGACACGTCCTCCAGTCGGAGAGAAGGGTACCTGCTGCCCAGAGACTTTTTTGTCAGTACCCCCTCGAGAATGTAAATTGTCAGATGGTACGGAAATCTGTCTGCAAATTCTTTGGAAACCCATGTATACCTCTTACTAAACTAAAAATGATGAAAAATTGTTAGGATCTTATGTATATTTGCTATAATAGATTGACATTTAAAGTGCTTTGGCATTTTTACATAGAACAAGTAAACGTAAGTTTCCCAATTTCTCCAAGTACTTAATATTTTTTTAAAAAGATTTTATTTATTTATTTGAGAGAGACAGAGAGAGCATGAGTGGGGAGAAGATGGGGAAGCAGGCTCCCCGCCGAGCAGGGAGCCCGACATGGGGCTCAATCCCAGGACCCTGGGGATCAGGACCTGAGCCAAAGGCAAACACTTAACCGATTGAGCCACCCAGGCAGCCCAATATTTTTAATGCAATATATTTCACTTCAAAGCAGTCAACATGTGGGAATCCGCTTTCATACAAAAAATAAGTAGCTACACAAAGCAAAAAAAACATGCTTTGCTCTATAGGCAGAATTTTAATCAGTTCTTAAAATAGTAAGTTACTCTAGGTTCTGTGATAAAACTTTTGAGATTCAAGTGCATTTTCCTGTATTACTTTTTAGGGACACAAATAAGGTCTACTTATCTTTTAACTTAGCTGGGAAAGGATTTTTCCTAATGAGTGGGCAGATGGAGGGGTGTAGGGGGCTGCTGGCCTTTCTGCTCTGAGGCTGCATTGCTATGGTAGATGAGGCCTTTCCATCTCTTCACAGAAGCCATGGGGCTCTGGCCGTCCTGGTTACTCCTAACTTCATTGACCAACGTGATTTAAAGCCTCACCCCAGCTTCCTGATTTGTGCTCACTGCCTGTGCTCTTGCTCTGCCCCACCAAGTAGGATGCAGACAGCGTGGGTGAAGTTTTCGAGGCAGAGTAGCCATCCTCTCACAGAGAGAAAAGCCTGGGCTCCTCTCGTTCCTTCTGTGGCCTACCAGTCTCCTTCACTGCCTTCCCTCTTAGGGGATTCCCTACCTCCACACTTCGTGCGTGCGCCCCCTCGTTTACAAAGCCCTTGACTGGGCGGCCTCAACAGTGGTATGAAGAGAATAGGCTTCAAGGAAAAGGGTCCAGGAATTGCTGATCAGAATGGCTGAAATGTGTATTCACTTTACAGACTATACTTGTTGATGTGGTTTCAGCATAGTGGACAAGAGTCCTGACTCTCGGCTAGAGATAAACCGTCTCTGACCGAACCCCACTCTTCCACTTGCTGCCTTGCTGCTCTGGATGTGGCTGCTAGTTGCTGAGTGTCTCTGAGTCTTACTGTCTCCTCTGTGAATGCAGGTGCTAGGGGAATTACGAGCAGTGTAGAGACAAGGCTTAGCACGGTGCCAGACATGTGTTGAGTGCTCCCTAAACAGTGGGTCGCTATTATGCCTGCATTTGGCAGGTATTTAATTGACAATTACTGTATGCCAAGCACCGCCTTAGACCCTGAAGATCCAGAGGTGAGCAAAGCCTGTTCTTAAGGAGCTTATGTTCTGCAGGTGGAAAAGAGACTATAAACCAGGAGGTATTTGGAAGTGATAAATACCAGGGTGATGGATTAGAGACTGTGGGAGCCAGAGATTGGTGGTCTGGGTATGGATGTAACATTCTAGCCGACACCTGAATAATATATGCCTTCCTTTTTTTTTATGTGTTGTTTTTTATTCATCATACTCTATTTATGGAGATTGATACTTGAAAATGTCTTTAGGAAGTAAATCTGCCTATTACATACTTTGTGATGAATCCAAAACAAATTAAAGCTACCGTTGTCTACAAATACTAGGTGCAAATACAGTGGGTCGAATGATATATTTGTCCTGAAGGACTTAAGTTCAAATTCTGAATCTGTATTTAAAGAATTAAAATCAGAGAGACTATGATTTTGATGTGCCTCTCCCTTTTATTTTTGCCACTATGTAAGACTCTCCTTGTTATAAATATATAGTTAATTAGGCAAAGTCTAATTCAGATAATACAAGATTTTGAGCACTCACTGCGTGTCAGAGAAAAAGAGATCCCTGCTCTTTTGTGGCTTGCCTTCTAGTGGGATTTTAAAAAGTCAGAGCTCCAGTATTTTTGAATTGCATATGAGTTTTAGTAACATATTCAGGTGGACTACTAAGAAACACTTTTCAGAAAAAAAAAAGAAAAACATCTTTCCAATAATTTTTCTCCTTAGGTAGCAGATCGTCTGTTTTCATCATTTGGACAAGATATACTAGACGCTCTCTATTGGACAGCAACAGAACCTAAAGAAAGAAAAAGAGCCCATATCGGAGTGATCCCTCACTTTTTCATGGCTGTTCTCTATGTCTGTATCCTTTATAATTACTGGAAAGTTCAAGTCCGTGCATATTCTGCATTATTGTATTTGGTTAGCCGTTTCTCAGATTTAAAAGTATACGTGTGTGTGTATGTGTGTGTGTGCGCGTGTGTGTGTCCTGAAGATTAACGTGAGATGTCTGCTTTCTTTTAATAAATTGGTTATGCTAGTAATTGTAAATTAAAGAGCCTCATGTAGGTTTGCTCCCTTTAACTGGTAGAAAACAGTTCTAGTCTCAGTGTGACTGAGTATATGGAAGAACTTGAGAATGCGAGGTTCGTATTTATACGTACTTTATAGAGATCCACACAACTTTCATACCTATACTGAAATTGTTTGGAAGTTATCTTTAAGCCTGTGAATTTTTTATTAAAACCTAGGACTTAAAATGTATACAGTTCATCTAGAGGTAAAATTTGAAATTGATTGGGGAGGAATTTTGGAAGTTTTATCCCCTCTGCTCCCCACACCCCTTAAAGCTTTTCTTTTGAAGAGTTAAAGGCTTTACCGTATAAACTGTGCGTGTATGTACCCATCCGTATATTTGTACACACACGTATAGCTGCACTTAAGTTCCATATGGGGTCCAGACTCATTTACAGGAATGTGTACTGTCTCTGAAAGTATCGTACTTGAAAACATTGGATTAATACTTGGAAAGTTAAGGGGCCAAGTGGGAAGATTCTATAAGCGTAAAAGTTTGTTCCAAGTATGTGGAGTAAAGCAGTTACTATTCTCATTTAAATAAACTATTCCATGTATAATATGAATATAATTCTGCAACTTGTGAATATCTTTAAAAATGACATGTAAAGAAGAATCTCAATTATCAGACATTTCTTGTCATCTTACATCCCCACCCCCCACCCCCTGCAGAACTATAGAAGCCAGTTGCTTCCAGACTTTTACTTTGTGTTCTTTTCTGTTTTAGAATGCAAATTAGCTAAGCCTCTTTTTTCAGTATTTACCATAGTTTATTTCACTTATTTAACAAAGTTTTTTGAGGACCTGTTTCCCAGGTCTTGTGCCAAATGCCAGAAGTCCAGAAATAACAAGACAACCATCTTCCAGGACTCACAGTCTAAGTGAATGGATGCCCAGAGGCTCATCTCTACTATTGTTTTGTATGGGTCCTGTACATATTACCTGTCAAATTTGTATCAACTATAGCTAATAAGATAGTAAAACACTAACGCAAGACTGGATTTAGAAAGCATAATCATCCCCCCCATTATTCACTTTCAAAATTGTATAGTTTTATCTACTAATATAACATGAAAACAGACAAGCTTTTTCCTTGACATCACTCACTGCTAGTTTTGCATGCAATTCTCATCATGGTTCAAGCAACAACTCTCAACGTGGCTTTTAACTCGCACAACAAGTCACTTCTTACTATCATGATGTCTAATAATGTAAGTATGAGATTTTACTTTATATTTTTGTGGTTATATGTGCACTTTAATGGCAATATTCTGGATGGAGTAAAATCATTTTAAATATTATTTACTGCCCAGGAAGTTTTATATGTAGCTTGTCCATTTTTTAAACTGTTATAATGATAAAGGTGATATTTTTGTTTACTATTCCAGTTTGTTGAAATTAAAGGAAGTGTTTTCAAGAAGTTTGAAAAGAACAATCTTTTTCAAATGTCAAATAGCGGTACGTACACTTAGCTTCGACGTGCAGCTTTATGCAGTATGATTTTGCAATTCATTCTGAAATTCTGTGTCACATTTCCTCTGGGCTACTGCTGCTCTGATTTAGCTGTGCTTTCTCCTACTCCCTCAACATCTTTACCAGGGTTTCCTATTATCGTGGTTATTATAATCTCAAGATACTTAAGACAATTAAATATGACAGACACTTCTATAGCACCATACCATACTTTCAGAGCTACTTGTTAATCCAGAAATTTCTTTGTAGCAGACGATATTCCATTTTATAGATGTGGAAACTAACACACAGAGAAAGTAATTTGACCTCCCCAAGGTCACCCACACAGATGTCAAGAGCAGAGTTATGACTGTAAACCTCAGATTGTCTCTGTCTGCTCAGCTTTTTCAGTTATGCCTTACCGGCTCCTTACTAACCCTGAGAAGAGTGAAAGCACAACATCTCTTCCTGGAAACATTATCTTTCGTAGTTAACAAAAATCAAAGCAGCATAGTGTCTCGGTTCTCAGAGTATAGCCCATGGAAACCTGGAGGGGCATCCCCGAGACCCTGGAGTGAAGTTCACAAAGTCAAGACTGTTTCATGAGAATACGAAGACATAATTTCTCTCTCACCATGTTGACATTTGTACTGTGGTAGAAAATGGGGGTGGAAGAGCCCTGATGAGCTACCAGAGCCCACCCCCCAGAATGGCTGCTCCCGTAGTCTGCCTCTGGCAAATGCTAGTGGGGATACCGAGTGGAGTGGTGTTCTCATGCTTTGATGGTGTGAGTGGGAAATACTACATTTGCCCTGGAAAACCTTCTGGCCTTTTCTTATACAGTTAAATGTTTGCCTATCCTATAACTTAGCAGCGAGAACACATTTTCACAATCATAGTAGCCAAAAACTGGAAACAACCCAATGTCTGTCAGTAAGAAAACGGATAAACAGTGGGTGGTATAGCCATGCTGTGCAACACTCCTCAGCTATTAAAACAGAAAAAACCACCGATATGTTCGACCGTGTACAAAACTGGAAATTTCCATACCTGAATTATGTCAGTGAAAGACATAAATGCCTTACCAATGTAAGACCATCTTATATATAAAATAGTATATTTATTTTGCAGACATTTATATGTAATTGTACTTGCACCATATTCTGACTAAAAGTTATACATGAACTATATTATTATATTATTTATATACAGTACATATTATTTTTTTTCAGATATTAAGGAACGATTCACAAATTATGTGCTTTTGCTAATAGTGTGTCTAAGAAACATGGAGCAGTTTTCTTGGAATCCAGGTATGTAACTCTTAACAGATACAGTGCCTTCTAATTTTCCTCTTGAACCAAAAATCATTCTTTTACATGGAATAGAGTGAGTATTGCAGATATTCACTTCTCTGCTCCTCGGGTGTTGGAAATAGCTGTTTAGGTGGAGGGGATTGAGCGTGTTCCCCACAGTGTGGTGGGTGCTGGGGTGCCGCACCGGCTAAAGTAGTCTTCAGCCCGTCATTTCCCCTGAAGCTCCCAGCGTCTCTAGAGCTGTGTACTCAGTGGGTGAGTGGACGCTGCCCAGCATTGCGGCCCCTTTGTTTATGTTCTTAACTCCAGCGTACTAGGCTTATCTAAATGCAGTCAGCTCTTCGTCGTTTTCACGGTTCGCCAGAACTTTTGTTCTCTCTTAACATTTGTCTTTTACTCATTCACTGCCTCTTAATTAGCATTTTGAATAAGGGTAAATTGAAAAAAATATAATGTAAGACAGTACGTTTGGTTACTTGTACATCTTTAAATCAAGGCTGACAGGAAGTTGTTGAGAGTCTCTGAATTTTCATCATCCATTCACGCAGCAGGCATTTCCATCAAGCCAGGCACTGTGGCACACGTAGAGTCCTCAGATAGATGGAGGGCCCCCAGGCTCATAGTGGAAATCGGCAGGTAATTATAACACGGTCTGGTAATGCTGAGTGAGGTTGGTGGGAAATAGTCATGTGCTCAGGTGTCTCAAGTAATGGAGAGTTTTTTTAGGTCTGACATTTTTATGCAACCTCGTTCTTTAGGAACGAGATTATACTTTGCATTTTATTTATTACCCTCAATGCCATGCACATTCCAGGCTTTTAATAACTTCTTGTTCATTTATTTTGATTCGTTGCTAGTTTTCAGATAACCTGTGAAAAACCAGAAACAGATATATTAAATTTGAGATATATGATCTTGGAAATATATTTCCAGAAGTTATTTGCTTCTAGAAAGCATAAGATCAAATAATCTATTTTCCAGTGACTTGGGTTCCGGCCTGAATAAATCCAAAGTCTCCCTGACTTGTGGCAGCAAAGCCCTCCTCTACACACTGGGATTCTCTATGCACCTGGATTCTCTGTTTATAACCAAGGCAGCTAACATGGTATCTGCAAGAGGCAGGGTAGCGGGCATGTGTGGCTGGTCCCAGCAGACCTCAGGTGGGATCAGGAATTGTGAAGCAGGGCTGTTGTGCCAAAGGACAGTAATCCTGAGCCTGCTGACCACTGGATGTTTGAAATCCTATTCTCATTTATACTGCGACTTTCAACTAATTACCTTAGGTCTTCTTTATTACTGCTATGGCAGAGAGTGTGATAAAAGGGACACTTAATATTGGTGAACTCATCATTCTTTTACTCTTCAGTTTCTTTAATTTCTTTTCTTAAAATCCAAAATACCATTTCTGGAAGCTTCCTGTAAGTTTCCAAGATCATGAATAACATAAAAATAATACTAGCTATTTTGTGTGCCAGGCACATTGTTCTGCACTTTATCTCCTTATTCTCATAATGACCAAGTATAGAGACTTTTAATTTTGTAGATGAGGAAACTGGAGCTTAGGTCATTAAGAAACTTGCCTGAGATCATGGAACCAGTTAGTGGCAGAGTTTTACGTTGAAAGAAGTTTCCTGATTCCCAAAACCCCAGCACAATGCCAAACCCACTACAACTGTCAGCATTGCTAGCCTGAGCTATATGCTCTCCACCCCGCCCTCCAGGGCCCAGATCGCAAATTGCCTAGGTCCTTGTCGACATGTCTAACCTTTTCTTGCTCGGTCCCACCCTTACATCCTTCTTTAAGAATTTGTTTGCATTTTTTATCAGGTACTTGATACTAAATTGACATTTTAATAAATATAAAAGTGAGCACATTTGACAAATGACATCTGTATGGCAGTGACATAAATGATCAGTATGGTTAAGTCATAGTGATAAAGAGGGAAGAGATTGTTCAGTTGACTTCGGCACATGTCCATGCTAGCTACTTACTGTCACATTAGGCAGCTATAGAATTAAAGGATTTTATGACAAGCCTGCTTCATTAGCCGTCATCCTACCAGTGTGTTGGCTCCATGAAGGAAGCTGGGGCTCTGTTCACCTCTGTGTCCTTCCCCTCAAGTGTTTAGCACAGAGAAAGTACAGAATAAATAGCTATTGAATGAATTATCCTTTAACTTGATCAGATGTAGCTCTTTTGATAATTAATTGAATGCTAGTTTTGTCTGTTATCATTTATTGACAACATTATCGTTTAGTCCTGTGGAGATTTCGGATTTCTGTGGCAGCCTGTGATATTATGGTATATGGTGTTTTGTTCGTATTAAGAGATCTAATTATCTCTTTTTCCTTATACTTTCTAGATCACCTCTGGGTGTTGTTTCCAGATGTCTGTATGGTGATTGCATCAGAAACTGCTGTGGATATTGTAAAACACGCCTTTATCACCAAGTTCAATGACATTACTGCAGATGTATGTATTTTAATAAGCAGTTCAGTGTTTAATATTGACTTCTGTGCAAACTGGTACAGCCACTCTGGAAAACAGTATGGAGGTTCCTCAAAAGGTTAAAAATAGAACCACCCTACGAGCCAGCAATTGCACTACTAGGTATTTATCCAAAGGATACAAAAATACTGATTCGAAGGGACACATGCACCCCAGTGTTTATAACAGCATTATCAATAATAGCCAAATTATAGAAAGAGCCACATATGTCCATTGACTGATAAATGGATAAAGATGTGTGGTGTATGTGTGTGGGGGCACATGCGCGCGCGCGCACACACACACACACACACACACACACACAGGAATATTACTCAGCCTTCAAAAAGAATGAAATCTTGCAGTGATGTGGATGGAACTAGAGAGTGTGTTATGCTAAGTGAGATAAGTCAGAGAAAGACAAGTACCACATGATTTTACTCATGTGGAATTTAAGAAACAAAGCAGCTAAACATAGGGGAAGGAAAGGAAAAATAAGATAGAAACAGGGAGGTAAACTGAGGGTTGCTGAAGAGGAGGTGGGTGGGGATGGGATAAATGAGTGATGGGTACTAAAGAGGACACTTATTGGGATGAGCACTGGGTGTTAACATGTAAGTGATGAATCACTAAATTCTACTCCTGAAACAATATCTCAGTATGTGTTAACTAACTTGAATTTAAACTAAAAAAATAAAAAAATAATAATTATGAAAAGTAATATTTTCTAAAGCAAAAAAATAATGTTGACTTCTGCTTAATATTATAAAGATGTAAAATAAGGCTAGGTTTACTCCATTTATTAAGATAATACTACTACTTTGAAGTTAGAATTATAATTTTAAATTTTTAAAAATTACTATACTACAGAAAGTATGTTATTTCAATATTGAACAGTCCTGGTTCCATACTTTTGGGTGGAAATGTATAGATTGGCCAATAGTTCAGGTTGGAGTAGAGTGTCACTAACTCAGAATCATTATAAATTGTTAATACTATCATAACCTGTTTATTTAAAGCATAGACTCCCAAAGCTTTTCTCTCTGGCTAGATTTTTAAGTATTTTGATTTAAAAATTGATTTTTTTCCCCCTGTGATTATAGATTCCTGAAAAGTTGTAGAGGACAAGAGCCTTATATTGTTTGATGAAAGCACTCAGGAGATTTGCTTTATGTTTCAACCAGCTGTTCTGTGGACTTTCCACAAATAGATGTGTGCTGTAGGCTCATCGTACGCAAAGCCTGGGAGTTCCCAGTGCCTTCCCCATTCCTACCTCAGCCCCAAAACGAATATTCATTTGGACAGTTTCCTAGATTTTATTTGGGTTGTACTTGTCTTACCATGGTACTATTTCAAAAGGCATCGATTTGAAGTCTAATGTGGTTGCAACGGCTGCAATGTGATGATTTGCACGAGAGCTTCTGAATGCTTTCATCAACTTAAATAAGATGTTGCACTCTTTTGTAAAGCACTGATCAAGTAATTTCACTGTTTACTCTCTTGGTTTCCTCAGTGCAAGATGGTCCCCTTTTCATGGGATCATTTCCTCAGCATCTGAAGTCAAAATCAAAAAACGGGATTCAAGTACTTAGTGCAGTTTTTAGTGAAATGACAGTTTCTAGGGCCTTTGTAAATGTTATGTTCTCGAACTCAGTTTTACATCTTGCTTAGCACCCATTGTTTGAATGAGGTGTCATTATCGTTATATAGACAGTAATAATAATCTTTTAAACTATGCATTTAAAATTTCAAAATTATTTTATATGTATTATTCTACTTAAAATAGCCACTCTTCCCCAAATTCTTAACTCTCAGGAACATAATCATTGACTGTTTATCCCTCTTTGAAGAGAAATGTTTAAAAAGCTTGTGAATATAACAGTTGGGGCTGAGGCTGTTTTACCTTTACTGTAGGAGAACAGAGAAGCACTACCCAGATGGCTGCTTGGCTGTCAGCACCTTTTTCCTGGTTAATTATTTAATGTTTTCATCTACAAAGTCAATTAAATCTTTGTATATTATATATTTGCACTATATCACTTAATATTTCACTCTTATTTGTCTTTAGGTCTACAGTGAATATAGAGCCAGCCTTGCTTTTGACCTTGTTAGCAGTCGACAGAAAAATGTGAGCATTATATCAAAGACATAGTCTGAAATTACCTGAACAATGGTTTAATTTAGCATGGAATATTGGTTAAGGGAAAGTTGCATAAACTTCAGCTTCCTACTTATATCTGTTCTCAACACTATGTTTGTAACATATTAAATAATGATAGTACTTAATATTAAATAAGGTATGATTTCTGTAGCATTGTGACAGTTACACAACTTTGGATTTAAAACTTCTTATGAACATTTAGATTTCCACATTTTACTCAATTACATAATAGCTGCCAGGTTCTCTTTTTGTGCATAGCCTCACCCGTTGAGAACATTTGCTGGCAGTAAGTGGAAGTGAACTTTTTCAGTATCATAAATGCCATAAATCGTTCTCTCCTTTCTCTGTGCAGGCATACACTGATTACAGTGACTCCGTGGCACGGAGGATGGGGTTCATTCCTCTCCCACTAGCTGTTCTAGTAAGTTCATACTTTTTTCCCTTTTCTATGATGAGATAGCTGTTATGATAAATATTAATAACTGGGTTATCAAGAAGTTTATTTCAGAAGGACGTGATATAAAAACTAAAGGTAAATGACTTAGAAGGAAATTTTAGGTTATGGTATTATTCTTTTGGATTTTGAGCAGGTCAGTAATTTTAACAGATACTTTATGTAATGGCTTTCCTAGCAATGAGAGTACTCATTTTTGCTTATCCATTTGGCAAAGATTTTTCTTTTTGAACGAAAATGCCAAGTGGTAGTAGGCATTGGTGCGACCACGTTAGCATGTATTAGCGGAGGTGGAAGAAGTCAATCCAACATTTCTAAAAGGCAGTTTGACAGTATTATGCTTTGATGCAGTAATTGGAGCTCTAGGAATTTATCCTAATAAAATAGTTATAAAAGGCACATGATGATTTATAGGCAAGATTATGCATTGCTGTGGCATTTATAATAGTAAAAATTTGGAAAGAAATGAAATGGGTTAAATAAATTTCGGTATGCTCAAATGAAGACATAGTCTCTATCCATTATAGTCATTACTTTTTACAATTTTTCCAAAGTTTTTACAATGAAAATTTTTACTGTTATACTCAGAAAATACATCTATATTAGCACTGAAATGTATTAAATCAATCCAAAAAGTAGTCACCAACTTTGAATATTTTAGTGAATTGCTCAGAACAGCCTTGCAGAACGTCACCAGCCACATCAGGCAGTAATATTGTTAATTAACATTTGCTGGCTGTGCCTGTATTTGATTATGTTCCTCGTTGGCTACCTAGTCTCACATCAAAACAAATGCATCCACCTTTTTGCCAAAGGACATCTAGAGTTCTCCTGTAGATGCAGAGTGTCACGGAAGTCAACTAAGAGGTGTATAAAGAAATTGTAAGTGAAGCCACCTGTGTTTTAGACCAGCTTGCCTGACCTTTTTTAAAGGCTGGAAGATTAATAGCTTTATTGTTATGTAAATTTCATTGCAACTCTCCAGACAACCACATTTATGTTTTCAATTCTGTTAGTAACTTGTTTGTTACATAATAATATAACTTTCTTTTGTTTGGGAAAAGGAACTCCTAGAGTTTTGGAAAAACAGAATATTTTAAAGAGTAAAATTGTTTAAGAGACTGATAAAATGTTAAATTTTTTTACATTTGTTTCCTGCAACTGGAAACATGATACATGAAGTGTAAGGATAAACCTAGGTTGCCTGACTGATTTTTAATTTTTAAAGGATTAGTTAAATGATTGGATTTAAAGGTGGCCCTGCTTTGCCAAATAATAACTATCTAGTAGTAATTTATTTGCCAGAAAACTGTATTCATAATTAGTATGGATTTTTTAATTTAATTTTTTAGAATTTTTCTCTAGCCTTTGTTTTATTCCTTAAATGAGTTTTTATGGTTGTTGTACCAAAAGATATAAGTTTAACTAATAATTGATTAATTAAATGCTCGTGGAGAAGTTCTTGCATTTTCAGAGGGGATCATGCAGTTAGGCAGTGATCCCCAGCGGGTGTTCTCCTATAACGCTGTTTCTCGCAGAGCTCCAAAGTGACCCCATAGCTTTGGCAGCAGCCATCTAGGCGTCTTGAGGAATATTCCAAGGCCTCTTTAAGGCCCACAAGTGGCAGTGTTTCTCTCTAAATGTTACCTTATGTCATAATGAAATCATATCCAGGAAAAGTAAAAGAAATGATGTATTAAGGTCTCATGGAAATTAAGCTTTGGACATACGTATCTTAAAATTACCTAATATTATATCAGATAAAAATGAAATCATTTCCGCTTGAATGCAGCAGTTGGCTTGCCTTTCGTATTAATCAGTAAAACCCTAGAGCCACGTTCACTTCCATCCCAGCTACTTGTACAGCAGGTCAGCTCGCCAGTAGAGCCTGTGACAGAGACAAGACTTCATCGGTCTTCTCATAGTAGACCTTTAGTGAACACGTGACAGTTCCCTCGATCTCTACCCAGTTGTTCTTTTACTAAAAGCATTTGTAAAATAGAGTTTAAAATGTATCTTACGGTATTTATTTAAGACACGCTAGTAGAGTTCCACTTGATGATAACTTAACATTGCTGGATAAGGTCCGTTATTTTCCCAGACTTTCCATTTCCATGTAGCAGCCCCCCAGATCCTGAGGTGTAAACACATTATTAAGCCGAACGTATAACATATAAATATTTTCCAGTGACAGGCCCACCAGATTTATTCAGCACACTTCCAGGGACAATGCTGTGGTATTACTCAGTTTTTTAGAACAGTACAAAGCTCTCTTTTCTCTTTTCTCTCTCTTCCCCATAAGTCACCGTGGGTTCCTAAAAAGAGTCAGGGAGACAAAACAAGAATAAGGCAGTGCTCACTCGGTGGTTCTGGCTGTGGTAGGCACACATGCAGCAAGATGAGTTTATTTGTATTTTCCAGAGTGATTTTTCATTTTAAGAATCAGCTGACTTGCATCTCTGTGAGGTGCAACTAAATGTGTCATTCACAAACCGGGATACGGTGCCTGACTTTAGAGTCCGCAGCAGCTGAACGTGACGGCCGCCGCAGGCACCCTCAGTTTGCCTGAACAAATCCAAACCTACCACAGAAGTTTTCACAAGCAGCCAGGGGTTCATACAAATTGAAAAATCTAGAACTGCTGACTTGGATTTAGACAAAGCCCACAGGAGTGAAACTAAAGTGTTGAAATCAGCATGGAGAAGTCTTTATTTAAATATTAACTAATAACTGTGGTTGTATGTTTTGTTTGTGTGTTTTTGTTGTTTTGGTTTGTTTCTGGCTAGCTCATCAGAGTTGTAACAAGCTCAATTAAAGTGCAAGGAATCCTGTCTTATGCCTGTGTCATACTCTTCTATTTTGGGTAAGATTAACTGTTCTTGAATATGTTTTTGTTTGTACAGTAAAGTATTTATGCAAGATGTAATGGACGTTAATTGCAACCAAATCACCCTCCACCCATTCTCACTGACCCGGGGCTCCCCTAACAGCACATATGTCCAGATGCGTTCGTGACTTGGTGAGATTCAATGAAATATGCTGCTGTTTGGTACTAGTATTAATAGCACTTTAGATTTATTTTAATCTTTAGCGAAATCAGTTAAAGCTCTTTCTGCTTAGGATTTCAGTTGCACTCCTATTTCCTTTCACGATACAATCTGCCATTACAATCAGACATTTTCCTATGTTTAAAATTAAAACATCTTTGACTCAGTGAGTCCATGGGGCTCTCCCCACCGAGGTTTAGGAGTCAGGATGCACCCCCTGCCGCCCCTGCCGGCCATCAGGCCTCTGTCCCTGCCGTGTCCCAAGCCACATCATCAGTACCTTGATTGGTGACTTTGGTTTGACCCTGGGCACAGAGGAAATTGTGTTGAGGCAGGGAGCCCGGGCCTTGATTTCTCCTAGAGCCTGCCCCTTCTTCATACTACGGGGACTGACTGACAGATTCTAAAGCTCAAGGAACCACACCCCTCTCAGTTTTTGACATTGAAAACTGTGCCACCCTGCTTCTCGGGTGCAGATGCTCACACAGCACCCCGAAGTTCTTGGCGTTGTGCCTTGTTCACCAGGGGCTGCGGCTCTAATTGTTCCCATCTTTGTTTGACAACATAGTCTTGTGTGTTTCTTTTGGCCTAAACTAGGAAGTGAGGCATGTGTATGCAACATCAAAAAACCTTTGTTTAGTTACAGTTGTGTGTGTGTGATTCAGCAAAGTGGACATGCGTTAAGCTGAATGACTAAAAATTCACGACCCCCCCACCTCGCCCCTGTGCCCCTCGATAGTCCACAGAGGTACGGCGGCTCACTGACCTTTCCACCCCACTCATTTCTCCTTATTACCTGTATCAGGGTAGTTCCCAAATTACCCTCTCCTCCTTCAAAATCTTTCCCAAACCACCTTGTCCGTAAGACTTCTTTATTCCCTGACCCCACCAAGCCCAGGACTCTCCCTTGAGGGCGAACAAGTCAGAATTCAGTTGGGCCTCTTGGCGCACTGTGCCGCTTTCTCCCCACCGCCCCAGGTTCCGCCTCTTCCCCTCCAGACTTGCCGCAGCTTCTGCCCTCCTCCTGCAGTCAGCACTCCTCAGTGAGCACCTGCTAGGTGCCAGGTACTGGTTCCGGGGCAAGACCAGGGCCCTGCCTTTGTGGCGCTGAAATTCTAGTGGAAAAATAGACAACAACCAGAAAAGCAAATCTCTATAAAGTGACGGTGGGTAGTAAGTGTCGGGAAGAAAAATGGGGTAGTGTAAGGAGATGGAGAACAGCGGAGGTGCCTGCCTCCGAGCCGCTCTTGTGAGCTGGTGTTCATCTGTATTTACTAAATACATTTGTTAATTACAGTGGAAAAATAAATGTTAAATAATTTGGTACCAGGTAAAACTTCTAAGTGGTACAATTTCTTCTTGTAATGAGAACTAAGGAATCGATCAGGCATTTTTCCCTTGTGGTAAAGAAGCCCCAAGGGAAACTTGCCCACCCCAGACTCGGGCCCCTGGCCCCCCTGGCCCCCTGGGCCCACACTCCTCACCTGGCCTCGTGCCTTCTCGTTAGCTGTGGTAGGAAATGGCGTTCTCGGTGATTGAGATGAATTCCATCTCAATGGTTGTTTGTTTCTTTCTGGTTTTAGGTTGATATCCCTGAAAATACTTAATAGCATCGTGCTGTTGGGAAAATCATGCCAGTATGTGAAGGAGGCCAAGATGGAAGACAAGTTGTTTAATCCCCCTCCAGCCAGCGCACCAGGCAAACCACCTAATAAATCACAGAACAAATGTAAACCCTCTCAAGGTACGTTTGGTTCCTTCCATCACTTGTGTGAATCATTTTCCAAAGAGTTAATGGTCTGAATTCTCCCTAGTAAAAAAAATCACTGTTGGGTCGATGTTTTGCAATGCTTTCAAGATTTGATTTCACTTTGCCGAATTGTCTTTTAACGGTTGTATTTTAGATCTCATCGCAGGTACACCTAACGCAGTGCTCTGAGTTTTTACATGTATTCGTTGTCTAGGAAACAATCACTGAGCCCCCGGGACACGACAGGCCCAGGCGCTCCAGAGGCAGCACTGATTCTGACTTGTTGGGGAGATGGGGAGAAAGCGAGGGGGCAGTCGTGCTATAGAGAGAGCTGAAGCCGGGTCGGGAAAGGGAGTGTGGCTGGGAGTCCAGAGCTCCCCCAACCAAGGAAGCAGCACCTTCCTGGGAGGAGCACCAGTGGCGTGTGCCAAGGCCCAGGGCAGGAACCTGCTAGGCATGTCGAGGGACCACAAAGGCCAGGTGGCTGGAGTGGACCCATCCACAGGAGAGGGCCTGGAGAAGCACTCAGGCCACCCTGTTGCCTGCCATGAGGACTGTGGCTTTTACTGTGTGGGAAGGGTCTGTTTCAGGGTTTGGAAGTGCATTTCGGACGAGCGTCTCAGTGTCCATGTAGGGTGTTTTGGAGATCAGGAGACCGCAGGCCAGACGCCATTCAGGAAGGTATTGCAGGACTGACGCGATCCAGCTAACATTTTAAAAGGATCATTCTCCAGCTTTGTGGAAAGGAGACTCAAGGAGAGCAAGCCCAGAGATGGACGCCAGCAGGGAGGCTGCCTGGCTCAGAACAGGGGTTAGTGGTGTGAGCAGGGAGAGCTGGCCAGATTCCAGATAGATCTGGAAGAGCGCAGGATTTGCCGATGAGGTTTCCCAGTGTGAAAGAGAGAATGAAGGATGATTCCAGGGCTGCTGGCCTGGAAGGTTTGGAGGAAGACGCGGGGCACTGATGTAATTTTTCTCATTAGATGGCAGTTCTCTGTCTGTTCCGTATCTGTTCCAATGACTTTTCATTTAAATGGCTTATCTTTAAAATACGTGGAGCCACTGTGTGCCAGGTAATCTATGCGATGCTGGAGACACAGAGATAATAAATCGTGCCCGCGGGGCCTCACACACTGACGGAGACGGCACGAGTGGAGACTCCAGAGAGGGGAGCGGGTCGTCGACAGGCATGGAGGGGACAGGAGAGGCTCCCTTCCTGGAGGTGGTGGTCCTGAACTAAATCTCAGGGTAGAAGAAGCGGGCCTGGTGAAGGGGCCTGTGTTTCGGGCTTCCCGTAGGTGCCGTGCTCAGAGCTGCTGAGGTGACCCTACGGGGGAGGTAGGGTGTCCTGGAGTCCGCTTGCCGCTCACGTCCTGCGTGCGGGAGCCCCAGTGCCAGCTTTCCAGGCAGCAGTCATGTTAGGACTTGGTCACGTAGGAGGGAGCTTGTTAGCTGGGAATTCCGATCTTCCCCAAATCAGGTTGTGGTGTTAGTTGTGTGATGCTATCCGTATAATAGCCCTTCTATAAAATTTTAATTGAGCAAACAAATGGCGTAGCCCCCGAGTTTCCTTGTAAACCACGGCTGCTTCTATGCCCCAGGCTATTCGGTGATGGCTTGCTCTACCTCCGAGTGGGGGTGATGGGCACCTCTTCCCATTACCGCTCCCTCGGTAAGCTTATGTGTATTCCACGTTTCTAATTAGCTGGATCTGTTTTTCCACAGAAGAAAACCTGTCTGCTTCGGTCACCAGCCAGCCTGTGCATCCGAAGGAAAATGTCATACCCTTGCTTGTGGCAAGCAGTTCTGATCAGTTTCTGACGACTCCAGATGGCGATGAGAAGGATATAACGCAGGAAAGCTCAGAATTAAAGCACAGATCCGCAAAGAAAGATTTGTTAGAGGTAGACAGGTTCACAATTTGTGGAAACCGAATCGACTGAACTCTGCGGCCTCTCGTGCCCAAGATGCGGACTCCCGGGCAGGCGACGCTCTGCTTCCGGACGGACGGCTGCAAAAAACGGCACTTAAATATTTATTTAAAAACTTAAATTATTAATGGAAAGCAAATCCTAATATCTTTCTTCCAGTAACGGGGTCTGGCTGCAGGTCAGGTCGCGGAAGAGCAGCGACCTCCAGCCTGGACTCTGGAAACCCGGTGGGTTGGAGGAGCCCCTCCTGCTCGGCAGAGAGCAGTCACTCCTGGGCCTCGCGGGCGAGACGTCAGAACCACTCGGCTTCGTTGGTCCGCGCTTCCAGAACATCCAGTCTTGCCTCCAGGCCTCGTCAGTACAAGGATATACCTGGAAAACTGTGAAGCTTTTACCATGACATGACCTTTCCAGTCCCATACTATTTTCACAAACAGTTTTCAAACTGTACTTCATCTGCCAAAGCATTGAAAAAAAAATAATTAAACTTAAGTCAAGATAAATGTTCTTACCACCAGAATAATCCTTGAAGATGTATCTGAGTTAATCAGAATAAAAGGCTACCTAAAATAATTCATGATGAATAGTAGCATTTTATAGGAAAAAACCCTAAGCCGGTTTCTTTAAAAAATATTCATTAATGAAGGTTGCATCACAGAAAAAATGTTTCATAATTTTTCAGTTTACTCTTCAGAGCAAAGTGTGAGCTGTGTATTGTTCCATTGCAATGGATAAAATAGAAATACCCTTACAAAAAGGCACTTTTTTATACTGAAAAAGCAGAGCAGTGTTAACTTTCCATTAGTTAACTGGTTTCGCTTTAAAACTAATTGCTTCATAAATTGTTACCGTTCAAAGGATTTGGTGTTGAATGGGCTGAAGAATTGTCAGTGTACAAAATCCAAAGGTGTCAACTTTAACAGAGTTTTTTTAAAGTGACGGCTTTAAAGTCAATATTCTAAATGGTTTGGGCAGCGTCTTGCTTGGGCTTATAAAACGCGGGAGTCCGGCTGACAGGAGCGTCCGGGCGCACCTGTGCGGGGGGCGGCGGCCGTGGGTTTGGGCCGCGTGCACGGCTGTCTGGGTATGGCGAGGTGTGTGTATGAACCCTGGGAACAGCAACCAAAAGGTGCTTTTTGGTTTTGTTTGAGATCAAGATTCTGTTTCTGCTTAATTACTAGTTTGTGGCCCGCATCATAGGACAAGTCATTTCCCACCAAGGTTTATCCTGAGAAACCTTCCTGCATTTTTATAAAAGTTTTACAGCGTCTCATTTCAGAATGTGCAGATGCATCTGTCACTTGTCATTTCCTTTGATGGTTTCATGTTGAAGTTCAGCTCTTGTGCTGGCACTTCGGGCATATGATACGCAGAAGGTAAATTTTAGGGGATCCGTCTCTTTCCTGGGTGAAATACAGAGCACGCTTTAATGTTTTGGCTTCTTCGGCTTCTGTAGAAATACGGAAGTGAATCTTAATGTTTTGCATTAACTAAAGAAATATGAAGATTAATGTGCACGTAGGGTAAAAGAGGAAATCTTATCGAAACGCTTTTGTGAAACCAGGAAGTATTTTAAGTTAAATATGAAAAGACTTGTGTTTTGTGTATGTTTCAACAAAGCCCCATTTTAGAATTATTCCTGTATCCATCTCCTTTTCACCACCGAAGGGAACAGCATCCACATGAATGGAATAGTTTGGGGAAACTTTGCCAAACGTAGCCCTGATCAGAGCAAGAATATGACTTGGGTCTATCTTTCAATTCAGCTTGAATTATCTTTTTATTATTGTGTTGTCATTTTCAGAAGATTTCATTTCCTTTGCAGAATCTGTTGGGAGCTCGGAATGATGTTCATTTCTTCTGTTAAAATGGCATTCAGTACTAATTTTATAAGTGCATCTTGTGTGAAACTCAATAAATTCAATTTTGTAATCTTTTTTAAAAAGGTCACTGAATTTATTTTAATAATGTTTACTGTTACCTTTGCTGGAGTAAATTTCCCACTCTGTAATAAGAATTTACTTCTAATTTACAAGTGACAAGACTGTCTAAGTTGAATTCTCTTGGTCTTAATGGTGGCAGAATGTTGGATTTTTGTCCTGGGGGGAAAAAAAGGCCAGTACTTGATCATAGACCATCTCCTATCTCTCAGCCAATGGAGGTACTTGCATTTGACAGGTGTTTTGAATGTCACACGATGTGTTTTTCACATCTGAGAGTCAAGTCAAGATAGTACTTGGCTTTTGAAAAACATTTAAGGCACAACGTAGGTCAGACTCCAGTTAGCTTTTCCTTTGGAACCGAAGCATCAACACCAAGGATCATTCAGGAGCTTGTCCAAATTTTCTTTGTACTTTGTACTTCTGTACTTTGGCCGGTATTTAGACTGTACACTCATTATATGTATACATGGAAGAAATGTGTTGTAATTAGATCCCTAAAACATTTCTGCCACTGCTGCTAACTCAGCAGAGGAGAATATAAATTCGCAAAATCATTTAAAATCACTACATTTTGATATGTTTCGGGTTCGTTTATTCTTCCAACAGGGATTTATGAATCACCTTATGTGTTTCAGGCGGCTTTTCTAAGATGCTGGGATCAGCAATGAATCAGCTCCAGCTCTTCGAGGCAAGACCCATAGTAAACAAGTCCATAAAATAACATCTCCTGGCGACACATTGCCTAATGACCAGAAGACCTTTCAGGTTTATTTCAGGTCTAAAATATGGTTCCTCAACATTTTATAGAAGTCTGATTTTTTTTTCCTATTCTATTTTGTAAAATAGAATAATTATGTATCAGTTTCACAGTACTTCAATAAAATAGAAATAGGATTTTTTTTTTTTTTTTAACTAAAGACTGTCAATTGTCCAGAATCCGTTCTGTTCCGTGAACAGAGTTGCGGCTGAGCACGTAGCTGCCTCGGCAGGGGACTAACATCCCTGAGTCCTTGCTGTTGCTTGTGGCCTAGCGACATTCCCACCAAGGGATGGAAGTCAAAGGGATGTATGCCATTATGGACCCCTTTTCACCTTCTCTTCCCTTTCCATCAGCTGGAACCCAGAGAAGGTGTGACTTTGCCCCAGCCATGCAGATAAATGCCGTGCCGGTAGGATGGCAGAGCCGTAGGGGGCGGGTCCTGGGTCCCTGAATGCCTCCGTGGAGCAGAGTCACTTATCCACTAGGAACACTCAGCTTAGACTATGAGAGAGGAATAAATAAAGCTTAGAGGTTTCTAAGCTACTGCATCCGGAGGGTCTATATCAGAGCCCAAAGTAACACACTCAGAAATCTGGAAGGGTCTATTTAGAGATCTTCACATAAATGGAGTGAGGTGTTCGACCTCTAAAACACATACTTCTGGAAACACTCTGGGTTCTCGTTTGTACTCTTTGTAGGGAAAAGCTAAAGATGGCTATGTCCCACTCATTCAGAGGTCAGACTCCCAGCACCCTTGGCCATCTTGCTCATAAATGGCTAAGTCCTATTCATGTATTCAAGAGACCAGATATGCCTTGCTCCTTACCGCTCAGGAAATTGTGTACAGGAAGAGTGAATGATGTATCTAGTCTAACAGCACAGAGAAGTGGAAGCAAAGGAGTGAATGTATCAAAAAAGCAGCAAAATATGGTCATCTGGGGCCAGTTCGAGGCCAATGGCTCTTTGCAAATGATTGCTCAAAATATCCCTGTGTGGGAAAATATTCAGTGTGATATGTGGCATTCGTGAGTGCCTGAGACATCGAGGGTGGTTTAGGTCACGTTTAATCTGATCGAGACATGTCTACAATTGAGAAGGAAGTTGTTAAGGAAATTGGCATTCTAAGAGAGTTCTAGTGATCTGAAAAGTTGGCTTACAGGGAACAGATCATGTTCAGCTGTGCTTGCTTAGTCTAAATATTAATAAGAAAAGATAACACATACTGGCAAGTTAGTAAAAGGCCCGTTTTGGCGTAGTGCCATAAAGGTGTGTTGGAAGTTGTTTGATACTTAATGGAAAAGAAGGGTAAGTATCCACACAGCGTATTTGGCTTTCAACTTACGACTTTCTTTTTGGCAGGTAGGAAGTTAAGGGCGGTGGGGGGAGGGGAATCTTGGGGTACAGGTGGCACCTTTTTAAAAAGATTGGATCAGGAATTCTAGAAAGTATAAGCTCTTGAAGGGTGAATTGCCTGTAATTATTTTTAGGAAGCATATTCTATTTCATTTTATTTATTTATTTATTTATTTCTTTTTTTTAAAGATTATTTATTTATTTGACAGAGAGAGACAGCCAGCGAGAGAGGAAACACAAGCAGGGGGAGTGGGAGAGGAAGAAGCAGGCTCCCAGAGGAGGAGCCTGATGTGGGACTCGATCCCGAAACGCCGGGATCACGCCCTGAGCTGAAGGCAGACGCCTAACGACTGCGCTACCCAGGCGCCCCTCTATTTCATTTTAGATATGTCTGCATAAGAATGTAAACACTAGGAAATCGCTATGGTATCAAGGTGAACCAGAGTGAAATACAAGAAAAATGCATAAATATCTGTAGGGCTTGATTGAACACGTGTTAATGGCAGTCACTGTGGAAAGCACAGATGTAAGTAAACTCTGCTCTGCCCACAGAGCTTATCTGATGTTAGTGCTGCCAGAAACATGGGTGCTGGTTGCAGCAGAACATCTAACTCAGATGGCCCAGCATCTATCTTGTACGGTTCCTGGCACGCACAGGTGGCCTATAAATATTTATTGAATGATTAAACACGGGAGCCATTGTGGGGAATGTGCACTTGGACTGCCTGAAAAAGAGAGTAGGAATGAGATGGATAAGAAGGGAAGGAAGGGTGAACCAGACATGGACGAAGAAGGAAAGCACACAGTGTGGCCTCACATGTCTGAGTGTCAGTCGAGTGCCAGCCCTCATGCTGAGAATAGGAGAGGATGAGCTTCAGTCCAGGGGGAAGTGGAGAAGGAGGCAGGGGCTAGATCTGGAGAACTTTGAATGCCTTACCAAGTATCTTGGACTTGATCCTGTAGGCAATGGGCAGAGCTTACATGGAATCGTCGATTGGATCACTGGAGCTATCAAATGAGAGGATACATGAAAAAAAAAGAAAAAAGAAAAAGCTACTTGTTAACTATAAAGGGTCAGGTAACTTGTCCAAGGTCACACAGCGCATATCAGAACAGAAAGTTAAACCCTTCCCTGTGAAGCGTGTGGTCTCTGCTGCTTTTGGGAGGAGAGAGAAACAGAGACCAGGAGACCCTGCAGCCGTGGCCATTCCCACCAGGCGAACAGGACTTAGAGGATGTAGGGCATGGTGACCTTTCGGATGTTGGGTGTCTAAGAGGTTTACCCCTCTGGGAAGCTCGGGGAGGGCCAGCTGGCTGTGTGGGTTGGAGGCAGTGACTTGCTCTGTAACACTGCAAACCTGCCTATCTGTAGATCAGGCTTGCTGATACCCACTTCTCGGGATTGTTGGGAGGAATGAGAGTGCATCGACGGGGCGCCTGGGTGGCTCAGTCGGTTAAGCATCCAACTCTTGATTCAGCTCCAGGTCATGATCTCAGGGTTGTGAGATCGAGCCCCTCGTCAGGCTCTGCACTGGGCGTGGAGCCTGCTTAAGATTCTCTCTCTCCCTCTGCCCCGCCCCCCGCAAGAAGAGTGCATCTGACATGGCGTTGTAAATGGTACAGCACTGTGCAAATCTAAACTGTAGACCCTCGTCTCTTGGGGCCTCACAGCCCAGCTTAGTGGTCCTGGAAGTGTGGTCCCCGACCAGCAGCATCCCATCACCTGGGGCTATGTTAGAAATGCAGATTATTCTCTGCCCCCACCCAGACCTGCTAAACAGAAACTCTGGGACTGGGGCCCAAAAATCCGTTTTTATAGCTCTCCTGGTGATTCACAGGCTCGTTAAAGTTGGAGAACCAGGCCCAGAGCCATCACTCTCTAGGCTCTAGAGCTCAGAATATGGGGCCCAAAACAACCCCATCTGCATTTCCCAAGGTAATGATTGGAGAGACTAAAACAGAATTTTGGTCTTTAGCACATACCTACTGTTTATTGAAAATCTGTATTTTACTGATGTCGCTCGCTCAAGGCCAAGCAGCCGCATAAGGCAGAGCAGGGTTAGAAGTGGGGGCTTCTAGATCTTCCTCAAACCTTGCTTAGCATTCTCCTGCCTGCTACACCTTCAAGGTTCCGCCCCCATCCCCTGGTACTAGAATCTTCCTGATGAATCATTCAGACCTCACAAATCACTGAGTCAACATATCACATGACACTCCAAAACTTGAATCACCAAAGCTGAGGAAGAAAGGACACACAGTGGACTAAGCAGTGCACCTGAGCCCCAAACTCTTTGTGGCAGATTCACTGGACGGAGCACCCCCACTCCTCCAGGAGCTGGTGACCCAGTGCGCAGGGCATGCAGGGTCCTTCTCTTTGGAAGCTTCCATTCCAATATTCCAGCGGAGAAACCAGATCATAAACACGAGACTGGCTGTGTATTTGCAGAAGGTAATGGAGACCATAGAGAAAACAAGGTCATGAGAAAGGGGCAGGATGCTTTCTTGAAATCAGGTGGCCCCCACAGGAAGGTCGCTGCATGTCAGCGGCCGCCTGAGCTACAAGGAACCTCGCTCCGGCAGAAAGCAACGAGCGCGAAGCTGCCGGCGTGAGAGTGAGCCCGCCGTATTCCACCAGCGGAAGGAAATAGGGCAGAGCCGAAGGGCATGGGGCTGGGGTCCGGGTCATCCAAGCCCAGGAACAGGACTTAGGGTATTGCTGGTTTTCTGACTCTGCAGAGACTGGGTTGCAGCGTGGCTAATGTGCAATCAGGGAGGCCGGTGAGGGGGCTGGGCTCGGGCGGGCCTGGCATCACACCAGGGCCTTGCCAGGAGCCCCCCAGACTGACCTCTGGCCACCTGCCCCTGGGAAGGGCAGAGATGATTCCCTGGGGCAGCTGGACAGCTCATCGGCCCGCGATAGGAACCGCATTTCCTTAAGGGGAAGTGGAAGGGAGCACGGGGTGCCCCATGCCGAGCGAGGAGCAGGAGACTGGGCTCAGCTCTCCCGCTGTTGGACCTGGGAAGGGAAGGAGCTGGTGGCAGGTGAAGTAAAGCCGTGCACTGTCAGATTCTGTCCATCTTTACTTGAAAAACACAGCAGGATAGAACATGACTTTCCTTTGTGAATAGAATGGAAATAAGTTCATTTCTCCCTCAAACACAGCATGTTTAGAGATGACCTAGGTCCCAGAATGATGGCAGTTTGGCCTTGAAGGGGTCTCCCAGGGCAACCAACGTCTCCCCCAGGGGCAAGCTGCCTTCTCCTGCACCCCTGACAGGCTAGCATCTAGCTGGGATGTGAAATAACCATAGTAGTACTAGTAGTCGTTTTAAAAGCCAGACCCATTAGACATCTACAGCAAACCATCGGACAAGAGCCCGTTAGTTCATATCTCCTTTAATCTGCACGATGTCCCTGCGGAGTCCCCATTTTACAGATGTGGAAACCAAGGCTAGGAGGCCGTTTTCTCAAGTCGCCCAGCTAGAGAGGAACAGAGCCAAGATTTAAAGCCAGGTCCCCGTGATGGCAGAATGTTGGCCCTTCCCCAGTCCGAGGAGCACAGGCCTCAGCACAGCCCTACACGACAGCTCTTACCCACACGCACAAGATTTGTTTCTTACGTCAAGTTTTCTTTGGGGTTTTCCACACAGAGTATGATGTCATCTGCGAAGAGTGAGTTTGACTTCTTCCTTGCCGACTCGGATGCCTTTTATTTATTTTTGTTGTCCGATTGCTGAAGCTAGGATGTCTAGTACTGCGCCGAACAACAGTGGTGAGAGTGGGCGTTCTGCCGTGTCCCTGACCTTAGCGGAAATCTCTGTTTTTCCCCATTGAGGAGGATACTCTCTGTGGGTTTTTCATGGATGGCTTTTATGATGTTGAGGTATGGTCCCTCTATCCCTACTCTGCAAAGAGTTTTAATCAAGAAAGGATGCTATACTTTGTCAAATGTTTTTCTGCATCTATTGAGAGGATCATATGGTTCTTGTCCTTTCTTTTATAATGTGATGTGTCACATTGATTGATTTGTACATGTTAAGCCACCCTGGCAGCCCAGGAATAAATCCTACTTGGTTGTGGTGATTAATCCTTTTAATGCACTGTTGGATCCTGTTGGCTAGTATTTTGGTGAGAATTCTTTGCATCCATGTTCATCAGGAATATTGGTCTGTAATTCTCCTTTTGGGTGGGGTCTTTGTCTGGTTTTAATGCACAGAAAGGGGAGCCCTCTTACACTGTTGGTGGGAATGCAAGCCGGTGCAGCCACTCTGGAAAACAGCACGGAGATTCCTCAAGAAGTTGAAAATCGAGCTACCCTACGACCCAGCAATTGCACTACTAGGTATTTACCCCAAAGATACAGATACAGTGATACGAAGGGGCACCTGCACCCCAATGTTCATAGCAGCAATGTCCACAATAGCCAAACTATGGAAAAAGCCCAGATGTCCATCAACAGGTGAATGGATAAAGAAGACGTGGTATGTATACACAATGGAATACTACCCAGCCATCAAAAAATGAAATCTTGCCATTTGCAATGATGTGGATGGAACTAGAGGGTATTGTGTTAAGTGAGATAAGTCAAACAGAGGCAATTATCATATGATCTCACTCATATGTGGAATTTAAGAAACAAAACAGAGGATCCTAGGGGAAGGGAAGGAAAAAATCAGACCAAATCAGAGAGAGAAAAACTATAAGAGACTTGTAATCATAGGAAACAAATTGAGGGTTGCTGGAGGGGAGGGAGGTGGGGGATGGGGTCACTGGGTGATGGGCATTAAGGAGGGCACATGGTGTAATGAGCACTGGGTGTTACATAAGACTGAGGAGTCACTGACCTCTACCTCCGAAAATAATAATATACTATATGTTAATGAATTGAATTTAAATTTTTAAAAGGAGTTTTCTAACAAGAGTATGCGGAACCAATTTTCCATTCCTTCTGACCTCCTCTGGTTCACATTTTCTAGACTCTCGAATGATTCTAATTCTCCCTAGATCGGCGTTGCTGAGTGCTATTTTTAGAATTTGGGTTATGAATGGATTGTTCTGGTTCTGCTTATTGCCAAATCACCTTTTTTCTCCCTACTGACTCATGATGAGGCATAACAACGTGGATTTACGTGACGCCTGGCACTTTTTAAATTGTCCCTCCTTGGTTTCTCATTCACCCCTGCAAAGTGGGTACAATAGGGATCGAGGTGTCCATGCGCCAACCAGGAAACCCGAGCCCTGATTTTCCAGGTGCTTGGATGCTGTGCCTGGACCAGAGAAGAGGGCTCCCCGCCGCGTACCGGGGCACGGGCTTGCAAATCACATGGTCATCATGTGCCCAGCACTGCGGGTCCCCTGCTAAGGAGGGAGGGTGGGGAGAGGATCTCCTTCCTGGCTCCAGCAATGGCAAATACCATTCACTTTAAAAGCTTTTTATTAGTTTTGATCCTCAAGTAATATACGTTCATCACCAGAAAGTCAGAAGGCTACTAAGAAAAAGATGGAGTGAAGAGAGGAATACCTATAATTTCACCATTTAACTTGGTGCATGTTCTTTCAAACTCTTTCTGCAAAGGAACGTGCAGAGATAGGGTTCCCCATGTGACTATACTGCAGATACCCTCCACGTGCTGATTGGAAGCACGCTTCGTTTCTTTCACATGTGGGGGGGATTCCTCCATGCAACAATGTAAAACATTTTCAATGCGTGCATAGAATTCCATATATGGCCATAGCACCGACCCTTCAATCAACTCCTTTTTCTTGCACATTTGTCTGATTATTTCTTTAGGATAAATTCCTAGAGCTGGAATTACTTGGACAAAGGCTCCAAATCACTTGTGATGTGTTGTCAGAAAATTACCTTCCAGAGGCACGCATTGTATGAATGCTCTTACCAGCCCTGGGCTGGATGTCTGTCCTGATCCTTGCCAACTTTACAAGTGTTTTAAAAAGGGTACCTAGTTTTAAGCATGTGATTATATATTTTTAATGTATTTATTAGATATGTTTTCATTTCGGTGACATGCATATTTGTATCCTTAATTTTTCTTTCCGGTGTTAACGGGAAGAAGGGCAGGGGGATGGGGGCCTGGGAGCTTCCTGATTGCCCTGGACCAGTGCTTTTCAACAATTTGGATACTAAACTTTTATCAAACAATGCCTACCTGTACTCTGATTTTTTCAAATATTTTCTATTTACATTTTTTAAGTGCTTGTCATAGCATACTCAATTGATCCCATAGTCTTGTGATGGACTGTGTCCCATTGATTGAAAAACCCTGGCTTAGACCCAGCATCAACAGCTGCCTCAACATAGTGGCCCTGAACAAAGTCGGGGCGTTGGCACATCCGGTATGCGATGAGTGCCCTCTTCCTGCTTGCAGATGGCCAGCTTCAGGGTCCTGGCCTGGTGGAGAGCAGAGGGAGAGAAAGCAAGCTCTCTGCTGCCTCTGCCCATAAGGGGACTGGGATGGTCCGTTTCACATGCAGCTTGACTGGGCTCAGGGACCTGGGCAGCTGGGAAAGCATTACCTCTGGGTGTGTCTGTGAGAGTGTTTCTGGAAGACATTAGTGTTGATTCGGAGGCTGAGTAGACTCATGGACGGGCATCACCGAATCCCTGCAGAACCCAAATGAAACAAAAAGGGGGAGTTCTCTCTGCCTTGGAGCCTCAATGTCTGTTTTCTCTTACCCTCAGAGCCCGGAGCTCTTGGTTCTTGGGCCCTCAGGCTCCAGAACTTACGATCAGCAAGTTCCTCAGTTCTCCAGCCTCAGACTCAGATGGAATTATACCCTCAGCTCTCCTCGTTCTCCAGCCTGGAGGCCAGACCGTGGGTTTCTAGCCTCCATTACCACATGGGCCAAATCCCCTAGTAGACCTCCTCTCATCGGTAACTGTGTATCCTGGGGCTCTCCTTCTGGAGAACCCTGACTAACCCGGCACTAATCGCATTCATGGGGCTTCACCCGCAGAACCTAATCCCCCCCACGGGCCCCGCCTTGGGCGATAGGAGTTTGACAGATGAATTTGGGGGAGGTTACCCCTGGGCCGGAGCGCTCAGATGCCTAGCGGCCTTCCTTCCCAGGATTTCTGTCTTCAACAACGGGCTGACCCCACTCAGGGCTACTCCCCAGGCGCACTCAGGTTTCAACTGTGCGTCTGCATTCTTTTCTCCTGCGGATGACATTTTCCTAATGTCTTTTCAAGTATACATCATTACCAATGCTCCCCCAAGGCGGTCTGTAAACTCGTCATCTGGAGGTTTCTCTACGTGGCTTGGGACCACCGTGTCACGCAGACAGAAGTCATCTGCGATGGGCCCACGGTGCACAGAGCGTCTGACGAACCGGACCAGCCTCCGGGACACAGCGCTCGGCAAGTCCTTCCACCACCGTTGCCCCAACAGGCTGATGCCACAGCAGTTGGGTATGAGGCAAACCCCCCCCCCCATGCTGTCTAGACTGGACACAGAATTCCCTCCCCAAAAAGGGCTCTGCTCAGTTTTCTTGCTGTTCAGAAATAAAGCATCTTGTTTTCACCAGGGATTCCTGCCCATCGCGCCGGAGCCGTGTTTGACCAAGTCTTCGATCACACCGCATCCTGATACTCACATGAAAGTCCCGGCTCCTGTCAGTTGGGAGTGTCAGCTTCTGTGTCATAAAGGGGATGGCCGATGACGGTGGACAGGAGGGAGCCCAGACCCATGATGCCTTTGTGACTGGCCCACGTTTGTACGGCAGCAATTATCCAACCGGCTATCACGGCCCCGCAGAAGTGGGAACAGACGTGCCTCACTTCAGCGCGCTTTGCTTTATTGTGCTTCAGATACTGCGGGGTTTTAAGATTTTATTTATTTATTTGAGAGAGAGCGAGCACAAGCAGGGGGAGGAGAAGGCTCCTCATTGAGCAGGGAGCCCAACCATGCGGGGCTCGATCCCAGGACCCCAACATCAGGACCGGAGTCGAAGGTAGAGGTTTAATCAACTGAGCCACCCAGGTTCTCCTGTGGGTTTTGGTTTGTTTTTTTTTTTTTAAACACATTGAAGGGTTTGTAGCAGCCCTGCCTCGAGCAAGCCGATCAGCACCGTTTTCCACGAGCATGTGCTCCCTCTGCGTGTCTGTGTCGGTTTGGTGATCCTCACAGCAACTTCAGACATTTTCATTATTAATATATTTGTTATGGTGAGGTGACTACGACTCACTGAAAGCTCAGACGATGGTTAGCACTTTTTAGCAATACAATATTTTTTAATGAAGGTATGCACGTTTTTTAGACATAATGCTGTTGCGCATTTATTAGACTATACAGTATGGAGTAAATATAAGTTTTACATACACCGGGAAACAAACAAACACAAATGTTGACTTGCTTTATTGTGATCGTCACTTCACCGCAGTGGTCTGGAACGGATCCCTGTGCAAAGGAATCTTACTGAAAGCTAATCTCAACTCATTATCCTCCATTCATTCATTCATTCATTCATTCAACAAATCAAGTGGGAAGAAGAGTCCCAAAGAATCACTTCTACTGCGTCGCATTGCCTATACGGAGCAGCCTCCCGAAACTCGCTGGGGCACTTATTGGAATGTCCTCTCTCTGTTTCTATCCGCTACTTTGAGTCCTTGTTGGAAAGCGGTGGTCAGTAAAGGGTTAAGGAACACAAAGACAAAAATCTCCCCTCTCTGGTATAGCGGGGCTCCCGGGCCTGCTAGCTGAGAGAAATGATCAAGATGTGTTGGACCTAATACTTTCTAGACTGTGTTCTCATCAATTACCGTGTTTAATGGTTGAAGTAGGTTTAATAATACTCATCTTCAGCAAAGGAAAACATGCCCCAGGAAGGTTAGATAACGTGCCCTGGGTGACACCTATGGCTGGTGATGGAGATGGGATGAACCCAAATGCAGGTCTCTGACCTGCAGCTTTGCGGGTGTCCCACCACACCCCCCAGGAGAGCACCCTACTGCCACTGCAAATTAAATGCTGTCATGTCCTAATTAAAATGGCATTAATTAGCTGTCACTTTAACACAGATGACCTGATAGTGATGTAGTCTTTCCTCCACTTTGCAGAAGTCCTTTTACTTCCAACTACTTAATTAGGCATAAAGATAATCCCCCCTAGCAAGCTGCTGACCCGATTTGAAAAGCCGAGGCTATATCTCAGTGTGGAAAGAGGATCCCAGCTGGGAGTTAGAATCTTCTCTCCATGCACTCCTGAACTCCGTCTAGACTCGCAAAGGCAGCCTCCTGAGTCCTGGGTTCCATCCTAGAATAGGCCATTTCCCCTCTCTGCTGTTTCCATCAAATGACAAGCTTCTAGTTTTAAAGAGCCTTTTACAGGGGCACCTGGGTGGCTCAGTCGGTTAGGCGTCTGCCTTCGGCTCGGGTCATGATCCCAGGCTCCTGGGATCGAGCCCTGCACGGGGCTCCCTGCTCAGCGGGAAGCCTGGTTCTCCCTCTCCCTTTGCAGCTTCCCCCTGCTTGTGCTCTCTCCTACTCTCTCTATCTCAAATAAATAAATAAAACCTTTAAAAAAAAAATAAAAATGAAGAGCCATTTCCAAGTCCGAGAGCGCTCACATGCCGCTCTCTGGTGAGCTGCTCTGGGAGGCCCCAAGGGGTCTGAGGGGCAGGACTCATTTGTGTTTACGGTGCTTCGGACCTTGTCCGCACTCTGCTGAAGTCCTGTCCCCACTTGAGGTCATTCACGCCGCACACACCGTTTTTGAGCCGGGTCCTGTGGCGGCCTCTACTCCCGCAGACGAGACTCAGCCTTACGGAGAAGCCGCGAGCGCAGAGGACCGCAGTGCGGGGCAGAAGCAGGATGCAAAGCCGGGCAGCCTGCCTTCTGATGCCGCTGGGAAGCACGAGGCCGCCCGCTCCGTCTGCAGCCTCCCCGCGGCCTGGGCCGTGTGCCAGCTGGGGGGCACTGCTGTCCACCGCGCAGACGGGCCCGCGCGCCGTGCAGGGTCCGAGCATCTTGCTCTCCTGGGGGCCCCTCCGGACCGCATGGATGTCAGCCGGCTCCACCCAGGGAGCCAAGGGGGCAGAGAAAACAACACACTTCTGTCGGTGGCCTGCTCGACGCCGGCGAGAGGGCTGGGAACTTGCCACACACTGTCTTGACCCTCCCGGCAAAGAGGACTGCCTTCTCTTGGGTTCAAAATTGAGTCTGTGGTCCACAGAGGCCAGGTGAACCCCTGAGATCACTCAGCAGCTGTGGACGTGAGAATGGAAGGCTGCTGCCACCAACGACCGTGCCCTTGAAGCCGAATGAAGAGCGGCGGCAGGAAAGGACCCCACCAGGATGGGTGCCCACCAGGAAAGACAGTCCAGGAGCCCCCTGCCAGCTGATGAGACTCGTGGTAGAAACCGGGCTCAGACAGGAGTCAGAGGTTCCTGAGTGAAAACCCCAATAATGCCAAGGCCTTTGTTTCTCGAGCCTCAGGGTCCAAGGCCCAGGCAAACGAATATGCCTTCCTTGCGGGAGATGAGTCCGGGGTGTTTCCAAGAAAAATCCATACTCACCTTGACTGGGGTGTTTCCTTCTGGGGCAGGAGCTTGGAAGTCAGCCAGTTCAGCCCAGCAGGGAGACAGAACCTGGTTCAGAGGGACCCGCCCAGGAGACCGGGGCGCCCAGCAAAGCCAGGCGACACATGGGGGAAAGAAAGCCTCTCATGCACAAGGAGGATGGAGAGAATTGCTCATGGGACTGGAGCATTGGAAGAGGTGATGAGAAGAGAGATGGGGACAGATGCGGGGCCCTCCAGGGAGGCATCCCTCCCCTAGAAGCACTCCGGCTTGAGGTGTGGCAGTGGAGGGGTTCCAGGAATGAAGGCGGAAGTCCCCACCGCAGGCCCCTCCCCCACTGCCCCGGGGGGGGGGGGGCGTGACCTTCCTGGAGGAGCAGTGGGAGTAGCACATCTGTGGGTGCCCAGGAAGGGGCGGCCACCCTTGTGGGGAGGAGAGGGGGTGGTGCAGAATGCCCAGGCACAAGGGGGTCAAGGAGGGAAAGGGCCAGGCAGCCCAGAGCACAGGGGGTAGGGTCATAGGGAGTTTGGGGCACAAGGGAGGCCCAGGGGGTCGGGAGGTGCAGAGCGTGGTGTCAGGGGAGTCCTGGGCACAGCGCATCGGGCTGGAGGCTCTGGGGCCCAGCAGGGCTCAGCAGGCAGGTTCTCCTTTCCCAGCACCACCAAAAAAGAGAAGCTCTACTTTTATCCATGTAGCTGTGGCAACTCACCCCCACGGGCTGCTTCTGGAAGGACCCCCACACCCTGCCATCTCCCCACACTCGAACGGTGGTACCTGGCACAGCTAAGGCCCGAGTCTGTTCTGATGGGGGGGGGGGGAGCCTCTGCCTTGGGATTGTGAAATATTTTATGTATCACCCTGGGTACTGAGTGGAATTCTAGCTGACAAAAAGTTTCTCCTGCTTTAAAACAATTGAAAACCATACTATTCCACTAAACCACCTCTTTCTATGCCCAAGATTCTAACTGGGGCCCACAGATGATTTTGACTCAAAAGTATTTTTAGTTGGGGTCATCAAAAGGTGCTTTAAAAATCTGAGAATCTTGGGGCACCTGGGTGGCTCAGTCGGTTAAGCATCTGCCTTTAGCTCAGGTCATGATCCCAGGGTCCTGGGATCAAGCCCTACATTGGGCTCATTGCTCAGCGGGGAGCCTGCTTCTCCCTCTCACTTTGCCTGCCGCTCCCCCTGCTTGTGCTCTCTCTCTCTCTCTCTTTGCCAAATAAATAAATAAAGTATTTAAAAACAAAAAATAAAAATAAAAATCTGAAAATCTAATTTCTGTTTTTTCACTTGCTCTGGTCCCATCCTCCACTCTCTTGCTCAGCAGTAGTTTTGAAAAATAAATCCACATTCCCAGTACTGGATGGAGCAGAAGGGAGCTGGAATTCTCCCAAAACGTCATTCCCAAAGACTTGTCATTCTTTGACCTGACTGCGGGTTCCCTTGAAGACCCACTCAAAAGGCTTTTTTTTTTTTTTTTTAAGTGGGCTCCACGCTGGGTGTGGAATCCAACACAGGGCTTAAACTCATGACCCCAAGATCAAGATCTGAGCTGCAATCAAGACCCACTCAGCCAACTGAGCCACGCGGGCACCCCAAAAAGCTTGTCAAAATTTAAACAGACTCAGAGTTCACCCAGTATAAAAGTCTCTCCCACAAGGCTGGCCATAATAAAAATAAATAAATACACCTTAAAAATTAACAAGCGTTAGCAGAGATGTGGAGAAAATCGGACCCGTCACGCATCGTTGGGGGGAATGAAAAAATAGCGCAGGTGTTAGGGGAGGTCCCGTAAAACATTAAACACAGAGCTACCAACTGATGCAGCTGCTTTCCTGGCCATCTACCCAAGAGAAGCAAACACATCGCTCTGCACAAAAGCCCGGACACGGATTTTCATAGCAGCATTATTCAGAATAGCCAAAATCTGGAAACCACCCAAAATCCACCCACATGAAATGGCTAGACAAAATCCCGTTCGATGGAACGTTATTCAGCTACAGACAGGAATGAAGCCCATGGCGTGAAGCAATGAACCTTAAAAACATGGTGCTGAGGGAAAGAAGCCAGACCCAAGACCACATAACGTGGGCTTCATTTCTAGGAAGTGTCCAGAATGGGCCAGTCCAGAGGGACAGAAAGTTGAGGAGTGGTTGCGGAGGCTGGGCTGCTAATTCTGGAGTGATGAGACGTTTCTGAAATTAGATAGTGGGGATGGCTGTATGACTTTGGGACTGGAATTAAAAAAAAAAAAACTGAATTTTACACTTCTAAATAGTCAATTTCTTAGTATGTGAAATATCTTAATAAAAGAATGTTGAACCAATTCGCAAATGTCTAAGGAGGCCAACTGCTATGATTTGTGCTGTATTTTTCACCAAATTGCAGCTCCAAATTGCGCTTTGGATACTGGCCTTCTGTATCTGACATGTTTTCTGACCTTCCGTGACAGAGAGCCAAGACTGGATAGTTTCTCTGGATTTGATCAGAGAGAAAGTAAGAGCAGAGATTGGTTTGAAAGCATTTCAGGAGGGGGCTCACCGGCTGGCTGGCTGTGTCAGCTCTCTGGTCTGCGTACCTACTGACTCCGTACTTGCGCCTAGAGGAGTCAGTAAGGGAACACTTTCAAAGTCCAAGTCTAAAAGTCAATGAAGAAATAATGGAAATTGTCAAGTTACAAGAAAAAAGCATGAAGTGTGAAAAATACTTGAAAAGCGGATGACAGCTAGGATATTGCTAAGCAAATCAATAAGAAAAAAAAATAAATGGCCCATTGAAAGAGAAAAAAGGCACATGAAAAATTGACTCTTGAGCAAATAAATACACACAGCCAATAAATATAAAAATATGCAATCTCTCAAGTAACCTAAAAATTACAAACTGCAACAGTAATGTGAGGCCATTTTTAGCTCGCGGACTACAGAGAACCGTAACACCAATGTGGATGCGGGTCGTGAACGCTTTCCTGCATTTTTTGGTGGGGACTATTAGCATGAATTTTCTTGAGGGCTATTTAACAAAAGGTATCAAAAGAATTGAAAGATACAGAAACTAATTTGGTATGTTTAGGCACCAGAAGTGATTAACCATTCAAGTTCTAGAATCAGATAAACCTAAGTGTGAAGCCTCAACCATTTACTAGCTGTTTATCCATCGGCAAGTCATTTACTATCTCCAAACACCTGTTACTTTATCTGTAAAATGGGATTAATTATAGTATCTGCTTCCTAAGGTTCTCTGAGAGTCCATTCATCCAGACATTTGTGAAGCGCTCAACTCCATCACTGGCTCTTACTAAGCATTCAACGAATATTCACTGTTTTATTGTCTTTAAGAATTTATTCTAAGAACATGGGATGTTTATCACCGTGTTCTTTATACTAACACAAGTGAAGATGATGTCTGAGTAGGTGGGGTGTTCAAATAAATTGTAGTTCATCTACATAATGGATTTCCATGCAGAGATCATAAAACGTAATAAAATCTTCATTGACATAGAAAAATGCTTACAGCATATTGCTAGGTGAAGAAAAACAGGCTAAAACACTGTAACATGAAACTGTTTATATGAAAAGGGTTTGTTTAGAGAGACTGCAAGTACATAAGTCAAACTGGTGAGCGATCATGTATGTGTGATTAGACTCTAAGTGATTTCTTTCCCTTATGTGATTTTTTTAAAAATATGCCTTATTTCTTTTCTACTCATATACCTGTCTTTTACTTATTTTTTAATTTTTTTCAAGTATAATTAACATACACTATTACCATTTCAGGCATAAATATAATGATTCTATACATCACTCAATGCTCATGAGGACAAATGTACTCTTTAATCCCCATCACCTGTTTCCCCCATCCCCCACCCACCTCCCCTCCGGCAACCAGCAACTTGTGCTCAGTATTTGAGAGTCTGGTTTTTTGTTTTTTTCCTTGCTTGTTTGTTTTCTTTCTTAAATTCCACGTATGAGTGAAATCATATGGTATTTGCCTTTCTCTAACTTATTTTGCTTAGCATAATACCCTCTAGCTCCATCCATGTTGCTGCAAATGGCAAGATTTCATTCTTTCTACGAGTATTATTCCATCGTATATACACACCACATCTTCTTTATCCATTCATCGATGGATGGACACTTGGGCTGCTTCCTTACCTTGGCTATTATAAATAACGCTGCAACAAATATAGGGGTGCATAGATTTTTTGATTAGCGTTTTCATTTTCTTTGGGTAAATACCCCGTAGTGGAATTATTGGATCATATGGTAGTTCTATTTTCAGTTTTTTGAGGCACCTCCATACTGTTCTCCACAGTGGCTGCCCCAGCTTGCATTTCCACCAAAATAGGCCTTTAAAAATATATATTATTTATTTATTTTAGAGATAGAGAGAGAGTGAGAGACAGCGCACAAGCAGGGGGAGGAGCAGAGGGAGAGGGACCAGCAGACTCCGCCCAGAGCACCAGAACCCAACATGGGCTGGATCCTAGGACCCTGAGATCATGACCCGAGCCGAAATCAAGTCGGACGCTTAACCGACTGAGCCACCCAGGCGCCCCAGGCCTTATTTTTTTTAAGACAGGTTTTAGGCTCACATCAAAATTGTGTGGAAAGTGCAGAGTTCCCATACATACCCTGGCCCTCAGGACCTCCTCCCCCAATATCAACATTCTGCCCAGGGTGGTACATCTGTTACAATCAGTGATCCCACAGAGACACATCATTATCACGCAGAGTCCATAATTTACACGAGGCCTCACTCTTCGTGTCGAACATGCTATGGGTTTGGGCAAGTATATAATGACACGTATCCACCATTATAGTGTCATACAGAATAGCTCCAGTGCCCTTAAAATCCTCTGTGCTCATTCTGTTCATCCCTCCCTCCCTCTTCCTCCTTCCAGCCCCTGGCAGCCACTCATCTTTTTACTATCTTTGTAATTTTGTATTTTCCAAAACGTCATCTAGTTAGAATCGTACAGTATGGGCCTTTTCAGATTGGCTTCTTTTATTTAGTAATATGCATGTACGTTTCCTCCATGTCTTTTCATGGCCTGGTAGCTCCTTTCCTGTTAGCACAGAAGAATATTCCATTGTCTGGACGTACTGCTGCTTTATCCATTCACCTCCTGAAGGACATCTTGGTGGCTTCCATGTTTTGGCAACTGTAAGTAAAGCTGCTATAAACATCCGGGTGCAGGATTTTGTGTGGACATAAGTTTACATAATTTGTTTAGTAACAGCTTCGAGATGTAATTCATACAGTATAGCGTAGTGTTTTCAAGCTCCATCCGCGTGGTGACATGTCTCAGTACTTCATTTCTTATTATTGCTGAGTAATGTCCATTGTATAGATAGACCACATTTTCTTTTTCTCTTCATCGGTCGATGGACATTTAAGGTACTTCCTCCTTTTGGCCACTATGACTAATTCTGCGAAGAACACTCATGTACGAGCTCTTGTGTAGACACACGTGGGCCAGCACCTACGCCCCAGAGTTGCTGAACTTACGCACACTAGCCAGTCCCCAGCCTACCTGTCCAGCAGCACGTTCCTTTCCTGGAAACTAGGAGAAAGACTCTTGTCCACATTTCCCTTGCTCCCTCTACCTCCCTACAGACCCAGGGACAGCCCCTGTGCTGAGCCTCCTGTTTCTCGGGCCTGTATGGCTTGCCATCCCTGACTAAAACAAAGCCCAGCCACTCTTTAAACACTCCCGGAGACCCGGTCTAGAGCTGCTCGCTCCTCAACAGGCTTCAGGTGATTTTGCAAGCACCTAACTCCCTGTACTAAGTCTCTTTTTTGCCTAGAAACTGCTAGAGGGTTCTTGTTTCCTGCAGCTAACCCCAATGGTAAAGCCACTGACCCCGGACTACACAGCCGGCAAGGAACAAAGCACCACACTGCCCGCCTCGAACGCCCGAGCCCTCATGCAGGAAGGCTGCTCTCTGTACCCTGGCGTGTGTGTCACTATCTACGGTCTCAAGGTGTCCCCGCTGAAAGCACTTCCCCACTAACAACGTTGCCCTGGTCAGTCTGTGACCTTGGTTGGCCAGCCTCTCGGGGAAGCTGTTGCTGGGACAAGGGTTTGGCTAATCCCTTGAAGTCTGGACCACTTCTCCACAGCGACCTGGGCTCCAGGTTAGGTTTCAGTTCTTGGAGAAGAGGAATCTGAGAATTCCGTGAAGCTGAACTGAGGGGTTCCTTCCTTTTACAGAAAAGCCCAAGGGACAGTGGGAATCCAAGGTGACTTCCTGCTGCCCCCACACCCAGTCCCCTGGAGAGGCGCTCTGGCTCCCGAGGAGGCCTAGGGCCCATCAGATATTTCTACCTGTGAGTTTCCTGTGGATTCTCTCCCAGTCTGGGCTCCTCGAGGCAACTTCCCACATTCAAGGTGGATCCTAGAGCTTGTTCTGGTCATTTTCAGGTAATAAAAAGATTCCAGTCCAACCTAAGCCAGAACTTTTTTTCTTTTTTTCATCTCGCATCCCATTCAAAACAGAGCCTCTTCCCCCAGCATGAGGGAGCATGGCAGAAGAGCAGTGGGAATGGGGCATGGGGTGTCCTTCAGCTCATCCTTTCCCTTTCCTTTCCCCCACATGCCTTGCTGTTCAGCTTCTCTGGAACTGGGAGGAGAAGGATGAGCGGGGGGGGCAGAAGGTGTGAAGACAAGCCAGTCCTATTGGACCCCTGTTGGAATATCTGACCACTTGTACTGCTGGGGAGGATGCCCAATGGTTGGTCCTTATGTTAATTTCCTAGAGCTGCCATGACAAATTACCACAATCTGGGGGCTTAAATCAACAGAAATATGTTCTCTCACAGTTCTGGAAGCTAGAGATCCACAGTCAAGGTTTGGACAAAGCCACACTCCCTCTGAAGTCTCTAGGGGAGGATCCTTCCTCACCTCTTCCAGCTTCAGTTGGCTCCAGCATCCCTTGGCTTATGGCCATATCGCTCCAGTCCCTGCCTCTGTCTTTATGTGCCCTGTTCCTCTCTATGCCCAAATTTCCCTCTTCTTATAAGGACACTGGTCACAGTGGATGAAGGGCCCACCCTATTCCAGTATGACCTCACCTTCACAAAATACATTAGCTGTAACCTCATTTCCAAGTAAGGTCATATTCACAGGTCCTGGGGGGTTAGGGCTTCATCGTATCTATTGGTGGGACACAGTTCAACCCACAATGGCCCTCTTTCTCCTCTCTGCTTTTGTGGGTTCAGAGATATCCCACCTGCTCACTCCCACCCCTGTCACAAACCAGGCCCCCAGGCATGCGAGATACATTCCCTGTCTGACTCCTCCTAGCTCCTTCCCATCCCTTCACCTCCTGGCCTACAATTTACCATGGAGGTTCCCTGGCTCGGCCAGCAGCCCTCTAGGGCAGGGTTTTTTCCAGGGTGGCTATGGTCTGGTTCATTCCTTGGTATTCCCTTGGCCAGAAGAAGACTCCCATGATTCTGGCCCCACCGGCCTGAGAATGCAAGATGTTCCCTTGGCTGCCCTCGCTCCTCCCTGTGCCTCCCGGACAGCTCCAGGAAAGGGCGTGCCACTTGTCACCACACTGTGCTCTGGTCTTGCGGTGGCCCCCAGCCTGCCCGTTGGCAGCTCAGGAGACATTCAGTGCCCCTCACCTCTGCCAGGGTTTCTCTTCTGGCTACCTCCCCCTATGGGGATGAGGAGCTCACCTGTTTCCCTCGGGAGAGGAGGAGAAACACCATAACATCCCACATCTGCAAATTTGCTTTAAAAGATGGCTTTTGATCAATCTCTGAACTGTTCAGGCAGGAGGAGTGTGGAGAGCCAAGGTCACAGGTTTTTGCAGATTTGGGTGTTCCTGTGGGGGCTGTGTCCACCACCTCCTTCCCCAATGCGTGAGAGCCCACTGCTTTCGACAGGGGGCTCAGGAACTCTCTCCGGGCAAGAGAAGTCTTAGTTAACATCCTGGAAGATGGACGCAGTGCCTCGTTCCCAGTCCTCAGTAACTGGCCGTCTTAAAAGTCCACAAATTCCCGCTTCTAACGCTGTACCATTTCTTCTCTTGCTACTGTGCAGACATTTGCACCCACAGAGTCTTCCCAAACAGCTGGCTCCTCCAATGCATGCTGGATAAAAGACAAGCTACCACGTGTTTACTCTGTTCCAGTTACCCTATTGCCTCCCACGCCCCCGGGGGCGGGGATCTGCGCATGTGCGAGTGACGCATGTGCGAGTGGCGTGAGCCGACCGCGCCCCCTGTCATGTCCGCGCATCCTGCTGGAGCCTGCGAAGACCACTTTGTTTTGAAGAGAACACCCCCCCCCAACCTGGACAAACTCTGCCCCTTTGCCCTTCCCAAGTGCGCTTCAGAGCCGCTCTCGCTACTGGAAATTGTATTAAATCACAGTTTGTTTGTTGACCGCTCCCCCATCAGAATATAAACTTCGTGAAGCTGGGCCCCGTGGCCCTGACTGCCACGCGTCCTGCGGCCTCCAGGGTTTAGAACCGAGTCTGTCACGAGGTAGGTATTGTGGGTTGAATGGTGCAAAACCGCCCCCCCCCCCAAGATATGTCCACCAGAATCTATGTGCGTGACCTTATTTGGGGAAAGGGCCTTTGCAGATATAACTAAGCTAAGGATCTTGGGATGAGCTGATCCTGGATTAAGATGCGCCCTAAAAAAACCAAAGCAAAGTGTCTTATAAGAGAAGGGGCGGAGACACAGGCCAGAAGGCCCCATCGACACGCAGGCAGAGTTTAGAGCCAGGCAACACAAGCCAAGGACAGCTGAGCCAGCAGAACCTGGATGAGGCAGCGAAGTTCTCCCCAGGATTCTTCAGAGGGAGCACAGCTCTGTCACCACCTCGACTGGGGACTTCTTGCCTCCAGAACTGTGCATGAATACATTTCCATTACTTTAAGACGCCAGTCTGGTAATTTGTTATGGGAGCCCCGGGAAACGGGCACAGTAGACATGTGGTAAATGTTTGCAGAATGCACGCGTGCGGGCTCCGCGCACTGCGGCAGTGTCCAGCCCTTTCTGTGAGATCCTGGAGAGCCCACTGCACCGAGCGGTCACCCCTAAAGGAGGAGTAGGTGTCCAGAACGTCCAATGTAAGTCCCAGCTCTGCTGCTAAATGTCAGTTCCCTGTCGTGGCCTCAGTCTCCGCAGTTGGAAGACTTGGTCTCTGAGGTCCCTGGGTTTTCTAGGATCCAGCAGGAGCACGGCAGAGACCAAGGAGATGCCCTGCAGGCAGCTCTCTCCAGGAGACCCTGCTGGCCCTGGTCTGAGGACTCAGCTGGCAGGGGGCCCACGGGAATCCCTCCAGGGCAGGGCACAGGCTGTGCGCCCAGGAGTAGCAGCTGCTCTGGGTCTGCGTCCGTCCACCCTCGGGGGCCTTGTGGTTACCTTCGTGAGCATCGCGCTCCCAGCGCCCCCGCTGCAGATGGGACCAGCTGGCGGTAGGGCTGAGGGTGGAATTGTCCTCTGGCAAGGAGACAAATCCTGCGCTTCACAAAGGACTTTTACCTCTAGGTCCGGGTGGGGGACGAGTGATTTAGGGCAGCCACCTCAGTGCTAAAGGCTTGCTTCTGTTTAGCGGACGCAGGATGCCCCCTGGTATTGCCACGTCTCCTAGGAAGACTGGCCAGCTTCCCCAACGTAGAAAAAGGAGACTATTTTTGGAAACTTGTAAAGATCAACAGAAAGGTATCCACAAAGTGCCTCTGTGTTCTCCTGAGAACACCGATGGCTGTCCAAGGCTTGGTGCATCTCAGCAGCTTATCTGGGTTTTCAAAAATTCACCACCTCAAATATCTGTGTGGAATTTCAGCTGACCTCCATCTCCTGGCCTTTCCCAAGACTGATTCTTCCTGGCAGCTGCCGACCGTTGCTGTGATTCCTGTCCCTGGCCGCTGGGTGAAGCCAAAAGGGCACGGGGCTAGGTCATGGGATCTGGCACCTTGGAATGACCTGTGTGACTTTGGGGAAGTTCCTCCATCTGTCTGGGCCGCGGCTGACTCATTTGGGAAACAGAGATCACAGCATCGGCTCGACTTACCCCTGGAGACATCAAGAGGATCTAGGCAGCTGGGGACTTGAGAAGGGCTTCCCAAGAAAGGGCTTGGGGCACCCGGAGAAATGGATGGGAAATCTGGGGGGAGGCTTTAACCTTGCCCAGAGAAAGGTGTCGCCTTTGCCTCTAGCTTCTGAGAGGTAACCACTGAGCCCTTGGAATGTTCTGCTTGATAGGAGGGTCTTATTTCCCTGGGGACTCTTGAGCCATGCCAGAGAGTCTACAATAACCGTGTGAACTCTGGTGGGGCCTTGGGCCACATAGTATCAGCTCATCCTCCAGAGGGGCTGCATATGAAAGTCAGCCTGTGGGCCGGACAGTCAGCTGTGTCTCCATGGCTAACACCCATAAAACCTCTGGACACCAAGGCTTGGGTGAGTGCCCTTGGTTAAGATTCAGCATAGTATTGTCACACGGGGTTGCTGGGAAAAACAAGGGCTGCCCATAACTCCACTGGGAGATGACAACCAGACGCTTGCTTCTGGAATTCTCCCGGACCCTCCTGTCTGCTCCTCTTAGTGCTGATTTTCATCTGTGAGCTTTCACGGTAGAAAAGCAAAAATGGGAGTATGACAGCTTTGCTGAAACTGAGGGTGGTCTTGGGGACCCCCCTGAACTTACGCTTGGAGAAGGAGCAATGTGAAGGAGGGGTCAGTGACAGAGAATGCAGGAGCGGCTCCCAAGGAAAGGAGGGATGGGACACTACCCCTGGTTCCTGCTGGACGCTCACGCTGCTCCTTATGGACCCTTACCTCTGCACCGGCCTCTGCTTCTGACCACCCCAGGGAAGTGTTTCTCAGGATCCTGAATGCTTATGAGTGATGCAAAAAAACCCTTGAAATCCTGGGAGGAAGTCTCTCATTAACTGAGCCTGGATTGCATGTTTGTTCCCTGGTGTCCCGGGGGCTGGGAGAGGGTTTTGAGGGTGGAGGGGCCATACCTCCCACCTGGACCGATACAGTAGGGAACCCTCCATCCCTCAAATAAGAAGGGTGATCGAATGCTGAGCAGCCAAAAAAGCTATCCACTCCAAATGACCTGGATGGGTCAGAGCATCTCGAAAATTCTCTCTGAAATTATGGAAGAAAACTGCTTGGAAGCAGTCCAGCTGCATGGGTGTGCAATCTGTGTGGTCCCACCGCGCCTCACACTTGTTTCGATGCTCCGCTGTCACCATCTTGAAATTCTTCATCGTTTTCAAATAGGGACCCGCATTTCGATTTTGCACCAGGCCCTGCAAATTACGTAGCCTGTCCTGCCCAGAAGGCACGGAGCATGATGCAAATGTAAGGGGTGGTTATAACCTTTGTTTTACTGGCAAATGGTCCCATCCATCAACGTTATTTTCACAGCTGCCTTTTATGTTTTTAGTACTTGTTTTGACTTCGACTTAGTGAAACCACCATCTGTCCTACTTGTAATAGCCCCTCAGTAACACCCTCTGTGGGCACCAGAGCTTTCTAAACAGCAGACCTCCGCACTTGCCCTGCTGCCGCCGGCCCCACCTGCCTGAGTCCTTGGTTCTTCCACTCCATTTCTCCTTCCCCCCAGACCTGCTCCTGCCTGGACCTTGGTCATCCTACACGGCCCTGGTTTGCCCTTTCTCAGCCTGCTGCTTCTTTGTCTCTTCCATTGACTGTGTCTGCTCAACTTCCTCTCAGTCCTCCAACCCTGGATCATTCCAGGGTGAGTTCCTCTTTAGTCTGCGCTCCTCCATAGATTCACCGGTTTCCTCTCATGCCTTCAAATAGAACGCCCTGCAGAGGCTTCCAAGATGGCTGCTCTGCGGGCTGATGGGCATCCCCAGATGGATGCCGTCAGCTCAGACCACATCCACCTCCCCACTCTTGTCCTCCTGATTCTGCCCATATCAGCATCAGCCTCCCAGCATAGCTCCTCTCAGGTGCTTTCCTGCTTCCACATTGTTAGCATATCTAAGGCATGTCCATCAGTGACATAGTTCCTGTAAGTATTTCCAATAGGATGGGAGGGGGCTGGGTGGAAAGGTATGCTAAGTTAGCGAGAGCTCCCTAGAGCTTCTGCTGAGTGCCCCAGACAAAGCGTGGCTCTCCAATCCCAACCCCCAGTCTTCTAGTTAGATGCACTGTCCGGGACTTGATAGCCATCTGTGTATGTTGTGATATTTGTTTAGCTGCTGTAACAATGGTCAAAATAACAATGACTAAATCCGGAGAGAAGTTGATGGCTCTCTCAGAAGAACACAGTCTCCATGGATGCAAAGCAAGTCTGGTAGAGCCATTCCATGATGGGCAAGGACGTGGGCCCCTTCTGTCTTGTTGTTCCACATCCATAATATATAGCTTCCACCCCATGGTCCAATATGTCTTCTGAGCTCTAGCAAACATTCCTGCATTCTAGCCAGCAGGAGAGGGAAAGAGGAAGAAGGGCATGCCCCCCACCCCCCATCTTTAAGGACGATTTCTAGCTGTTAGACGTGACATTCTGTCTCCTTTGCATTGGCTAGATGTCTGAACTACAAGAGACGGTTTTTACTTCACACAGTTATGACCCAGCTAAGGATGGGGATGTTCTTTCTAAGGAAGTTAGTGTTCGTAGACAGCAAGCATCTCTCCAGCAGTAACACAAAAGTCTTATGTGGAACTTTCAAGAAGCCTCATTGCAAGGAAAAGAGTTGTACCCTTCTTTTGTTTCCATTGTCCCTTGTTCTGGCCTCTAGATTCCATTTACATAAGAAAGAGATAAACGCCTGTCTTGCTTAAACCACTGTCAATGAGTGGTTTAGTCCTATGTGGGAAAGCTAATCTTAAGGCCTAAATGATGCAGATGTGAAATGAGTCCCAGATATGGCAGGCAACCTCCAGCTGTGATTTCCCAGTCTTTCTGTGGAGGAATTTACACAATCACCAAAACTGCTAGGGGGGTCCTTGTAATTAAAAAGAGACATAGGACTTTGGCAAAACAAGTAAGATTCAAGACTTAGGGTACAGAGGGGAGTACTGGGGACCTGAAAATAGTTTGGAAGCTAATATTTGAGATTCATTCTGACCCAGTTAATATGCTCTTTGAGTTGGGAAAGGCCCAGAATGTACATGTAAAAGAAAATAACTACTTGCAAACCATAGACATTATTGTCAATGGGATCATAACTGCAGCCTAGTGAGACTTGGAGACTTTGGGATAATGAAGCGTGTGTGTGTGTGTGTGTGTGGGTGGGTGGGTGGGTGTGTTCGAGTGTGTGCATTTTGGAGGCACCCCAGATTATGTATTTGGCCAAATTCTAAATTGGCAAATGGTAAAATCGGTCTTTGGTCGAAGTGAAAGCAAAAGCTGAATATTACAATTATAGTAGAATAAAGTCAGGCAATAAAAAATAAATCTGGTATTTTATCCAAAATACATTGATTTTACATTTATGTTATTAAAGCAACTTAGTAGTCAATTTTAAAGCTTGAAATGATAGTGTAGGAACTATGTACCATCATCCCCAGCTGCTATTTATCTCCTAAATCACTATCCTGCACATTTGTTACACCAAATAGATGTTCACTTCGCGCTCTTGAGACAGGAAGGTATGGTAGGCCAACTTTGCCAGGTTCCGTATGGCTGATGGCAATGTGGCCAACAAATTATCAGGCTTTCCTCAAACTCTCAGAGTAGTGATTAAAATAAAGATATATCATCTCTTCACCTGCTTGACTTGAGAATTTGGTTTATGATGCTTCTGCAATTTCACAGAAGCAGTCTCACAAACTAAAGCTTTTGGCACTTTAAGAAGATACTTCTGCACAAGTTTGACAACTTAGGTGAAATAGACTAATTCCCTGAAAGACAGAGATACCCAAACCCACACAGGAAAACAGGTAACCTTCATAGCTTTAGATCTATTAAAGAAATTGAACTGATCGTTAAAGCTCTTACAGAAAAAGAAAACACGAGACTTTCACTGGGGAGTTCTGTCAAACATTTAAAGAAAAAATATCAATTCTCTGCTTTTTTTTTTTTTTTTCAGAAAATAGCAGAGAGAATACTTCCCTACTCACTTCAAGAAAGCAGAATTACCCTCGTACCAAAGGCAGATAAAAACATTACAGTAAACGAAAACATTGGACCAATAATCTCTCATGAATATGGATGCAAAAATCCTTAGCCAAATAATGGCAAATAGAACCCAGAAATATATGAAAAGGATAATACATTACAACCAAGTATAATTCGGGAATCAGGAATGCAAGCCTGATTCAACATTCATAAAACAATCAATGTAATTTTTAACAGACTGAAGAAAAAAAAATAAATGTCATAATGTTAACTCGTAAAAATCTAGGAATAGAAGGGAATGTCTTTAATACAAGAAGGGAATATGCAAAAAACCTAACATCATACTTGACGGTGAGAAACTGAACTGTTTCCCCCTAAGACTGGAAACAAGACAAAGAAGTCCTTGCTCACCATCCCTATTCAACATCATACGCGAAGTTCCACCTAGTGCAATAAGACAAGAAGAGAAATTAAAGGCATACAGATCAGGGGCGCCTGCGTGGCTCAGTCGTTAAGCATCTGCCTTTGGCTCAGGTCATGATCCCAGGATCAAGCCCCATGTCGGGCTCCCGGCTCAGCAGGGAACCTGCTTCTCCCTCTCCCCCTCCCCCTGCTTGTGTTCTCTCTCTCGCTGTCTCTCTCTGTCAAATAAATAAATAAAATCTTTTTTTAAAAAAAAAAAGGGGGCATACAGATCAGAACCAAAGAAAGAAGCTACTTCTTGAATATTTGCAGAAGTGCCCTTCAGGTTCCTGCTCTTTCTTGCATTTTTTATTTCCTACATTTCGGGGTGTACTTACTGCCTTACGTTATCCTTTGAGAAAAATTTGTTCTCAGATTTTGGATCTAGAAGTGTGGTAATGGACCGGTATCGTTTGCTTTCAAGAGAATAAAATCACACCTAAGGATCCAGCACATCTGTTTTCATTGCATGCACACAAATTTCAGCCTTTTCTTAAAAATAAATCTTAGATGCCAGATACGACAAAGAGGTAGACCCTTGGCTGTTTAGCTTCCCAGATGACAAGGCCAAGTCTAATCATAGATGTGAACAAACACTGAGACCAAAGTCAAGCTTCTGTGAACCCTTAGTATTTCCTCAGGTATTCCCAAGTTTCTCAACCTATGAGAAACCCTTCCCTTAAATAGCGAGGGTTAGGGCCATGCCCCAAATCATCCACTTCACAGGAAATACAGGGTTTGATTAGGTTCCCTCCCAGAGGTCCCAGAGGGAGAGAAGCGTGTTTCAAAATCTGTCCTACATGTTACTTGTCACTTCAGCAGCAACCCCCGCACATCTTACTCGCTCCCGGGAGATAGACGCTTACTATTTTATAACTGCTGTGTTCCTGACCATGGCTCCTTCCTCCCTCATCTCCAGGCGACAACAGCTGAGACCAGGTTCGGATAGTTAATAAATTATTCCTGTAGGTAACATTCTGAAAAAAGTAATAAAAACAGAAAACACTTAAACAGGATACAAAATATTATGGCCAGAGGCCAAGTCCCCTCAGGGATCCTAGCTCTTACCCACTTGGTCTCTGAAACAGGATGACGGCCTTTCCCATTTTTCCCTGCTAGATCTTGGGATCTTCGGTCTTAAACCCAAAGGGAAGGATCAAATGTAAGCTCCAAAAAAAATACAACTCTGCCGTCAAGGGACCCATCTACCTATGGCACTTTGCAACCAGTGGTCTGCAGCAACAGGCTTGGAATTTCCTCAGAGGTTCTGGCCTTTTCTGTTGGATGATAGGAGACTTATTACAGGGTCTTTGCAAAAACCAGTGTGCAGTCTTTGTCAAAGATAAAGTTTTCCCTAGAGCAATGAGAAGCCTTCAGCTTTCAGGTAAAAATAGTGATTTGTCCCCACTTCTTTGTATTGAAGTTTCAAAAATACCAGGTCTCACCTCAGAGCATCTTATTACAAATATAGATCATGGTAGACACTGCTGGTGGCCTTCTCCGCATCCTTTCTCCCCTCCTTCCTTCCGTCTCACTATCTGTTTAAGCTCTATGTTGGGTTTTCCGGTACATGTAGTCAAACTCATTCTTAACTGGTGTGTGTGTGTGTTAAGCAAAATTGTGATCAGACAAATTTCTGTTTCTGGAGAGTGTGATGAAGTCGATCTTTCTGCCATGAGACTACCCCTCCCAGGACGCCCAGTCCACTGGGAGCCAAACTGTCCAGATGCCATCTCCTAACTAGAACGGACTCAACATTATCGGTGACATTCTCTGAGCCACACAGCAGGGTCAACAAATATTGGTGGAGGAAACACATGAATGAAATGTTTCTTGCCATCGGGGTCTATTTAATCTAGTGGCGGAGGTCATAATCAGCATTTATGAGCTGTAGGGTCAAATATGAGCTATAATTACAGGGACCACATTTTCGGGATCAAGCCCTGCAACAAGAATTCTAAGAAAGCAGGCTTTTCTGATTTCTAAATATGTTTAAATGGAAATTTTACCATTTGTATCTGAATCAAAACACATCCGACTGCTTTTCACAACTTCCATGCCTCCCACCTGTTGGGAGCCACATCATCTTGAGCCTGTGAATACCCCTCCCCCCGTGGTTCTAGGGGTTGCCCTTCTTACCCTCCTCAAGTGGTGCCAGGCTTATACGTGGCCCCTGGGCGCAAGAGACACTCTCTTCTGGAGTCCCCACCCAGTGTCGCGGACGGGACCTCGGGTAGCATGTGGTCAGGATGTCTGCTGCTTGAAGCAAGAAGCCAGCAACACAATTTGAGCCGCTGGATTCAGCTGTGCCTGGCTTTGCCCCTCTTCTGTCTACATCCTTGTGTCGACAGCCTTTCCTTTGGGCTGAAACTCCTTTGGACCCAGGTTTCTGTGACTTGCAAATGCAAGGGTTCTGGCAGACGTTAATTTTCTGAGTTTCAGTTTCCTTTTCTACAAAATCAGCCACCTCTTGGCCTGTTGTGAGGATCGAATGGACTACTGTTGCAGTGTGGCTTTGTAAGGGTGAACACGATAGCCATTGTCACGTACCCTCCAAAAGCACTTATCTGTTAGGATGCTTTTCGTTGCAAGAGGTCGAGCATGCAATTAAGATTAATTTAAGCCATGCCAACTTCTGGTGTGGTCCCTGGACCAGCATCAGCATCACTGGGAGTTAGAAATGCAAATTTATGAGCCTCACTCCAGCCCCACTGAGCCAGGATTTCTTTGTTATGACAAACACAGTGGCTTCGGCCACAAAGCGTTCATTACCTCCTATAAGAAGCAGTATGAAGCAGGTTGTTTAAGTTTGTTTGGTCAAGGGCCTGGGTGCTTCCTACCCTGCAGCTGGGTTCACTGCATCCATCTCACAGCCAAAAGATGGTGGTCTGGGCCTCCATTAGCATATCTTTTTATTATTATTATTATTATTATTATTATTATTATTATTATTATGTTCAGTTGGCCAACATATAGTACATCATTAGTTTTTGATGTCATATTCAATGATTCATTAGTTGCGTGTAACACCCAGTGCTCATCACCACACGGGCCCTCTTTAATGCCTATCACCTGGTTACCCCATCCCCCACCCCTCTCCCTTCTGTAACTGTCAGTTTGGTTCCCGGAGTCTCATGGCTTGTCTCCCTCTCTGACTTCTTCTCATTCCGTTTTCCCCCCTTCCCCTGTGGTCCTCCGCGCTCCAATAGCGAATCTTTATAGAATCATGTCCAAGAACAGGAAGGGTGATTTCCCCTCGCGTATCCTTTCCATCAGGAAGGAAAGTCTTTCCCCACGTCCCCGGCATCTCCGGGACGAGTGCAGGAGGGCCGAGAGCTGCAAAAGCAAGTGTGTTCTGCGGGGATTTGAGCAGCGGTCTGAACCTTGGTCCCTGGGCTCCTCCAAGTTGAATTATTTACGGCGCTGTATTGGTTGGCTTGTATTTTTAATTAGCACCCTGGGAAAAGGCTGCAGCCTTGCAGTCCTCCTGTGGAATCTCAGGGAAAGCTCCACGGCCCATCTGATCGCTTTGGTAACGGGATCAAATGCCCGCCATTGGGAGCTGGTGCTGTCGCTGGATGAGAAGCCAGGCCTGAGACATCTTTCTCATTCTACCGGGCCGGAGGCTTTTCCTCTTCCTCCGGAGGGCTTCCCTTTCCCCAGGCGGAGTCAGGAAACTTCCATGAGATGGTGCGAGTAAGTGCAGGCCAGGTGCCCGGCACCGAGCTGGCGGCAGGTAGCGTTTCCTGGCAAGGCATCACCCGAGGGCCTCGCACAGTCTCTGAGCAGGACCTGAGCGGCTCTGGCGGCAGAAACCCGGGGCCTGGAAAGCCTGCTTCCCCAGCTCTGCTTTTCAGCAGCAATGCATGGGTGTCTCCGCTCACGGCCAGATGACCAGGGCCACGAGCCAGGCGGGAAGCAAACAGTGGCCCTGGGAAGCCAGGAAGGAGGAATTAGAGGCTTGGAACCACGCAGAGGTGAGGGACCCTGACCACGTGATCCTAACCCCGATTAGGGGCCTCAGATACATGGGAGGAGGCACTGGGGTGGGCTGGAGGAGCCCACAAGGCCTTCAGAAACAACCAGCTCTGCCCCTCACTAGCCAGCTCTGTGACCTTGTGTGACTTTAACCCCCCAGGGCCTCAGTTTCCTTCTCGGTGAAATGGAGCAATGATAATGACCTAGCACCCATCAGCACTTAAAAAAAAAAAATATCTTTGCTTTCTCTGTCCACTTGGCAAGTTACTTGGGCTCCCTGACCCTCGGTTTCTTCTTCTGCAGATATGGTAATGGGAAAAACATAATAATAGCTGATGTGTCTGCATTGACGGAGCATTCGTTCTGTGGCTCTCTCCACTTTCAGTGCTTCACATGTATTATTCACCCATTTCTCCTCTCAGTAAAGCCGTGAAGTAGGTCCTATTACATCTGCATTTTGCAAGTGAGGAAATGAGACAGGTTAAGACTTCCGCCCAAGGCACACGACTGGGGAAGTGGCCTAGATGCTCGTCCACATTTGCATGGGGGTGAAATAGGAGATTTTTCCCTGAGATGATAGCACAGTGATTGGGAGGGATGGGACCGGGAGAGATTTCAAGTTTCTGCCTTGGGCTTCTGTCAATTTCCAGGTTCTTTTGTTCCACCGTGAAACTGCAACATTATCACACACACACAAGTCTCAACAAAGGTTAAAATACATCAAAACGAAAACCACCGTTCAACCCTTCTTGACCTGATGCTCTGTGGGCCTTTGTAGGACACCGAGTATAGGAAGTACCCAGGATAGGTAAATGCACAGACAGATGGTTGCCAGGGGCTGGGGGCTGGGGGGAACGGGGAGCTACTGCTTACGGAGAACCGTGCTTTGTTTCGAGGGTGCTGAAGATGCTTTGGAACCAGACAGACGTGTAGCTGCACAACATTGTGAATGTACCTTAATGCCAGTGAACTGTGCACTTTAACGTGGTTAATTTTATGTTACAGGAATTTAATCTCAATTAAAAAAAAAAAAAAAAAAGGAGAGTGGGATCATACCTGTAGCTCATTCCTGTCCAGTAGCCGGCTCTGCTAGAATGACCCCCTCTCCTGCCCTGCTCAAGGCGGGAACTTCCATTAAGAATTCCTTCTCCTGAGGCTTTTCAGGACCCCTCGGGGAGAGGCCAGCCCTCCCTGTTGTGGGCCCCAGTACCCCCTGTGGAGAAGGGAGCATTTATCAGACCCCTTGGAGCCTGGAGGGTCTTTCCTAGAGGACAACCTTGTCCTTGCCACTTTGTTCTGCTCCCCAGTGCCCTCCGCACTGGTCCGGGTATGGCCCCTCAGGGCCCAGCAGTGTAGGGAGTGTGGAGGCTGATTGAATGTTCTGTACCTAATCATTGGTGTGTGTGGTGGAGTGTGGTGGCCCGTTCCGGACCTAATCATTGTTCTTTACCTGTGATGTCGTCATTCGAGGTAAATCCCTTCCCCCCCCATAAACACCCTCTGTCCTTGAATCGGACCCCCTGGGTCTCCCTGAGCAAAAACTGGAAAGTTGATTTCATAGGATTAACAAGATAGAAATGGGGTAGTAAAATTTGGTGGCCCCCAAGCAATCTTATAACCTGGACTTTTCTCCTTCCTCTGCCGCCTCTTGGAAGATGTTTCCACCAAAGCCAGCCAGGCATGGTGGTCGCTCTGGACTTGCTCTGTAGTCTAGGGGCCTTGGTGGCCAGACCATCCTGATTTCTTATTTTGGCAACAACTGGGAAACCAAGTTGGTGAGGCAGCCCTGAAAGAGAGAGGGCTCAGAGACGGCAATGCCAGACAGTCTAGAAGGCCTGGCTGTGTTGACATTCATCCCTTCTTCCCTCGTACTGTTAGCAAGCGCTCAGTAATGATCTCCTGATGAATTCTATGGAGAGACGACACAAGCTTGACTCAGCTCGGTCACTAACTGGCTGGGTGACTTTGGGCTATGTCTCTGCCTCTGGAGCCTGGTTTCCTTAAGAGCAGCCTATGCCTCCCACAGGTGCAGACAGGCTGGGATGGGTGCACGGACGTAGGCTGGCAGCCCCCTTGAAGGGGTTCAGAGCCTCGATGTGACGATGCCGCTGTGGGAAAGGGGACAGTCACCCATTTTCACTTTCAAAAACTTCCTGCAGCCACCTTATTTACTTTCCCAAGGTTAAGCTCCCCGATTTAAAATAAGGAAACGTGCTGCTGGGCCTTTCTTTCTTCTGGCTGCCGGGAATCAGATTGCTTCAGAGAGAGAGGGAATGAGACGCACCGCCCCTCCCTCCCAGGCACCCAGGGAGACGACTGTCACCATTGCTACCTAGCCGCAGAAGGGCAGGGAGTAATCATGCTTGTGGACAGAACTCTCTGTGCTTCCAGCATGAGCCTGCAGCCTGTTCCGGGTGTGGGGAAACCCCAGAGCTCCTGAACTCCCCACTGCCCCGAGAAAAGCAGCGCGTTGCCACGGGAGAGGCTTGGAAGCCGAAATCTCTGCCTCTTACAGGATGTGAGGCCCCTCGAGGGGATCATGCCACCTCTCTGAGCCTCAGGCTCCCCCATCTGTGGAATAGAGATGACAAGTGCCCTCGTGGGCTGGCGTTAGTTTGTCGGAGCCTCTGTGACAAAGTGCCCAGACAACAGAATGCACTGTCTCGCATTTGCGGAGGCTAGAAGTTCAAAATCCAGGTGCTGTCAGGGTTGGTTCTGCCTGTGGGTGACGAGGGAAGGAACTGTCCCAAGCCTCTCTCCTTGGCTCATAGATGACCGCTTTCTCCCGAGGGCGCTTCACATGGTCTTCCCTTGGTGTGTGTCTGTCTGTGTGTCCAGATGTCCTGGAAAGGTCTGCAAGAGCACAAGTTATGCTGGATTAGGACTCATTCTAAAGCCCTCATCTTAACTAATTACCTCTGCAAAGATCTTACCTCCTCATAAGATCACAGTGTCAGGTCCTAAGGGTAAGGACTCCCACATGGATTTTGGGGGGACACAGTTCAACCCAGAACAGGGGGCTGTGATGATGACAGGAGATCAGGGACGAGGACGGCTCATAAATGTGTTCCCTTTACTCTACGGAGGCAAGGGGAGCCTTACTCTCCGGTTGCATCGATTGTCCTCTTCTTGCTTGGGCAGCAGAAGCAGTCTTGTAGGACTCTTATCGGGTGGTTTCCCACCATATTCCAGACCATTCCACGTATACTCTTGGATGGACATGGACTGCCAGTTCAGCATAAAATGCCATAGTGGCCCAGAAACCAGGTTCCACGGACCCTTCCAAGACCTTGTTTTCTCTTCCTCGAGCTTCAGGCCTCTTGGCATACCAAGCTGTCCAGTGTAGTAGCTGAAACCCCAGGCCCAGAAGCAGGGCAGTCTGCCTTCCAGTCCCCACCTCTGTTCCTCAGCCATGGCATTTTGCCAAGTCTCTTCCCCAAGGGAATCAAGAAAATGAATCTTTGCATCTGGAGTATAGTACGATCCTGAATCCAGTCTATCAAAGTCACATATATGCAATATCGTTCTACACACCTGTGTTACAAGACATGCCTTTTTTCAGTGTCTTCTTCCTGGCGGCTTATCCAGGCCCCATTCCTTTTGTGGCTCTTTTGAATTTGGACAACTGCTCTGTACCATTTACTTTAGTACCTATCCTTGTAAACAGAGTAAGAGTTCCTCACCCCAAGGCACGAAGGGTGAAAGGAACCATGTCCCCACCCTGAGACTAGCAGCCCAAAGACCCAGCTTCTGCCCAGGGAGGGTTGAGCCTCACAGGCAGAGTGTGGGGCGAGAAGGCAGCCCTGCCAGACTCCCTGGCTGCCCCCATGCTGGGCTGCTGGGCAGAGACGACCAGGTGGAGTTCCTGCCCCAAGCAGCTCGGGGGCAGACAGGGTCCAGGTGCAGCAGGTGGGGCTGGGAGACGCCCTTCCAGAGGAGTGTCTGAGACCTCTGAATGACCCTGAAGGGACAGTGCTCTGATGTGGCGAAGCTGGGGCTTCAAGCCCCTGGGGATGCTGGGCAGGGTCTCCCAGATGGGAGTGGACATTCTTGATGTCAATCGGGTGGGAAGAGGAGGATGCTGGGACAGGAAGTAGCTTGGAAGGCGGGCCTTAAACTGGTGAGGAGCTGCCTCCTTCTTCTCTGGGGGCCCCTCTGTGGGGACTTGGACCCTGAGGGTAGAAAGGAGGGGTGCCAAGTGCTAGAGGGTGGCAGTGGCTGCCCAGGAAGAAGCTGAGCCAAGCAGAGGCCAGCGTGGGTGGCCTTGAGGGTTCTGGAAGCAGTCTCGTTGGTGGCAGTTGTCAGTTATTCTGTTTACGTCCCTTTAGTGCTCCCAAGCTTCTCTATAAAATCTTGCTAAACAGTCCAGCGTAGTCTCAGCTGGGCTGGGGCAAATTGAGGGAAAGTTCTGTGTACAGGGTTGGGTCAGAATGTAAGGAGCGGGCAGGGCCTTGGACATCAGGGGTGTGATGACACCAGGGAGACCCGGGAAGGAAAGGGGAGTCTCAGGGGCAAGACTGGCATGGCCCTCCCATATGGTGGACCGCCTCCCCCCCGCCACCAACACCGGAGAACCAAGGTGAGGATTTGGTAAGGACACCAGTGGAGCAGGCACCCCTCTCCATGGGCTTCCTTTCCCAAGACTGGTGTCCAGGACTGTGTGCTGTGGCCGCATCTGGGCCAGGGGGTCCTGTCAGGGCAGAGGGAGCCAGTGGGGGCCAAGAGAACCTGTCCTGGAAACCCAAACAGGGCTTCAACTCCAGGGGGATGAAGCTCAGAGGGTCAGAGCGGGATCAGGGGCGAGTTAGACTCTGGGTTTAAAAACCTTCATCAGTGTCTTCAAACCTCTTTGGCCCCATTTTCTAGCACTGCACTAAAATCACCCAGGCTCCCTACTGTTCCATTAGCACCTGAAGCAGCTCATAGCCGGGCCTTTGCACCTGCTTTCCTTCTCCCAGGAACCGTCCTTCCACAGACACGCGCTTGGGTCTTAGTTCGAGTATCACCTCAGCAAGAAGTCCCTGAGCACCCCATGGAAAACAGCAACTCTTGTCTTTCCCCACACCTTCTCTTACTCCACGGCACTACTTGCCCAAAGTTAAATTCTACGAGAGTGTGTTTGTTTATCTGACTGCTGTCCTGTTGCTCTGGTAGAATGTAAACCCCATGAAGGCAAGAACCATGTATTTGCTCACCACTGACTCCCGGGGGCCTCAGACAGGGCCTGGCACGTAGTCAATACTCAATAAATACTTGCTGAGTCAGTGATTAAAGGTGATAAATGTCTGCTGAGCTTCTAGTAGAATTCCAAGACTCGCTTTTAGGGAGGGTCAGGCCCCTTCAAGGGACGGGCGACATGCAGAGGCGATTCTGACAACACCGTTCTTTCCACCGAGCTGTTAGCCACGGCGTCCACCCCTGTCTGTCCACTGCCTGACTATCTCCCCTGAGGAGACCCAGCCCTCGGCAGGGGTCCCCCAACACACCACACGTGCTTCTCCAGCTTTGCCTTTGCTCCTGCTTTGACGACTCACCGCGCTCTTTCCCCGCTGTCTGCTTTCCAAAACCTGGCTCGTCCTTCAGGCCAGAACTCTTCACCCTTCAGGCTCTAGAAGCTTGTTGTAAAATCACACCAGGTAACACAAATATTCCTTTCCCTTAGAACCCAGAGCTCTTTCTTTATACTGCAGTGAAAGCAGTTTTCACAATCTGGAGTAATTAGGACACAACAGGTCTCTGTCCTCCTTATGAGACAGTGGGATCCTTAAAGCTACGGACAGAGTGTTGGTGTCTCTCCTACTTTGCCTGTAAGTGCTCAATTAATGCTTGCTTGATTGAATAAAATTGACATTATTCTCTGACAATTGGCTGGGGGAAAGGAAGTAAATTTAAATACGCACTACGCTAATAAATGCCATCACATACTTTATTTTCCGAAGTCCTTATTTCCAAACACAGCAGTCGTACTGCCTGAATAGATTACCATCTCTGTTTTATAAATGAAGGTCAGAGACGTTGTGTGAGCTGCCCGGGGTCACACAGCTAGTAAGATACAGAACCAGGGTTTAAAGTCAAGTAAATAAGTAAAGTCTCTACTTCTTTAAAGACAAAATGGCTTATACTCAGTTCAATTATTTTAATCCTTATAAATTCATAGAATTCTAAGAGATGACATCGCCAGACATAAACAGGCATGGATTTGTAGACCTGATTATAATATGCCAGAAGGTAAATAAAAACAGTGTCTTTTTCCCACAAGGATGCAAATAACTTTATATTGTATTCTTTTTGTGCAAGGAGACTCTGAACAACATACACACCCACTCCAGACATATCAAAACAATTAGCTACAACGAGGTCCCATAAGTTGGTGATGTCTTCATTCACATTTTTCCAGAGGCCAGAACAACTAGGGAAGCTCAGCCAGGGCTTGAAAAGGCAACAGAGGTATTCATAACAACAATAACAGCTGATTGTAAGAACTTGTTTGCCAATTAAATTTATTCTAGGAAGTCTTAAAATTACCGATGTCAGTAGCTAGCACATTGGGCTCATCAGCTGAAGCCTCCTTTTAAAATGGATATTTTTAAAACCCCCACTGAAGCTAAGAATAGAAAAATAAGAGAGTTGCCCTGAAGTGGTATCTCACTGAATTTAGCTCAGTCCCCGAAGAAATAAGACTTTACAGTTGATTACATGAAATTTAAAAAAAAAAAAAAAAAACTATCCATAAAAAAAGCATGTTTCCAATAATGCACTCTGCCGTTTATTAGAACTTACCAGGACATGACAATTGTTCTTTATTTTTTTTATTTTAATGTTTTTTTATTATATTATGTTAGTTACCATACAGTACATCCCTGGTTTCTGATGTAAAGTTCGATGATTCATCAGTTGCGTATAACACCCAGTGCACCATGCAATACGTGCCCTCCTTACTACCCATAACCGCTCTATCCCAACCCCCCACCCCCTCCCCTCTGAAGCCCTCAGTTTATTTCTCATTCTTTAAAGCATTTCCGTGAACTTCTTAAACGAAATACTTCCAGAGTGAATGGTAATGCTTTTTTAAACTTTCGTGCTTTTTTTTTTCCGGAAAAGTTGATTACCAAAACGTATCACCTACAAACTCGAACAATAAAAAAACTTTAAGAACCTAAAAAAATATGAAAAGCTTCGAACGGAGATACTCTTATACGATTACAGTGATTTTTTTTCCCCTTCAAAGAAAGCTTTCTTCTTTTAATGATAAAGGACCACATATTTCTTTAATAGAAAAATCTGGAAAAATACAAAAAAAAACAGGAAAGGAAAAGACTTCGGTCCCACTGCTCGCGGAGATAATCGTGGCTAGCATGTTGGTGTATTTCCTTTTGCTCTGCTTTGTTTTTCTAAGCTTGCTTTGTACTGTTTCTGTGTTTGCTGTTGATTGTCTGCCCCCTGTTTTGTCCTGAGCAGCCCTGGTGACCTGGCAGGAGGTCCTGGGGGCGGCAGGAAGCTGAGCTGTCGTCCACACTACGAACATACGTGCCTTCGTTCTCATCTCCAGGACGTTTATCCAGGTGGGTTCTGAGAATCGAAAAAAGCAACGGGCCCTCTCTCTGCAGAAACCCACAGACACCCACAACACCTTGCATCCAAGTTCAGGCCCACGTCCGAGCTCCTTAGCCAGCCCAGAGCCCCAGGCTCAACCCTCCTGAAGCGGGTAGATTTAAAGGCCCGCTGGCAACTTACAGCTCTGCTTTCTTGAAGAGGCGTTCATAGGCCCCATTTATTTCTTTACAGCTCCTGCGAGTTCTGAGCAAGAAGCAAGGAGGGGAGAGCCTTCCCAGGACACTGCCTGGGCCTCCCCCCGGTAGACTCCTCTGCCACCTCTGTGAACCTTGCCGTTAGGTCAGGGAGGGGAGCTTTCTGCACAGGATCCCAAGTCCACAGTGCTGGGGTCACAGTCTGTTTGTGTCAGGGTCAGTAGAAAAGAAGCCATCAGTCAAGCCTTAAGGAAGGGCTTTGTTTTTTTCTGTGCCTGCAAAATGGTCCCGGTTCATTGCATGCCCTGACCTGCATCTGATACCCCCGGGCGTGATGGCCACACCCAGGCTCTGACCACACAAGGTCCAAGGGCAGCAAGACAATGAGGGTTTCGAGTGGCCAACCTCCAAACCCCCTTGGCTCCATGTGCAGTAACTATGGCACACCCTCTCTCCTCCTCTAGGGACACAGCCAAGCCAGCACCGGGCAGCACGCATCGGGCAGGGAAGTCAGGGACAGACCCTGGGACCGGCAGGCAGGGCAAAGGGCCTAAGGGCAATTGGAGGCCTAGGGGTGAAGGGTGCCCTGGGAAGGACTTCCAATTAAGAGTCTGGAAAGAGAGGGAATAGAGTAGAAAGAAACAAGGAAGCTTTCACTTGCTAAGTACTTACTGTACCCGGTGATATGTATACGGTAATTCTGCTATTCGCACTTCTCATTAACCGTGCGAGATGGGTATTATGGTATCATTCCATCATTTACCCACAAATATCATGGGTTGGTAGCTCTGTGCCAGACAGACCCCGGGGAGGTGGCAGCAAACAGACACTGAGCCCCCCACCCCATGGAGCGTGACCTTGAATAGGGGGAACACGCAAGAGAGAATTGCACACACATATGTATGAGACAGTAAGTGGAAGTGCCCCAAAGAGGGGTGTGGTCGGTCAGGGAAGGCCTAGGAGGCGCATGGGTGTCTAGGGCTGAGCCCCCAGGCAGAAGGCCGGGTCAGGACACAGCCTAGAGGGGAAGCAGCAGGGAGGCCCGGGGGTTGGGGTGGAGGATCATAGGCCACGCTGGGCACTTGGGACACAGTTGTGAGTGCAGGTGGAGATGGGGACCACCAGGGACTTTTGAGCAAAGAAGTGACGGGATCTGGCTTCCATTGTGAGAGCTTTGCTCTGGCCCTGGGGTAGAGAATTAGCCCACGAGTGAGCAAGAGGGAGAGCAGGGGGACGAGTTATGACCCCGCATTTGCAGATGAAGATTCAGAGGCTCAGGAACGTGCCTCAAAAACCTGATGGCCCCAGGACCATCCGGAATCTTCGAGGGACTTCCCTTCGCCTTTAGAATAGAACAGGTGCGCACAGACGAAATCCCGCGTGGTCTGCGCCAGCCTCCCTCCCCAGTTCCCTGGGTGCCCATCTCCTTTGGACTCATCTCTTTGACTCCTCAAGAGGCCTGGGTTCATGTCCTTACCTGGTCTTTTTACATCTTCCGCGGTATCTGCGGGGCCCTCCTCCCACTTGCTTACCTGGCAAGGTCTTAGTCATCCTCTGAGCCCTAAACCACTTTCTCTCAGGGAAGCCGATCCTGTCTCCACAGACCAACCCAGGTGGGCTGGGTGCCTCTGTAGGGTCCCCCTCCGCTTCGGCTGCCGTCCTCACCTTTGAGAGTCCCTGCTCTTTAGTTGGTCTCCCCTCGGGGCTCTGGAACCCCCAAGGGCAGGTTGGATTCTCTCTTGTTCGCCATCGGCACGTAAGCCACGCACGTGATGGGGCACAGCGCATGGACGCTTGATAGGTAACACTTTGTGAGCTGAATAGAAAACGCACTCAAGATCACACAGCTAATAATCGGGAAGGTTGGGGTTCAAATGTCTCTCCAACTTCCTTGTCGCCTCAGAACCTGAACTCAAGTCTTGGTTTCTGTAGGTCCAGCTCCTGACGGCTCTTCAACGAGCCATTTCATTCTTCTGGCCCCCGATTTTTCCAACATTAAAAAGAGAGCATCAGACATTGAGTCAGACTTTTCAGATTACTTGCCCAGCAGGTGCATGCAAATTCATCTGACTGCAAGAAGCTCCCAGGCCCTGGGCTCTTCCTGCAAGTGCTGACTCCTGGCCTCACGCCAACCTCTAGAACTGCAACTCCAGGATCGACTTGGGATCCTGGTTCTGTGTGTTTGTCAGTTTAATCAAGAGCCCCAAGTGATGCTTCTCACCCAATACGCTTTGGAAACACATTTCAAGGACACTGCTTCTCAAAGGGGTTTCCAAAAGAAACAGGTCAAAGAGGACATGAAAACATGGTAAGGATGACTATTTCAACTACAGTGACAGTTCCTTCTCAAATGTCTCCTCTCTTTTATAAAAAGAAACTGCAACTAGAGCCTCATGTTTATTTAGGTGAATTATTTTGGGGGCCTAATGGAAGGTTCCTGAATTTCCACTGAGAGCGTAATTTCCTGGACATCCCTGAATAGCACTGCTTTGACGAGCGTCGGCCAACCCTGAACGAAGGAACGCTCCAAGGGAGTGCACGCAAAGGTGGGGAAATTCTCAAAGGCCCTGAAAGAAGCAGCAGAAGCCCAGATCAGGTCTCCAACTTACCAGGAAACACACAGTGGGCAGGAGGTAGAGATGGAGCCAGCCCCCATGCTCCGAGCCCTTGGCTGGTGGGCTTTGCCCAGAAAACTGTGACGTCTGCACTTCAGAGCAACAGGTGCCCCTCCACCCTCAGCTGGGTGATGACAACCCGCAAGGAAACACGGCTCAGCGTATGCGCTCAATAGCCAGGGGCTCACTGACCAGCCCCAGCCTCTCACCATCCTGATCTGGAAACAGGGCACTTTTCGGATGATTACATTCCCTGCCTTATCGGAATCATTCTATGGAATACCCAAGACGAGTTCCCACTAGTCAAACATAGATGCTCGATGATTAAAAAAAATAATAATAATCAGTGCAACATCAAGGGAAGCAGACTGATTCTCACTCTGCCATTACTTCACCTCTGAAAACCCACTTCCTCCCCTGGAGAATGGGGACGATGCTTCCATCAGTCAGTCATTAGTGAGGATTCGCTGAGATCCCGCGTAGTACCCAACACAGAATCAGTCATCGCTGGCTAAATGGAGGGACAAATGGAGGAAGGGGAGGAAGTGGTTCCTTCTGCTCTGGATTTGGAATTTGTCCCCCTTCCTCCCAGCCTCTGGCTCTCTGTCACAAGTGTGCGGCAACTGTAGCTGGATCTTTGCTGAATAAAGTCTGTGGCCGGGGGGAGAGTGTAAGTCCCAAACACACTAGACGAATAAAGGCAGAAATGAATGGGAAATAAGGAAGCCCCCACAGAATCCACCACCTGACACCGAGTATGGCATGTTTGCATTTTATTAGTTATGAGGAAGTTTGGCTACAAGTAATAGAGGAACCTAAAATAATAGTAACTTAACCCTTAGAGATTTATTTGTCAGTCATGATCCCAGTGGCAGAGGGAAGCCAGTGCAGGGCTGGAGTGGTGCTCTGCTGTTCCTTCCATGTTGTTGCTAGGCTCTGGGTGATTTCTATTTTCAAGATCAACTCATGGCCCAAGATGGCTGCTGGATTCCAGCCATCAGTGCAAATTCTGATCAGCCGGTATAAGGAAGAAATGAAGGAGGCAACTTCTCCCTCTATGATGGTTAATTGTACATGTCAAACTGACTCGCCACAGGTGCCCAGATTAAATACTGTTTCTGTGAGAGTGCTTCCAGATGAGATTAGCATTTGAATCAGTGGACTCCGTAAAGGAAACCACCCTCCCCAATGTGGTTAAGTATTGGCCAATCCGATTGGCCAATCCGACAAGGGCCTGAATAGAACAAAAGGCCTAGGAAGGAGGCATTCTCTTCTTTTTGCCCTGCTTGAGCTGAGACATTTCATTTCATCTTCTCCTGCCCTTGCACTGGGATTGGCATTATTGGCCCCCTGGTTCTCAGGCCTGCAGACTCAGCCTGAATTATACCACCGGCTTTCCTGGGGCTGCCGCTTATAGGAGGCTGATCGTGGGACTTCTCAGCCTCCACAACCACGTGAGCCAATTCCTGCTAATACCTCTCCCTAAAGATATCCTATTGGTTCTGTTTCTCTGGAAAACCCTGAGTAGTACATCCTCAAAGGACCTTTCCCTGAGAATGCACACACCACTCCTGCATAATCCTGCTTGATCAGAATAGTCATAAGGGCACGCCGGCTCCGGATGGCTGAGAACTGTATTCTTACTCGAGGAGGCCATGCGTGCAGCTTAGCTCAACATCTCCGGGTGCAAGAAGAAGGGGACAATGGATATTGGTGGACAAAGAACAGTCCAGGCTACATCCTTATGATCTGCATGCTTCTTGAATACTCATCAAGGCCAGAGCTTTTCTTAGGCCCTCCTTTTTTAAATGTTGCTTTGAGGTAGAGAATAGAATGCTTTTTCTTAAGTGGGAATTGTATTCAGTAACCTATCCCGTGTAACTGACATCTGGGCGTTTGCTGTCCTTGAAACAGGCCTTGGGAGCCTGGGCAACCTCCATTCACACTCAAGGGTCCCTGCGCATCACAGGCAGAAAACCAAGTTCCCAGACAGGAAGTCCTTCCAGAGAGGGCTTCTGGTAACAAAGATGTAAATAGGCTTCTCTGGGGGGCTAGCTTTGTAAGATGCACCTGTCATGCTCTGTGTTGTGGAGCAGACATTGAGGCTCGGAGAAGGCAAGTGACTCGTGCAGGGTCATAGAGCCAGTGGGCCCAAGCCGACACCTTTCCATCCCCCGTTGCCCCCCATTCCACGATGAAGGGGCCCACAGAGGTCTTTCCCCCATATTCTCTTGTCCCCTACTGTGAGATTAAAGGAAAGACCCCTGCACTGAGGAATCCGGAACCCCTGGGACCCATCTTCTGTTAATTCCCTAGCTCTCGTCTCCTGAATCGTGCTGCTTCTGAATCAGCACTGGGGCATGTGAGGGGGAGTCCGAGGAAAGCGGAGCCAGGGGGAGACCCGAGGGGCACTGTGTGGGACGGGGAGGGCAGGGGGCACACGGACGCTCTGCAGGCCCTTGCTGGGCAGTGTTCCAGCATCCCTCAGGAGACTGGCAGCAATCACCACGTGGGGTATTTTGGAGGCAGATGTCAGCAGGTATTGTGCCTGGCGCGCCAGGGCGTGTTAAGACAGGCCTCAAGGGGCAGGAAGGCCCGGGTTTACTTGGGTTACAGTGGGTTTAGTGGGAGGACCTGGGCCCAGTCTCAGCGATGGGTGGGCCAGAGCTGGAGGACCAGTGGGCCAGGTGCTCTCTGGGAGCCCTGTCCTCACTTCCCCATATCCAGAGCACCAGAGGGTGCCCAGGAGCTAGGACACCCAGGGGAGAAACATTTCCAGAGGTCTCCTGATTGACGCAATGGTTCTGCAGCAATGTTGGTCTCCACGGCTTCAGCTGACTCTGAAGTCAGAGGCCCAGGGATTGTTTCAAGCACATCTGGGAAACAGGAGTGGCGGAGCCCTAGCTCGGTGCTGACCCTGAGAGGAGGGAGGGCAGGCTCGGTGTGTTTCAAGTCTTCCTTTCTTTCTCCTGCCTGAAAGACAGAGACATCTGTGTCCTGGGCAAAGCAGTGGTTCTGAGTCAGACCTGAGATTGAGTCACTCACCCACCCACCGACCGACACTGACATCAGGGCAGACTCCAGCCAGGGCACGGCAGGTGCTCAGTACGTACTTGCAGAGTAACAATAGATGTCAGCCCCGTGCAGGCTCTTCCTGCCGTTAACCCACCGAGTCCTCCCAGTCTGATGCCGTGTGGGCTGCTAGGATTAGCCATGACACGCAGACCAGGAAGCTACAGCACAGAGGGCTCCAGGGCCTCCCGTGGACATGGGCAGTGGATGCGCAGCGGTCGGCCTCCAGAACGCCGGCCTTGAACCCTTCTGATGTTAAAGGCCAAATATGTAATCTCGGAGTGTGCCATGTCCTCCTGTGTGGGTGGCTGCTGGGGCTGGGGCATTTGCAGGGCTGAGATGGGACGAGTGCAGGTGGACAGGTCCCTGGAAGCAATGGCTGTAGGGTCGAGACCCCCGCCCTGCCCCCAGGAGTAACTCAAGCTTGGGGCAGGGATGGAGGGGAAAGGAGCCGGGAGAGCAGCTGTCCCACACAGGGGCTGGAGTGCTGGTTCTATGGTCCTCCTCGCCATTTGGTCCTACCCAGTATCCTGGGGCCTCATGTCTGCAATCTTGAGAGAGGGCTGGTGATGGGTAAAAATAAAAGAAGCATTTCCCCTAATTGTCCTTAGGAGAAAGATGGGTAGTGCTGGCTTGGGGTGCCTTCAACAGGGGTTCACATCAAGCACAGAGGTTCCCCCAAGTCGCTGGATACCTTAAGGGGTATAGACAATCCTCATGGACCCCAGGAAATGGCAGTGATGGGGGTGAGGCAGGCAGCTCTCAGACCGCCCAGGAAGAGGCAGAGATGGCAAACCTGGGTGGAGGGTGCAGGAAGCAGAGGCGCGCTAAGCACCGGAAGACCACACGGAGATGCAGCTCCCAGAGGAGGCCCAGAGGAAGCACTTCTGAGCACCAACCGTGTCCTTTCACAAAACCCTGTAATGACCGTAAAATAGGCGTCATTATTCCCATTTTGTCCACAGTGAAATGAATTCTGAGACATCGGACGACATGCCAAAACCACCCAGTAAGCCATACACATAGTCTGTTTGGTTCCGGAGCCCGCAGTTTTCTTCCCATACCTACTCGGCATTTTCACCCAGAGCTGACCCTGCAGGGAACGCACCTGTCCTATCCAACGGGCTGCTGGAGACTGAGGCGCAGAGCAGTGGTTCCCGGAGTGCACTTACTCGAAACGTCTTTGAAACACCACGATCCAAATCGTCTCCGGCGTGGAGTGCTCTGAGGGGTGTCCAGAAAGCTGGACCAGAGTGCAAGCTGACCCAAGAAGAAGCGAAGCCGGGAAGCTCGGCATAAGCTCTTCTAAACCTCTTAATGATATCCAGACCCTAACAACGAGGCACACCCCAGCTTTCCTGACTTCGATGTAAAACTCAGGGCGGACTGACTGAAGGGAGCTGGCAAGCAGCAGGACAGCGTGTGTATTACAAGTAATTTCATGGCCGTGTCCTAATGAAAATATGAAGCTCCCTACAAATTACAAATCCCTACAAATCGGGCATGGTGCCGAACTTGGGGAGAGCCATGAATCCCAGACTGCCAGACCCTGGGAAGAATCGCAGAGATTGCTCTCTTGGATGAGGAAGTGGGAGCCCAGAGGCACGAGGTAGCTCCTAAGACCATGTCTCTGGGCCGAGGGAGGGTCAGGTCCAGCACTCCCAGCTCCTGACCCCAGTGTGCATGGAACATTGGCCTGCCAGGCCCAGGGCCAAAGTTAAAATCTGGACACGACTTCAGAAAAACTCCCCCCTCGTCTCCTTGGTCCATTGCTTCATTCCATTTGATTTTCTCCATAGTTCTTAACACCGTCTGAAAATGATCCCTGCCATGGCACATGAGCCTCTTTACAACCTGACCCTTCCAATCTCCTGCTCCAGGTTCATGTCTCTTTATTCATGTTCTCTAAGACTATGTTCCAGGCACATTACAATCCAACCCCATGATATCATGGACCAAATCTGAACACACCCGGGTATGTTCGCTCCTCTGCTCAGAAGGTCCTCCTCCTTCTTCTCCACCTGGTGAACGTCTCATTCCAAAGGATTAACACCTACAGCCCATGGGAGGCTTTTCCTGATCCACTCAGGGCTGGACTCAGTATTTATTATTGTTATTCTCATGCCCATCCTTACCTTGTCATTTCCTCTGTTGGTGCATCTAGAATTCAAAGTGCCCCGTATTTGTTTCCCCCGTGAGATGGTGACATTTTCGAGGGCTGGACTTGGTGTTACTCATGCTTACATGATTGCGTGCTTACAGCCTAGTGTAATTGGGTACAGAGCAGAGCCCTAAAAAACTCGTTTAGTGAACGAAGGGAAATGTGTGGGTGAGCTCTGGTCCTGACCAGTATTGCTCAGAGCCACGCAAGGGGCAGCACAAAATATTCGGGGGTGCCCATAAGCTCGTTAATTAAGATAATTAAGATTTCAATGCAATATTTTAAAAAATTCATATCTATGCCTCAACTCCATAAGGAACAAAATCACTATGTTAAGTAAAGATGGGATCCGATCCTGAACCTTAGGACCCATTCCCCTTCCCCGAGTCCTGACCTAAGCAACTTGCTCAAAGGGAGAAACTCCCAACATACATGCAGAGTGGCTGAGTTGGCTCTGTCACCGTGGGACTGGCAAGAAAGACACAGATTAGAAAGTAAAGTGAAGGCAAAGGAGACGGTAGAGATAGCATTTTCATCAATCAGGCATTAACAGGAAGCAGTGCTGGCCGATCCTAGCCAGGAAGGAATATACGGGAAGGGTATTGGATGGCTCCTGGCCTCGTCATGAGGTGGGAGAGCAGAAGCAGAACCAAGGGCCGTGCGCAGAGTCTGGTTAGGACGTGGCTGCTGACACCTGACGCCCCCCACATGGCCATCACTGCTACCCTCTGTTGGTCTGATTGGCCCTATTTGCTGCATCACACACTCCAGAACCAAAGTCAGGGGCAGGAGTAGCCAACTGGCCAGGCCTGGGAAGGACCATGCCTTGAGTGCATGACAGGTCAGTGGAAGATAATCTTTTGGCTTTTGTGGTGGAAGAGGTTGGACTGGCCCACTAGCACTCCCCACAAAGGCGTGTTTGTTTCACCTAGGAAAGGGGTTTTGTGTTGGACAACTCTACAAATGGCAAATACTAAATATATGTAAAGTTGAATTTCTCGCTCGGGAGACTGGGCAGAGCCATTGAGATAGAAAATGCTGGCAAAAGGAAAAGTACTAAATTGGTTTTGCTTTCGAAGACACGTTCTGATTCTGTGGGTGCGTGTGGAGGCCAGTAGGACACGTTCAGATTGTTTTCTATGGTGGCAATGGCTGTGGAGCTACGTGGCCCTCTTGTTCCTTCTAGTACAGTTTTAGTGAAGAGCTACCTAGTTGGGCTAGGGATTGGGGGTTGGGGTGTCAGAGCCATCTGATCACCTCTAGCTCCAGTGTCTTTCTGATAACCCTTTACCCCCTTAATTCAACCAGCCACAGACCTGTGGGATGGGAGAAAGCAAGGTGGGGTCTAAAGAAGGATCATTGTCCTGCCCTAAATATAATCACAGGTGCAATGGTCAGGAGGAAAAAACCGGCTCTCCCTGGAACCCTCCAGCATATACCGTATCTCATGTAATGCTCTCAACACCCAGCCGTACTATCAGTGTTCACTCCACTTTACAGGTGAGGGAAACCGAGGCTCTATAGGCGTTAGGTAATAGGGCCAAGGTGACACATGGATTTAGGGGCACCAGAGCCAGACTCCACCCTAGGTTAATCCGTTCCACAGTCTGTGATTCCAGAATCCATGTTACTTGCTGGTCTACAACCGAGAGGGAGCTGGCTCTTACTTATTAAACTTCGCAGGCATTTGCCATTGTCCTTCCTTTCATAAGAACTAATAGGACGGTTGGCCAAGGCGAGACAGATGGCTCTCGTCGCCTGCTGACTGGTCTTTCACCCCACACTGAACTCAGCCCTTCGGCCTCACCCCCAGCAGCCATGGTGACCTCACTGCAGCTCAAAGACAGGCCCCAGGACCACTTCCTATTTCCCCCAGCCATTGACTTGGTTGCTTCCTTTTTTCTTTTTTTCTTTTTATTCTTTTTACCTTTTTTATAGTGGAAAATTTCAAACTGGCATGAAATAGAACCCCTGACACCTATTACTCAGCTTTGGTAATTTTACCGATTTAAATTTTACTTCAGCGCATGCTTACAATGTTCATTAGTATCCCTTGCATCTATAGGGCTCCTTACGAGGGGATTTTTTCCTTAGGATTCAACTTTAATTTTACTTTTCTTCTTCCCCCCACTTCTTCAAATTGAGACCTCTAAAAGCATTACATCCTCTTTTTAGTTTTATGCATTTTAGCACTTTCAGCATTAGGTGGCTTCTGAAACATTCTGCAGAATGACATACATACAAATGTTTGTTTGTTTGTTTTCTGCAAGTCCGTGATTCTGTCTTTTGTAGCAGTCAAGCTCTAGAAACCTCAGCTCAGTGTTCCGAGGCCCTGCTGCTTCCCCAAGGTTATCAGCATTGCTTTCTTGGAATCCAACAGATCCAGGATTTTGTTGTTTGTTCCGCTTACACTTTCTTCTAAATTTATTTCTCTACCACCACCGTTACCTGCCATTTAATAGAGTCGAATGGCGCAATGACAGTAGACGGGCGGCCAGGTCCACGCCAAGAGCTTCTCACTGGGATAGAGCTGAAGTCACCTCTGTGTCCCCAAGTTCCAAGCACAGATCTTGCCTGGCACAGAGGAGATGCTCACTAAAAGCTCACTTACTTCCAGTCCTAGGTCTGAAGGCTGCCATCGGTATTCTTGCGTAAGTGCCTCCAGCAGGGAGGCAGAAGGCGGGACTGCGAGATGAGCCATCGCACCTGTAAGCATTTGTCAATGTCTGTTTTCCCTCCTGTGCTGCACACTTCGTGGGGGGAGGGCCTGTCTGCGGCTGTGTCCCTGCCACCTGGCGCCATCCTGACACATAGCAAGTGCACAACAGACTTTTGTTTGATTTGCTTGGATAATAACCTGCTTCTTACAAGTACCTTACATAGTAAATGAGATATTTAGAATAACGGTTACCCTGGTAAATGGTAATTGTTATTCGTATCATGAAACTGACAAAATACGGCCTCGGGCAGTGAGCCTGTTTCCTTCTCTGGAAAATGGGGGTAACAATGCCCCCTTAAGAGGGTTGATCAAATGAGGGAGTGTATGGGGAGTACTTTGCTCAGTGCCGGCAATGAGCACACAGACTGGACAGACTTTTTCTACCCTTCGGCACCGTCTTACTGCTGCTACATTTATTTGCCTTAAGAGGTTCAAGCTTCACCTTATTCTCCTTGTTTTTCTCTGAGATCGACTGAGGCCCTGTAATGTGCCAGGCGCTTTCTCATTAGGTCATGGGAGAGATCATTAACAGTCCTATTCTTTGTTTGGGAATGTTCCCTGCTCAAAGTTCTAGGTAAAATGTTGAGTTTCTCCAAGGGCTAGGTTATACTCAGAACAAGCAGTCAGCTCCCAGCACCCAGCACCCAGCACCCAGCACCCAGCACGGGACATGTGTAAATGTCTCCAGGAGGCATAAAAGTAGGCAATTTACTTTCCTGAAATAACTCAGTTTGCAATTCTTTCAGGGCAGGCTGTCACTGGGGGGGATGTGAGGGCTGCCTCCCCAGGACCAGGTATGTAACATGAATGGGTCAAGGGGCTTGGGTGCCGGATATGTTTCAGTTTATGTCCAAAATCCTTAGCATTTGCCAAATCTGACGCCGGGAAATCCCTCTTTAAATGTATCTGATAAAATCTGCTCAAACTCAATAGTTATTCCTATGCTTTTAAAAAAAAATCAAACTCTGGGTTTTGAATATTTTTGGTGGTCACAACTGAGGGGGGGGTGCTACTTCTATCTGGAGGGTACAAGTCAGGGATGCTGTTGAACAGCCTGCATGCCCAGGACCACCCACGACAAAGAATTATCCAGTTCGAAATGTCAAGAGTGCCCAGGTTAAAAAAACCCTGATCCAGAACAATTTTCTCGCTTTGTTTGTAATTTTTCCTCCTTCCATAATGAAAACGACTCTGGAACTCTCGCCCAGATTTCACCCAGGTAATTGGAAGGGATTAGCCCATCTCCAAGCACAGTTCCTGCACACATACTCCACCGAACCCGTCCTTCCTCCACGCGCCCCCATCTTTCATGGGGGAAGTGTCCACCTGAATCCTGAGAATGGAGCCAAGAACCACATTTGTCAATGTGTGAACCTGCTTCCCAGCCACATTCCTCGGTCTTTAAGAACCTTAAACGTATTAATTGAAAAACAAATCATTCTGGGTTCCCAGCAGTCAAAAAGAGTTCACTGTAATCTAACTTTTTGAAATTTTTCCCTTCGTCCTTAGCAGTTTCTTGGACTCTTGGGTCAAAGATGGCTCTAAACGGGTTTGTCGCAGGGAGGCTTTGGGAGAGAAGTTGGCAGGAACTTTGGGGTGCCGCTTGCAGCATCTCTGTCCCAGTGAAGGGGCTCTTATCATAATATTAGAATCTATACAAAGATGTAGAATTTCACCTTTCCAGCATTTATTCAAATTTCCATTAACAGAATTAATTCATATTAAAATTTGCTATTTGTCTCCCTAGAGATCATAAGCTCCCTTAGGGTTTCTAAATTATAACGTTCAAGGAATTAAAAACATTTCATGTAGATATGTAGTGGACACATGTCAAAGGTTTTACTCAGCTCAGTAATTAATGAGAGAACCAGTGAGATGTTATGACCGGTTCAGAGGACACTTTGAGAAGCAGACATTTATATATGCAATCAGGAATGCTGAAATGAATATTGGCTGGTAGCTGCAAAGCCTGTCACCAGCCTGTAGGGTACCAAACTGTTGTGTTTGGGGTCATCTTCTCTACAGGGTAGAAATGGAATTATCTTTCGTAAAGAACATTCATTTGCATTGCTATCAGCGTTCTACAATTTCACTTCTATCCTTACAGTTTTGTAATACAGCCTAGTCAATAGGAAGACAATGACAGGTACACGGCTCTGTAGAATCCAGTCATTTCCTGAAGGTCCCTTAGACCATGCCCCTCACTCTGCTGAAAAAAATGCTAGTCATCTCCTTGCCCATTTCCAAGTGTTGGACAATTTCTTCCGCAGGGCAGAGGTCAGAATATGTCCGGAATGTGTTTTTTTCTGACTTGGATCCTTGCAAATCCTTGGGGGCATAATATGTAAATATCTTTGGGATGTGCATTTAGTTTGTGGAGCCAACAGCCCCACACCCCTAATCTATGAAATTGGAAATAGGGGGGTGAGGGCAGGGGATGAGAGAGAGTTTGACAGAGAAATAGAAAGAGCAGATACAAGAGCTGACCTTTATTGCCTACTCTGTGCCAGGCATGTTGCATGTGTTGGCTCATTTGATCTTTGCAAAGCCTCTATTTTGTGGGTGAGGACACTGAAATTCACAGAGGTTAAGTAACATATTCAAGGGTATATAGCAAACGTGTGTATTGATTTGGTGGCTTTCATGTTTCATGTTCTCTATAAGAGAGTGAGCTCTGCGGGGGGGGGCAAGGGCTTACCCCTTTGTTTTATTCTCTGCTCAGTCTGGCCCACAGAAGGTGCTCAGTCAATGTCTGTGGATAAGCACCGTAGGAAAGAAAGAAAGAAAGAAAGAAAGAAAGAAAGAAAGAAAGAAAGAAAGAAAGAAAGAAAGAATCAGAGCAAGGACTGTCTTCATGTCTCTTCAAGATCTACATCCCATGCCTCCCCCCACATGCCCCACAAATCACTGTTCCTTCTTCACCCTGTGGAATAAGTAGCTGACTGGAACTATAATTCTTCATATCATATTTATAGTTTTTATTTTATATTATGTTTTCCAGTTTTACTGAGAAAATTTTTTTCTCCTTGTGATGAGAACTTTTAGGGTCTCTTCGCTTGGAAACTTTCAAATATACAATGGAGTATTGTTAACTAGAGTCCCCACACTGTATATACCATCCCATCGCCGGGACTTGTTTAGCTTAGCTTGTAAGTGAAAGTTTGTGCCTTTTGACCACCTTCCCCCTTCCCCCCACCCGCAGCCCCCGCCCCTGGCCACCACAAATCTGACCTCTGTTTCGTTTTATTAGATTCCACATGTAACTGAGATCATACAGTGTTTGGTTTTCTCTTCTCCGACTTATTTCACTTGGCATAATGCCCTCAAAGTTGGGTGGGGCTATAATTTAACATTTTAGTTGCTCTAGCCAAAGTGAGTGTTTTAATTAGCAGACAGTTTGTTGTGCTTAAAATAAATATCTGATTATAGCTTAGGTAGCAGATAGAGTATGAAGCAAAAGAGAATTCTTTATAAAAAAAAAAAGTCTCAAGATGAGGAAAATAGGCAAGGAGTAAATAAGAGGAAAGACAGTGTTTGACAAAAGTTTTCTTGTTTTCCACTGAGTATATTCTGGGTCAGGGTACCTGGACTCTCTGGCTCCTGACCTATATAGTAGGGGCTGCATCGATGTTACTGAATGAATGACTGACAGATGACTAATCCATGCTTTCAGATAATGAGAAGAGGTTAAGTGCAAATTCTTAGAAAGAAGTAATAATAGCTATCATTCCCGGAGAGGTAAAACACTTCTTAGGAGAGTCGTACGTTTTACTGTTGTATAAATCACAAGTTCCTGGGTGAGCCTTTTAGGGGATATGATTAAAAACTGATGACTACAGAACCAGAAATTGTGGAACTTTCCTGCCTACCTCCCTCCTCCATCTCAGTCCAAACATTTAGATGAAAGAACCTCGCCCTCCTTGAGAAAATGAGATCACGTATCCTAAAGCTTTGTGACTCCCTTTCCTTCTGCGGCTCTCATTTCCCCCCACGTGGTCACCAAAGGCAAATTAGGAAGGCCCTTCTGAGTTCGTGCGTATTAAAAATGATGTCAGAGGGAAAGGCGCAGAGGAAAGCCAGCCCTAGAGATGAAGCTTTTTTTGAAACCGTTACCAGGAGGCGGATCCAGCACATAAAATATAAAACCACCCCACGCCAGCCTCCAGTTAAAGTGTGATGGGGTTTTCCAAATTCCCAGGTTCGGATTCCAGGCGTGGAGGTGCTGGCCTTGGCCCTGGTCTGGCCCCTGCTCTTTCTTTCCTCCTTTTTGTCCAAACTGGAAGTTTTCTTCCGCCTTTGAATTACTACACAGTGGGCTTGATGAATGAGTTACAAATCTTACCTGAAGGTTGTTGAACTACAAGAAGCATGTTTTTTTGGCTTCTGGTTAGTAAACACCAACAAAGCTATGTTTGGCTTCTAAGCCCAGAGGCAAGGGGAGAAAAGCAAGATGAACAGGAAACCATGAGGTAAAACATTTATAGGAGAACCCTGGCTTGCATGAAGCCATTCCCTTCAAAACTAGTGGAATTTCGATTTGGAACAATCTCTCTCTCTCTCTCTTTCTCCCTTACCCTCCTTTCTTCCCCACCCCTGCTCAACTTCTCCCTCTCTCCTTAGCTGTCTCTTATGCAAATTTCAGGCTTAAAAAGGCAGGGGAGCCAATATCGAGATGACACAAACCTGATTTCCTAAAGGGTCACATGCTGCCATGTTTGTTGGTCCTACGAGCACATTATTTTGGGGGCAAGTGGGGAGCATAGCTATTCATGGTAGAAAATGTCAGGCTAATGAGAATAATATACTCACTGACCTATTTTGTTTTAGTCTTAGTGATTCAGGGAGGACTATCCAAAGTCCTTCATAAGGAACGGCTTGTCAAAGATTGAGGATTGTTGAATGACCGAGTGTTACATACTTAGACAATGATTAATCTCAACAGTTCATTTCTAATGCCCCATAACCCTGATAATTTCTGTGGAAACTTCAGTTTCTTACCCCAGTCCTGCTATCATTCTTCCTTTATTACGGTTCACTATTTAAACCAGCGCTATCCAATAGTCCTTCCTGTGTTGATGAAAATGTCCTATATCCGCGGGGTCCAAAAGTATCCGGTCACTGAGCAAGGCTATTGGACCGATGAGGAATGTGAAGCCCATGGGGGTTACAGGACTTACCAGGGACCACATTAGCAGTTAGTGACAGTATCTGAAAGAATCTTCTGGCTCTCCGTAGGATGTCACACTGCCTCGTGTTTAGATTTCATTTGGGCAGGAAAAATGAGGAGCGATTTTAGAAGGGAGACCTAAGTGTTGCACCTAATGACTGAATGGATATATGGGAATAATATTACCTCCTCCAGCCTTGCATGTAACAGACGACAGAGAAATTCAGTTGTGCTAGATAGCAGGACTGTCATGTTAGGACTCCAAGCCGAACTGAACAGAATAAATCATGAAGTCCTGGGTCACTGTCTGCCTAAGGCTGCTCAGAACAGATCTTAATATTGTGTTTTGTTTATTATTCATTCATTCACTTATTGAACACCTCCAACGGTCCACATAGAGTAGGTGCTGGAGGGAGGCAGGCACATGAAATTGGGTAAAAGCGGTTGAAGCATTTGGTGCTTACAGGAAGACAGATGGCCGATCATTTGAGTACGATGCTGGAGTCGGGGGAGCACAGGACAGAGGGTTTTATGTTAACTCTGGGGACACTGGTGCGCTAGGGCAGTGGTGGGCTCCGGAGGCCAGATCTGGGTTCAAATTCAGCGCTTCCCTTACTACCTCTGTGACCTCGGCAAAGACTGAACCTGTTTTTAGCCTTATCTTCAAGATGGAGATAATATGCTGTCTTTGTTGCTAAGAGGACACAAAATAATGCACTTAAAGCTCTGGGCACAGTGCCTCATTCAGAGGAAGCATTCGTGAAGTGTTAGCGCTCACTCCTACTATTGTTGTCATTGTTATTTTTATTATTACTGGGAGTAAACAGGAGCCCTGGGAGGCACAATTGTCTTTATTTTGCAGACAAGGAAACTGAGGCTCAAGGAGATTAGGCAGCCAAAGTCACAGTGATAAAAAGGGACAGGGTCAACATTTGATGCAAGGCAGAGCTCGCTGCTCTCAGGAGCGGACGACTCTCCTCCGGGCCCAGGCCAGAGCGGGCTCCCTTGGAGCAGAAGTGCTGGGGCCCTCTGAGGGTGCTGAAGCAGAGGCCCCTGACCAGCAGGGGCTCCAGAGAGGAAACATCAGGCCTGATTACCACCTATACGTGCCCTGCCTCTTGTGTCCTTTTCGGAAGTTTCCTGGTCTGGCCTTAGTTGTCCTAGAAGTATGCACATACAAGATCAATTTAAACTTGAAACAAACAATGCTCCTTCCAGCACAGGTTTCAGGCTAGATTCTGGGGTTAGTCAAAGAGCCACGGTGGAAATGGTCCTGTCCATTTTTCCATCTATCCATCCATCCATCCACATCACAAACATGAAACGCCTAATGCGTGCTAGCCGCCACCCTGACCGTTCTTTTCTTCCCTAAGTAAGGTTTTCCAGCAGACAGTATTCTCAATTCAAGACAGGAAGCGGGGCATGAGTCGGGACGTGCACATTGGTGAATGCAGTTAAGAGAGGGAGTGAGTACTTATGGTTGGTTTCCACCCGCTCAGCCTGGCAGCTTGGCAGCTTGGCAGAGAGGTGAACAGGGGATGGCAGGGGACTCTCGGCCCACATCTGAGCAGAATGACTGAAGGCCTTGTGCTTCCTGCTACAGAGGATTCCTGTATGTATACGTGGGAGCAAGGATTGCTTCCTGGAGGTTTTACAGCTCCGGCCACGAGCGTCCTGATTGGTACATATTAAGGAACCAAAGGATTTGGGTTTGCTTTTGTCTGGGTAAATTAGAAAAGAAGTCTCTTGGGACCCAGCAATAGAAGGTCAAAAGCGGCTGGGGACGGGGGTCCGCCGAGGCCTGACTGTGTTGAAACCAGAAAGAGCAGGAGTTTTTAGAAGGGTGGCGGCGTTCCAAGTAGAGGGCTCTGCCCAGGTGAGGGAGGCATGGGTGCTGTGAGAAGGGCGTGCTTGCGTGAGCAGGACTCTCGCCTCAGGAAATGCATGCAGCCCAGGCCCGGTGGCTACCTCCGGGCGTCGTCGCGAAGCTTCCCTGCTGGTCCAGCCGGAGTGCATCCAAAACCCCAGGCTTAGCTATCTTTAAAATACTGAGCGAGTCCCGGGCTGCCACCTGGCCGCGCGCTCAGCTCTCCGGCTGGGGGTGATTAGGCTTAAGTAGCATTGGCATTCCGGAGGCTCCATCCGCAAGTCCCCGCCCGGGAGCAGGGGAAGCGGCAACAGGTCCCCGCGGGCACCCCGGGCCTCGCTCCCGCGCCTCCAGCGCCGGCGCCTTTCCGGGCCCGCCGCGCCCCGGGGGCTGGCCGGCGCGCGGGGCAGCGGGGCCGCCTCTCCGGAAGCCGTCCCGGTGGTCCCCGAAGCGGCTCATAAATCATTCATGAGCCGAACCGAGTGGGGCGAACGCCGCTGCAAGGAAGGGCGGGCAGGGGCGGGGGCCGAAAGGGGAGCTGGACCCGGTGCACGGTGAGTAGCGGCGTCCTCATCCCGGAGCCCCTGAGGCGTCCGCGGAGACGGCGGGGGCCGCAGCGCACCCCCTGCAGAAAGCTGGGGGCGGGAAATCGGGAACGGAGGGGCTCGCTCTGTGCCCCTCTCCTCCCGGGCCTCCGCGCCCCGTCCCCTGGCCCCGCGGCAGGTATACGAGCCCCGGGAGCGGCCGGGGAGCCAGGCGGCTGCAAAGTGGGCGAGGTGGTCCGGGCGCCCGGCCAGCAGGAGTTCCGGGCAGAGCTCGGACGCGCGCAAACTTTGCCCGCTGCCTGGCGACTGCGTGGTGGGTCTTCTTTCCAGCCACAGGAGGGGAGCCGGCGGCTGTGGTTTGCCAGGTACTAGGGCACAAGCAAGCGGGACCCGGACCCCCAAAGCCGCGGGCTCGCTCTCTGAGAGGGCGGAGAACGGAGGGGAGGCTCGTCAGGGGCTTGGGAACTGTTCTGCGGGGAGGGGAGTGCTGGGGGTGCCCTGGGGGCGCGGGACACTGAGCCTCCCCGGCCGGTGATGGAAAGAGATCACCTCCCCCTGGTTTTCCGATTGGAGTACACGGTGCAATAGACCATAGCAGGAGGGGGTTCGGGGGGAGCCACGGGAGGCGGTCTCCCAGAGTCTATGGGAGAGCCTCACGCACCCCTGGCTAGACGCTGCCCCCACCCCCTGTATGCTCAGTTAGGGGAGCTACGGCAATTGCCGGGTGGAGAACTGAATGCTCTGGGCGCACCTCGCCAGTACGGCGCCGGCTGGGACAACAAAGGGAAGCGTGGACAGAGGAAGGAGCTTCGAGGTGCGGGAGAGGCGGGGGCCGCAGGTCAGTTTCCCCGAAAGCCCGCTCCGGGAGGGGGAGGGTATTCGAGGGGGTGGCACACCGCTCTGGTCCCCCTTCTCCCTGGCGACCCCGATGCAGCCTCCGGGGGCGGCGGCGGGGATCCCTCGCTAACGCGCCGGGGCAGCCAAGTTACTTGGGCAACCCCCTCCCCCAGGGGGCGGCGGATTCCTCGAGGCTCCTCGCTTCCCGCGCCCGCCCTGCCGCCCATTCTTTTGTGTCCCGCAGCCCGGGAGAGCCTCCTGCCGAGGAGGGAGACAGGGCAGGAAGGGGTCCGGCCTGGCGGTGGATTGGAGGGAAAGGCTGGGGGAAGCCGGCTTCCCAAGCTTCCTGCAGCAACAGGTTGCGCTTGTCCCCAGGCGGCTACTGACCTCTCTTCCGCCCTGGCTCTGATCCAGAAAGGTTTTCAAGGGTGCTTGTGGGCAGCGGCTGACCTTCGTTAAGACACGCAGGTGAAGGATCAGAGTCCTTGAACGCCCCACTGGAGACTCAAGCATCTGCCATTATATGTTGGGTTGAACCGTTCGCGAATGATGTTTTTGTGGCCCAAAGGCGAGTATGGGAATCATTGTGGATTCACATTGTGTGAAGTTACTACTTCTTTTTCTTTCGCACTTTTTTGTGAGTGTCCTCTGGGATTCGTGGAGTGTGGATTGATGCTGGCAATGGCAGTTCAGACCCTTTATTGACTGCCAGCTGTCTGCCTGGCGCTGCACGTACTCCGTGTCTAACCCTCTAGCACTCTTCACAACCCCACTTCACGGACAAGCAAATCAAAGCAGGGAGAATGTAAGCAACCACTCAAGTCACAGGGTTAATGAATGGGACTAGAGACTCCTGCCCTGTCTCCAATGTGTGGCCTGTTGTCACTTCAGCAATGTCCTTTAGTTTCGTTTTGCTTCCTTGATATGTCCCATAATTTTTTTTTAAGTGAATTTCCTTATGATTTCCATCCTGGACTATTTCTGTGCATTTCAGCACAGTGAAGTAAACAGGTGCATCAGAGGACAGGTTCAAAGTAGTAAGACTTTAAACCAAGTATTATTTTATTGGTACTGTTTAAAATATGAAGGATATGAAGGATAAAGGTTTTGCAGGAGACCAAGAGCTATCTCAGATTTGTTAAGGGTCAGGATGCTTTGTTACAGATGATAGAAGCCAACTCTGGGTAATTTTAGCAGAAAAGGGACTGGGTACTGGGTAGCTTAGAGCAGTGACAGGAAGGCGGGCTCGCCAGGCTCAGGAGCTCATGCAGTACATACAACAGGACCCTTGATTGGTGTGTGGCCACGGCTGCCACCGCAAGACTCTGGTTGTGGTTGCTAGCACTGTGCCATCATTGCTAGAATGAATTAGAAACTGCCTGTGCTTGAGTGTGTGTCCCCTGCACAAGGCCGGGAATAAGCATCTGCTTGGTGAGTTTGAGGCACCCCCCAGGGCACAGTTTGGGCACCTCAGCTGACCTCACAATGAAATGCAGGGGTTCTGCCCACAGGACTCACAAAGGTAGGCTCAGAAGTTGAGCAGCTCCCATCCCCCCCCCCGCCCCGANNCCCGAAACTGCAGGTGACAAACATTCAGTACAAAGATCCTTTTGAAAGGAGGAGAAATGAAGGTAGATGGTCACCGTACTTGCTTTTAATTTTGTGGAAGTGCCATTCTCTGGACCCTTAAGTTCAGAATCATGTGAAGTATTTGCTCAAAATTCGCATACTCGGGCCCCCTTCCCAGTTTGAACTCAGTGCATTTGGAATGGAAACCAGGAATCTGTACCCCATAAATCAGAAAAATGGTGAGATCGCCTTATTGATTGGTCTAGTGCCTGTGTAAGGAGCTAGCCCGAGGGAGCAGTTTCCAAGGCCTGCAAAGTTGAGGGTCCCAGCAGAAGGCATGGCCCCAGGATGGTAGGCCAGTTGCTCTGCCGTGGGCCCATCCAGTAAAGAGACAATCTGCTGCCTATATTGTTGGAATAACTACAAACACTCCAACACCTCCCTCCCAGAGGCTATGGGACTGCTAATAAATGCTCGATAGAATTTTGAAATGGGTAAAATGACCATTTTCATGTCAGTTCTCCCTCTACCCCTCACCGTTTGATTTCAGCAATCCTTTATGGAGTGCCTATTGTGTGCCTGGCTCTGGGGGACACAGAGATGAGTAAATCAGAGACCCCCACACAGCAGCTGGGATAAATCGGTTTAAAGCAATATAAGAAGGACATCTGGGGGGCTTTTTCTCGCATCTGTTGTCTTGCAGTTGTTATTTGAGAAGCCAAAGGTGTCTTTGGAAAGTTGCCTGAATAAGCCAGGTGAGGGAGTACTCAGGAACAGTGCTGGTTCTCAAACTTCCATTGTCTCAACAGTCAGTCACGGAAGAATGTCAACAATGCAAATTAATGCCCTCCTCCAGAAATTAGGCCCAGTAATTAGCATTTTGAATAAATAGGCACTGTATGCTAATGCAGCTCCAGGTCCAGGAGAGCTGGCCTGGGTTTTACACGGGCAGTCCCAGGAGCTGCTCCCAGGTGCTCCTGCTACCCGGTGAGGTTAACAGGTGAGGACCCAGACCATCTCTTTTGCCTTGACTTTAATTATCTAGTGTTTCCTAAGTAGTGAGATTTTAGTATTAACATTTACTGTAAACGTGAGAGGGACCGACGCTTGGGAGCAAGAAATGAGGAAATCTGGACGGCAGCTCGAGGTGCTGGCTGGCTTGACTGGCCGTCCAGCTTCGCGGCAGTGAGTGGGGCCGCATTTCACTTGGCATTTGCCTTCCCGGCTTTTCAAGAAGAGAGTTTGAAACTGTTTATTCATAGCTCTTCCACAGGCCTCTTGCCATCCCTCTCCCGCTGTGCTTCTCTCCATCCCTGGCTGAGGCATGGTGGAGGTCCCAGGAAGTCCGCCCTTCTTAGCAGCTGAGCCTTTAATCCTTCCAGCTGCTGTGCTCCCTGCCTGTCCTTTAGCAGAGAACAAGATGGGAGCGTGTTGTGTGTATTGTATATGACATTTATATGAGCGTGCGTGTGTGTGTGTTTTGTGTATGTGTGGAGTGTGTGAGTGGGTGTGGTATGTGTCTGTGTGGGGTGTATATGTGTGTTAGGGTGTGTTATATGCATATTTGTTGTGTTATGTGTGGTGTGTGTGTGGTGAGTATTAATGTGTGTGATGTGTGCTACTGTGTGTAGTGTGTGTGGCATGTGCTAGTGTGTGTATGTGTGGGTTGTGTTAGTATGGTATGTGTATGTGTGATGTGCGTTAGTGAGTGTGGTATGTTAGTATGTGGTATATGTGTGGCATGTGTTAGTGTATATGGTGTGTGTGGTGTGTGTAAGTGTGGTGTGTGTAATGTGTGTGTGCATGCCTGCCTTCTTGTCTAATGAGAATAGTTCTAGCCCACCTGAATAACACACATACGCTCTCCTTTCATCTCTCTCTCCTGCCCTCTGTGGCCCCGCAGACTCCCAGAGAGTGGCCTTGCAAAGGTTAGCTGGTTTTGTGTCTTCTCGTTTGTCCTTTCTGGAAACAATTTGAAGATGGAGCAGAGCAGGCCCGTGTTCGAACGTGCGCAGTGGTGACTTCTGACTAGAACCAGTGAAAGGCTAGAATAATCCAGAGTCCAAGCAAAGGCTGCAGCAGCCATGCCTGGAAGGGAGAATGCCCTTTGGAAACAGTTCCCAGGGTCCTGGTGTATCCACAGGTGTGACGGAGAGCTGACAGGAAGCTGATTCGGGGTTAACGAGGTTGGCACTGGGAGCTGTAAGGGCTCTGAGCAACCCATGATTAGATAAAGAGAGAGTTAAGGGTCATTCTATTGGGAGTTCTGTGCAGAAGTAACTGGGGCGGGACAGGATTTAGAAGATGAGGCAATATCCAGGGGATTAAATATGAATTAATATCTTCACTCAAACAGCTCATGCATTCACACCTTTCATGTGGGGCTTTCTTTGACCTGGTGGAATACAGGTCGTGGGCCCTCTGGCCCCTTGTGCAATGTGTCACTTTCTTGATGACCTTCCTTCCCCCCTCTCACGGTGGTTTCAGAAGCACTCTGCCCTGATTTTGAAAGTTACTAAGTGTGTATCTCATGTACAAAATAGAATAAAATCAGGGTGTTCCTGACCCCAGAATAGAGTGCGAGCGCAGCGTCCCGTTCCCTCCTATGTTGTGTTCTCACGCACCTGGTTCCGCGCAGCGGCACAAGCAAAGCAGTCCTTTTGGCTTATTTAATTTTATGTTCAGGTGTATTTACTGAGCTTCAACTGTGTGCTCTGTCTTGTGTTCAGTTCTGGGGCTAGAAACACAAGGGGACAGGGTCCACTTTGGAGGCCCTCAGTCTCTTGCCCTCGCTACCTGGCTTGGTAGCTGCTTTTCACGTTCCTGTTTCTTTCTCCCTCCCAGAAAGGGCAGCGGGGAATCTCCCTCTGTCCTGTCTCTCATCCCTGGGACCCGTAATTCCCAGGTAGTGACTCAGGGGTGAAGGTTTCTATCAGGATTACCTGGTGAACATGTTAGAAAGGTAGATCCCAGTGTGACCTGGCCTTAGAGAACTTGGTTTGTGCCCTTGAAGCCTTCTAGTTTGGGTCAGGGGTGAGGTGGAGAGGGGCATGTCTGAAATAAGGTCAGTGAGCAAATGAGTAGAATAAAAAGCAGATAAGATACATCTCCAGAAGCAGGGACAGCTTGGAGAAAAAATAGGCATATAGTCTATGGCTGGAGACCTCTGGGTGCCTGTGGGGAGCCCCAGAGAGAGGGCTCTGTAGAACGGTCTTCTGGTGTCTTGTGTGGGCTCTGAAGGCAAACTCCCGGGTTTGAATTGTGACCCCAACATTAATCAGCCCTGACCTTGGACAAGTCCCCAAAGTCCTCTGTGGTGCGGTTTCCTCATCTGTAAATGGTATAATGCCTTCCGCGGGATCCAGCTGGCCCAGCACGTACAGCGGTGTTGGGTACCTAGTAAGTGCTCCTTAAGTGTCTGTTTCTAAGGCCGCACAGCATTCTCTACACCTCAGGGTGTTTCCCAAACCCATCAAGGTCTGCATTCTGCGTCTGGCCCCTGGGGTGGGACCTTCTGGCTTTCGGCTCTAAGCAGGCTCCGCGTTTGCCTCCCACCCAGAGGATTAGGCTTATGCCTTGGCTCTGAAGCTCTGCAGCCTCCTCTCGGAGAAGCTCCTGGGGCAGGCAGGCTGTGTGCGAAGTGAGCGCTGTCTTTCTCTCCCACCAGGGATGGTGCCTTAAGCCACGGACCGGACCCGGACCCACAGAAGGCTCTCCGACGCCCCTCGCTGCATGCCAGCCCGGCCAGGAAAGGGAGTGGACTCCACATACCCACCCAGCGCTTGCCGCCGAGCCTCTTCTGCGCGGGAACGCACGCTCGTGTCTCACCCCAGGCTTTCAGAACCTCTGAGGCCAGAGGCGCCCAGCTCTACCTCATGCGTGGGGGACCTTGCTAGCCATGGCCCTCGTCCTCGGCTTCCTGCTGCTGCTGGAGCTGTGCTGGGATACCTCTGCCCTGGGGCCGCTGTCATCCACAGAGGGCTCTGATGTGTTGGAGTTTGAATTGCCTGCCACGAACTATGAGACCAAAGACACTTACAAAGCTGGGCCCATTGGTGTTCTCTTTCAGATGGTGCACGTCTTCCTTGGCATGGTGCAGCCCAATGCTTTCCCTGAAGGTAAGTGCCCACCATGGGGAAAAGATGGGAGTTTGTCCCCAGACACGGTCACGTGTGCACTAAGAATATTGTTTGTTAATCATAATACAGTAAATACGTATTATATGCAGTATTTTATTTTATCCATATATTCAGTATCTTAAAGCATCAGATTCAAAATGATTGGATTGCATAGGCAGTAAGTATTGATATGGAAGTTAAGAACACTCTTGCCAGGTTAAGTAAGTTGTCAAGGACTGTGAGTGTAAGAAATGAAATCAAACAATGTTGCTATGTTGGTTCTCCAATTCTTGACCTTCCTTCCCTCCCTCTTTTTTTTTTTTTTTCCTTCTTTCCCCCCTGGTGAGAGCAATGAATTACTCTCAAGTGCAAACCAAAGGTAAAAATTAGAGTAAAAATGCAAATTCTTTCAGGTAAGTTAATAATTGCCTCTGGTGGCTAGACCAGCACTACAGATAGACCCCTCCTCCATCCACCGTAAAGAGCAATCTCACATTGCTGAGGACAAGGACAGGCCTGACCTGCCATGCTTACCTGGGTCACTCTTTGCTTCGGTTCCAAGACTTTTAAGTGTGAGGGAAGGAGGGATGGCCCCTTGTCGGTGCTTTGATGGCAGGATGCCCTACCCGTTGTGAGTGTTGCTAGTGTTTGCCCTACTCCCTGTACTGGGAAGTCTGCGGGCGTGTGTTTTCAGGAACGAGATTATGAAAATTTCAGTGGTCTGTGGGAAGTATCTGCTATTAGGGTTTGGCAGTCTAAATTTTTATTGACTTCATGTGAGACCTATTCTAGGCTTGTTCTTTAAACTATGAAGATTTGAATGCTATTACTGATTACTATAACATACAAATTATAAAATTTGTAGTAACCCTTATCCTCTTCCTTAGCTGGTCAGCTATTGTCCGTAAGAGGATTACGTGTCAGTGTATGTGTGTGCGAGAGAGAGAGAGACAGACACAGAGAGACAGAAAGAGAGGGAGAGAGAATGTGTTTGGTGAACTTTAACCCTTGTTTATATTATGGGCAGTTTATAGATTTTCATTATGATACATTTATATTGAAATGGTCTTACATTTTTTATGTCTCAGATTAAACAGTCGAAATAGTTTGAAGTGTAGTTCTCAATTTTTTGTTAAATTTCAGTTCAGTGAAACAAATCACTCTGAGCCCTGTTGCCATTGAAGAGAACCTGACAAATAACTGTTTATGTCCCTGCCTGAAAGACTAAATTTGGAAATCCAAAAGATGGAAGTAGAAAATAGTTCATTTGGGGTGCCTGGGTAGCACAGCGGTTAAGCGTCTGCCTTCGGCTCAGGGTGTGATCCCGGCGTTCCGGGATCGAGTCCCACATCAGGCTCCTCCGCTATGAGCCTGCTTCTTCCTCTCCCACTCCTCCTGCTTGTGTTCCCTCTCTCACTGGCTGTCTCTATCTCTGTCGAATAAATAAATAAAATCTTAAAAAAAAAAAAAAGAAAATAGTTCATTTATTAATGCGGGATACAAGTTCACTATTCTCAATAGGTACCTCTTCCATTATTTGTAGACTTGGTGTAAGTATTACTGACTCATCAAATGCCTCCTAGTGTTTTTAGTCTTAGCTTCTTTGTGGTTTTTAATGCAAAAGGAATAGAATTCAGTTGTTTTATGTGACTTCATAACAGCATCTTCAAAAAGATTGCCAAGCATCCATGTGTTACTAAGGCCTATCATGTAATTAGTTAATCCTATAATCTCCTTCCATATGTTGCTTTATTTTGCTCCCTCTAGGTTTCAGAGGAAGGCTTCCTCACACTTATTTTACAAAAGAAAGCAATATTTTTAAAACTTTGCATTCAAATGATCAGGTCAAAGGCATCCTATATCTAACACATTCTCAAGTTTTGAAGGCCAGCGTCATTATTAGTCTAGAAGGAGGTGTCTGAAGAATTTAAATCCTTCTATAATCTGAGGGTGTTAGTCTTGCTTATCCCTTGACCTTCATCAATACTTATTACTTTGGAAAAAGAAATTCTCAAGAGCCTCAACAGTAGACCAGAGCAGAGCAGCACGATCCCTTGGGGAAAAAAAAATATATATATATATGTATATAGATATCTAACTATATCTATATATCTATATATATCTATATCTATCTCTCTCTATATATACATATATATATATATATATATATATCTCGTTAGGTTGCTTAAAGAATATCATATTGAATTTCATATGGGACATCGTGGAGTATTGGTTTTCTTCCCATCATCCCATTTTTTAAATTCTTTCATCCAGTTACTAGATCTCCTAATGGTCTCAAAGTGCTCTGTAGGTGCTTTGGCACATAAAGGACAGATCTGAGACACTGTTTTTCCTGCTGGGGCCAGTGCATTTCATGAGAGCCAGATCATAGGCAGCCGTCTTCATAACTGAAGATGCAGAAACAACAACAATGAGAGGGGAGGGAGGAAGGGAGGGAGGGAGGAAGAGAGAGAGAGAGAAAGAGAAATGGAATCCCACTCATTAGCTTAACTAACTTAATACATTAACCTAAACAAATGACTTCAGGACAGGTCCTCTACAAAGTAACATCCTCAAAGAGAGAATGATCCCCTAGGTACACCTTTCATTTGAAAGAGAAGACTGTTTTGAATGCAGAGTCCCAGTCCAGAGCAGG
>NW_024426996.1:70535562-70549186 GCF_017311325.1 Ursus maritimus
TGGAAGCAAAAGGGAGGACCCTAGAACCTGGGCTCCCTTTTCTCATGCTCTTGGACGGGGGAGTTTTCCACTTCGCATCCTGTGTCTGAGCCAAACAGCATTACGCATTTTGCATTTGTAACTCTCTAAAGCGAAGCCCCTGTTGTTTCCTTATAAATACAAGATGGACAGGTCTTGTTTAGCTGGGACTTTACACAAAAGCCTATTTAACTTCCTGGGCAGAAGAAAAGATCAGGTCAGATCAGACCAGAAAGGCAGGTAACTATACACCACAGCAGAATATGCTCGAAAACCTGGTGTGGTTATTTCGTAAACACCAGCTCCGCTCTGAAGCTGCAGGAGGGATGCCGAGTCCCAGACTTAGACTCACAGTGAAGAGAGTGCTGGCTTACATTCCGGAGGAGTCGCCTGTCCATTCATTCAACTTAGAAAGGGTGTTGATGGCAGGATGACCAGGGGGAGTTGAGAGAAGGGTGTTCCCGGCACAGGGAACCACGTGCCCAGGGAGTGGAGGAGACAGTGGTTCATGGTGGACCCAGGAGGTGGGTATTCATGGAATAAGTCTGCTGAAGGTCAGACCTGACTGGCAGGCTGGTGAGTTTAGTAGACGGAAGGAAGCTAAGGCAATTATGAGAAAAGGTTTCATTCATTTGGTTTCATTCACTTATTGAGAGCCCCTGCTTTCTGTCGTGTACCTGCTGGGGCCTGGGAGCCAGGGTGGAAGGGGAATTGGGTTTTGGGAAAAAAAATCTGATAGTAGCTGGTAGGAGAGGTCATAGGAAGTTAGAGTGTTCTGCAGTGGTCCAGAGGGAGGTAATAACAGACTAACTTAGCACAAGGCAAAGGTCATGTGGGAAACAGAGGCAGAATCCATTTTAATGGATTTCATTTCAAAGGACTTTGGTTCAAATCCTAGCTCTTGCCGATTACCTGCTGGGTGATCTTGACCCAGTTAATTTTCAGAGCCTCTGTTCTCATAGATGTAATAGGACTATAATCATAACTCACTTTGTAGCTTTTATCTGTGTGGTTTAAATGAGATGACGTATGTAAAGCCTACGTTTAAAACCATGCCTGAAAGGCGCAGATAAAAATCTTCAATAAATGTTACTATTATTTGAGAGGAAGACTTGACCAAATTTGACGCCAACATTGGTGCCAAAAAGGGACATGAGAAAAAGAAGATGCCTCCAGGAGGGATCATTAAAATATCCTTGCTGCTGTTCCATCAGGAATATTCTATGTGGAGTTACCTTGTAAGAAGCCGTTCCATTACTTTTGAAGTTCAGGGGGCTGTGTCTTCCCACAAGCCCCAGGGTCGCAGCACCGGGTCTAGAAGGCAGGGCTTGCGTGCACGGCTAGTCTACTGTGGGGGCTTTACTCCCCTGCGAAAACATCTACATCTGACAGGCTCTCATTCTTCTGTTTCTTTGTTCTTTCGCGTTGTCCCCAGTATCTGCTGTAAGGCATTCTTAGTGCTAGGTGTTAGCTTATTTGAATCCCCCAACAATTTTGGGAGGTAGATAATGGTGGTAAATGGTGGTCTTATTTCTATTTATTATACCCCCCTTTACAGATTGGAAAGCTAAGTCAGAACAAGGGTCCATGTTCAAGGCACACAGCTAGCCTGTGGCGGATGGGGAAACCTCTGTCTCCTGGGCTAGTTCATTCTCCTGTATGCCACAGTTCACCTCATTTGTGGTTATTTCTTTCCCTTTAACCTTACCACAGTGCTTTAATGATGTCTGCGGGTCCCTATAAAACATGGTACATTGCACACTAAGTGTGTGTGTTGCGGAAGGGTATCTGGTGTGGATGGTAAACAGCGCCTTTTCAAGTTCACGTGTCTGTGATGAATTTGGCATAATTCATGACCCAGATCAGAGTTCTTCTACGGGAGCAAGTGAAAAAAAGCATCCTCTGTTTTTATTTTTATAGAAAGTCTCTAAAATTATTCTCTGCTCTGTTTTGAGTGTATTTTTAAATGCGATTTTAGGCCGGTTGACCTGTTTCTAGGAGCGTTCTGGGTTTTTCTGATTTTGGCGGGTGCAAGAGCAGAGCTGGGTGAGCGGGAGGCGAGGGGAGGGAGTAGTGAAGCTTGTCTCTGGCGAGTCTGAGACACGGGCAGGATGTTGTACTAAGTGGGAGTTCGCACTAACAGAAACCTATTAGCTAAGGGAGTCAAAAAGGAGTTTAGCATCATGACTCCCGGTTACTTCACATTGCAAGCCACCTGGGACTGGGCCTCACTCTCCGGCCTCCTTGCCTCCCACATTGGCTCCTCTCTGCACACAGTCCCTTTGCACCTCCGCTTTCCCCTCCCCCCTCCTTCTGGGCTCCTCCACTCCTGCCATCCTTGTGGCAGAGAACCAGGACGCCAGCGTCATAGAATTCAAGCCAACTTCCTGGAGAATGGTTGGAGGTTCTTCTCTTTAAGTCCCAAGCCCTGGTTCCAGTCTTGCCTGGGCCAGTCACCAACCTTGGACCCACTGAGTAATGGTGGCCACGGTCACACTTTGTGGGACAGTGACGGCTCCCAGTGTTGTCACTGTCCCCGTGGGACCACAGATAGGGAGGTGCTTCCCAGGAAGGGGGATGGCTGGGCGGACAGCGCGGTAGGCGTGCCTGCCAGTGTGCACTGGCAATCAGGATGTTACACTATCTCCAGCACCTGTGTGTTCTTACCGAACTCAAACAAAGCCAGCATTGTCTCCTCTAGATCTCAGCACTCATATTGGCAGCGGGCCTGGCCAGAGATAAGGTCACTGAAGGAAAGAACTAATATCGAGTGATCCTTCCTCCCCGGTGTCACTCGCTGTGCTGGGCAGGGCTCAACTGTCATCGCTTCTCATCCTAATTTATGTAAGAGCGAATGGCTATCACGTGCCTGCTTTTGGGATTTGAACAACTCAGTAACTCTCTGAGCTATGTACTATATTTTCATTTTATGGAAGAGGAAGTTGGGGTCCACCACTAGTTGGGGTCACGCAATGAGTCAGTGGCAGGGGCAGGGTTGGACTCCAGGCTCTATTGTCCAGGCTTATAGTTGCTGCTTGTATTTGCTGATCAGGAACTCAGGAGACTCGGGGACTGTCCCAAGGTCAGACGCACTGATGGCTAAGGGGCCAACTCAGGGTTTGACCCAGGGCCCGTGACTTTGCCCCCCCCCCCCGAAGGCTGCACCATGTTGCCTCTGTGGAAGAGATTGGCTGTACACATGGCATTCATATGTGCCCAGTGACCTGTGAGTGTAGGGCGGGTTTGGGTGGGAGGGGACACGTCCACAGACTGTAACGGGCACTGCTCTAATCCATCCCACGTGTCTTCTGCTTCATAGAACAGCTTTTGCAGCTAAACGGAAAACCCAGTCCTATGGGCCCTATCCCCGTAACATTGTCTACCAGGTCTTGCTGGAATGTGCTGCTGACTTTATGCGTGTCATTGACAGAGGCAGGCTATGCTTTTCTGGGACATGTGTGCCAGGCCCACAAAAAGACACAAGAAAAGCTCCCTACTCTTCTAGTCTCCAGCAGTGATGTCCTTTTAGGAAGCCTTCAAGTACGTGCAGGCAATGAGAGATTGAGTATGAGTGTAAATAGAGGCCACTGGGGCAGCTGCTGGATGGAGCCAATGTGCAATTAAAGGCTGCTTACTTGTCCACCGGCGTTGAGCGGAAGAGAAGTCGTATAGTTTGCGTTTGCAGAAGCAGCTGTGATGCGTGGTTGGCGCAGGGAAGGCAGGGCTGGGTCCGAACTGCACAGCGGGGTGGACATTAGCAGGAGAGGTGGTAGGCCTTGAAGCCCCGCCACCTAGCCTCCGCTGGACGGGGATCTAGACTCGGGAACGAGCCCAGCACCCGAGCAGTGGAGCCGCTGCCTGGGTTTGAATCCCGGCTCCATTGTTTACTAGCTCTGTCACCTTGGGCAGGTTACTTAGACTCTCTGTTTCTCTCTCTAAAATGACGAAAATAGTCATGGTACTTTTCGGGGCGCCTGGGTGGCTCAGTGGGTTGAGCGTCTGACTCTTGATTTCTGCTCAGGTCGTGATCTCAGGGTCATGAGATCTGAGCTCGACTTTGGGCTCCATGCTGGGCGGGGAGTCTGCTTGAGATTCTCTCTCTCTGCCCCCTCCCTGTACTCTCTCTCTGTCTCTCTCTCAAAAAAAAAATAAATAATCATGGTCCTTTTTGGGTCATCATCATATTTAAAGGAAAAATACTTGCAAAGCAATTAGAACAGTGTCTAATATACACTAAGTGCTGTGTGTTTATCAAATAAAATTTGAATGCATAAAATTCATATTAAAAGCTTTTGAACTAATGTCAGACTTTGATGATCACACAGACAGAAGACCAAGTATTTCTTTGACCCCCGCTGTGTTGGTTTCCTAGAGCTTCTGTAACAAATGGTCACAAACCGGGTGGCTGAAAACAACAGAGATTTATTTTCTCTGAGTTCTGAGGGCCGGATGTCCAAACTCAAGGTATTGGCGGGGCCATGCTCTCTCTGAAGGCTCTAGGGGAGAATCCTTGCTTCTTTCAGCTTCTAGTGGCTCTAGGTGTGCTAATCACTGCCTGTCTTCACATGGCCCCCTCCTTATGTGTCACTAGCCTTCTCTTGTAAGGACATCCTGCCACTGGATTTAGGGCGCACCCTAGATCCAGGATGATATCATCTCAAGATCCTTAACTAAGCAAAGACCCTTTATCCAAATAAGGCCACTTTCACAGGTTCCTGGGGTTAGGACTTGGACATGCGTTTTTGAAGGCCACCTTTCAACACACACACACCCATTACATACTTCTTTAGTTCTCCCCAACAGCCCAGCGATACCAAGTAATGTGACCAAGGTCGTATTTCTGAAAAATGGAACCAGATTCAAACCTGCCTGTTTGATTCAAGTGCTCATATTTTAATCCTGCAAATATGGAGTGAGCTCCTATTGGGTGCCCAGCCTCGTGCTGTTTGGCAGGGATGGCATCGACCCAGGTTCTCTGTTCTCAAAAGGCTGACATTGATGGAGGAGACCTCCACCTTTGTAGTGGGCTGTGGTGCAGGGCGGGCTTGTCCTTGCTCATGGTCACGTGGTCAAGTGGTCCAGTGTCAACAGTGGGCTGGGGCCAACAGAAGGCTTCATGGAGGAAGTAGCATTTGAACTGAGCTGTAGGGTGTGGAAGGGTTCAGGAAGCAGAGGAGAGCATTCCAGGTGCATACGTAGAGGCCTGACTGATGCAAGTTGAGACAGGGGCTCATAGGACATGCCCTGGAGAACCCCGAAGCTAGAGCCCTACATGCCTGGGAGAGTGTCAGGCCGTGAGCCTGGGGAGACGCCAGCACGTCCACATGGGGCTCTGTAGACAGCGAGGGGCGGGCATCGCTCAGGAAACCTGTCGCCCTCACCTAAGCTACAGGAGGGAGGCCGTGCGGAGTCTACACTGTCCACTGAGCCTGCTCCCGGAAATTCGCAGGTGCACTTGGACACGAGTGGCCTAGCTTCGCCCAATGCGTCGTTTGGAACAACAGCATCAACATCCCCTGGAAGCTTACTAGAAATGCACATTCTTAGGTCTCACTCCGTATCTACTAAATCAAAATCTTTCTTTTCATTTCAAAAATGTTTAAAATATTTTAATGTTGCAGCATCATATGCAGAAAAGTGCACGTACAGCTACAAGTCGATGACTTTTCACAAACCGCACACATCAGTGTAACCAGCCCACAGATCAAGAAAAAGAACAAGCTCCCAGAAGAACCCTGTCTTGTTTCCTGCTCGTTGTCCCCCAGCTCATCGCAAGGGTAACCCCTCTCCTGCCTTTCAGTGGCCTAGATGAGTGACACCTGCTGGAATGCAGCACATCTGCTTTGGTTTCTGTCCTCTTTTGTACAATATTTTATTTGTAAGATTCACGCAGATTGTTGCATATGGTTGCAAATATTCATTCACGCTGTTGCATACTCTTCTATCACATGAATACACTATAACTTATTTCTCTATCCGACTGCCTTGGCATTTGGGAGTTTGCAGTTAGGTCCTGCTTCGCTTGGGCTGCTGTCACAAAATACCACAGCCTGGGGGGCACAAACAGCATTTTATTTCTCACCGTTGTGGAAGCTGGAAGTCCAAGATCAAGGTGAAGGAGATTTAGCAGCTGGTGAGAGTCGTTTTCTTGGTTTGCAGACAGCTGCCTTCTCGCTGCATCTTCACGTGGAGGAGAGAGAGAGAGCCCGCATGCGCACAGGTCTCTTCCTCTTCTTACAAAGCACTAACCCCATCATGAGGGCTCCACCTCCAGGCCTCGTCTTAACCTAATTACCTCCCAAAGGCCTTCGGATGCGGCTTCATTTCCCCATCACCCAAGCTGCAGTAACTTTCAACTCAAGATCGATTTTGTCTGGTTTCTGCCTCTACCTATCCCTCCGACTCATCCCCTTCACTTTGAAGCAAATCCCAGTCTTCCAACCATATCATCTGTAAATATTTCTGTACCTTTCAGTAAAAATAGATGCAGGACTGTTACACTGTAGGGGGTGAACGGTAGCTCTTCAATATAGTAAAGTATGAAGTGCTCAGAATTCTTGATTGTCTCGTAAATGCAATTTCTTTATACAGTTTGGCTGAATTGGGATCCAAATATGCCCATATATTGCAATAGGTTGATACATCTCCCTCTTTCTCTGTTTAATTTCTAGGATGCGCCTCTAGGTCTTTTTCCTCCTTGCAATTTTTTTTTGCTGAAGAACCTAGTTATTTTTCCTGTGGTATTTCTTACAAGCTGAATGTGACTGATTCTATTTTCATGGTGTCCTTAACATGTTTCTCTGTCCTCTGCATTTCCTATAAAGTAGTATTTATAAAGATCAGATACAAGTTCATTCTGGGGACAAAGGCACTTTATAGGTGGTATTGTACATTCGCACCAGGATATGGATACTGTCTGTCTGGTTGTCTCCTTTTTAGTGATGTTAGCAGCACTGATGATCACTGTGAGGTTTCTTTCATTCATAATGGGTCCAGTCCTTTTAATGTTGTTTGCAAACATGCTCTCAGGCCTATTAAAAATCTTAGGGAACAAAATGGAATACCGTAACAGCAAGTTTTCACTTAGTAGTATTTCATGGACATCTTTCCAGGTCTGTCCCTGTTAGGGTGTTGCCCGAACTAGAAAGGTTTTCTAAACAAGGAACTTGAAACTTTCATTCGCCAACTTTTTGATGTAGAGCCAAGACTGAAAACTTTTTTTTAGCATGAGTTAATTGTTTGAAGTTTCATGATTAGCGTTTCTGATATAAATAGCAGCCAAAATGTATCCTCTGTAAATTTTGGCTTCTTTGTTTTGATTTCTTTGAATTCAAAGAAAACACTTAGAGTTCAGAGTTGTGTATTTTTAGTTTGCTTTTTCTTCCCAAACTTTTACAGTAGACTCACATGTGATTTCTTCTAATTGGCTGGTCTTTATGAAGTCTTTATAGAACATTTCATTTTCTATGCTCATTCTTTTTATGTGCATATTTCCTTGGTTTGTGTAATATTTAATTACACATTGAACTTATTATACATAAAGAGGCAGAAAGAAGCTTGGGAGCAAATTGCGTGTTATGGGTTGGATTGTTCCCCCCACCAATTGATATGTTGATGTCCTAACCCCTGCTACCTCCAGATGCGACCTCATTTGGAGACAGGGTTGTTGCAGTGGTCAAGATGAGGCCATACTGGGGTAGGATGGGCCCCTAACCCTTTAGGACTCATGTCTTTATGAGGGGAAATTGGGAGACAGATATAGACACGGGGGGGCGGGTGCCAGGTGAAGACTGGGGGGATGCTTCCACAAGCCAAGGAACTGTCAGAAGCCAAGAGAGACCTAGAACAGCGCCTTCCCTAGAACCTTCAGAGGGAGCATGGCCCTGTCCGCTCCTGGATCTTGGACTTCTAGCCCCCAGAACTGTGAGCCACTCCATCTGTGATGTTTTGTCATCTCAAGCCTAGAAAGCACACCCACCCAGGAAGCAGATGCATGAACTGGTGTTGCAGAGGGTCACGTGTACCCAGCAAAGGTGGTCACTTCATGGTGAATGATGGTGCGCAGCCATGTTTTCTGAGGGAGGGAACTGATGGCTGGGTGATCGGCTAGGCTGGAAAGTGGGGTTTAGCTCCCCAAGTCTCCACTGTGCATTTATACATTTACGATCCGACTCACAGCATCCATGCATTTCATTCATGAAGATTCAATGATATGTGCTGAAAAGGGAAAAAAAAGGAGAAATTAGTAGTATAAACGGGCCTCTCCGCTGACCAAAACCGCATCACGTGTAGCCGCCTGAAGGAGTTACCACCTCCATCAGCGCTAAAAGAAAAACTGGCCTTGCTTGTTTGAGGCCAGAGATTTAAGGGATTTTCATAAGTAATTCCTCTCTACCTGCTTTTTGTTCACTGCAGTCCCTGCATGACGTGAGGCGAGCTTCTCCAAGATCAGACACCTCGTTCCCTTACCTCCTGCCCTCCACGTGCTTCCTGGCAAAAGTCCTGTTGTTTCTTTAAAACCTTCCCCACGTGATACCTATTCTGGAAATCTGGAAACTCTCATCTCATTATTTTGTCTGTGCTATTTCTGTGTCATTTGCACACTTTCACTGTTACATGTTTAACACTGCCTTTAGCTAGTTGCAGTCCTAGATTGTAAACGTATTGAGGCCAGCAGTGCCTGGCACTTCGGAGATCCTTCATAATCTCTTGCTTCTGTTTTGGTTTTTTTGAACTTGAAAAAACATTGTACTTTTCCCTTCCTACCAAATTTCTTTATTTACTCAACAAAAGTTGAGCATTTGCTATGTGTACTTTCTTGAAATACTGGTGTCATGATGATACCACTGAGCTATTATACAGTAAAACCCCCGGGGCTGTGTGCCTTTCTAGAGCGTATTGTTCTGCTTTACAGTTTTCTTCTATAACTTCCCTTACTGTCAGCTTTGCAACTTTTTTCTTTTGTTCTAGCATTGTCAGCCGTTAATGCAGCTCCGCTTTCTTGAAATCCTAATGCTTCACTTTATATGCCTGAATTGCAGTGAGTAGCTCCGTTTTTCCCGTAGAATTCAAAGTGCATGGACTTTACCATAGTTCTATGTAGTGCAGACACTTATTACTTTATCTCCAAGGTTACTGCTTTTTTACTTTTATGGGAAAACTCAAGTTTATAATTTTTTAGCCAATAGGATTCCCAAACTTAACAGTGATTAAATATCTGTGAAGAGCTTGAGAGCAAGGAACAGCTGCAAAGTGAGGAACATCATGTGTGATCCAGACTAAAGGTAACCAGAAGTCCTGGAGATACCTGGACTGAGAAGGAGTAAATATTGAATTAAGTCCAAATCACCACGTGAGTCCAATTATATACGTTGCTCTCATGCCCAGTATTTATTAAAATAATTTAAAGCTAATTTTATTTTTAAATATAAAAGCAATATATACACATTAAAAGCAAATAACGGGGCACCTGAGAGGCTCAGTCGGTTAAGCATCTGCCTTTGGCTCAGGTCATGATCCCAGAGTCCCGGGACTGGGCGCCACATGGGGCTCCCTGCTCAGCAGGGAGTCTGCTGCTCCCTCTGCCCCTTGCCTCCCTCGTGCGCTCTCTCTCTCTCTCTCAAATAAATAAATAAAACCTTTTTTAAAGAAGCAAATAACACTTAAAGGTCATGATTACTAACAAGTTTTGTATGTAACTGTTCATTCATTCCTTCGTTCATTCATTCAGTGGGTATTTGGTGAGTGCTTACCAAGTACCAGGCTGTGTTCTAGGCTCTGGATATAAACATCCACAAAATGTTTAACACACACATTTTTTTTAAAGGAAGTATTTAACATGCTCGTTGCCCCTTGCTTTTCAAATTTAACATGTCTGATAGATTATTCTAGCTATCCATTTCATTTCTCTTCAACTTCAAATCAAAAAATGCGGGGAAGTACAGAGAAAAAAATTCATTAAACATTGGTAGTTTTCTCATGCTCCCAGAATGAATAAGTAGTCAGATTGTTTTGAAAAAAGATAGAAAACATGACTGACAAAATTGGACCCCCCTTTATGTACCATCCCCGATCCCACTCCCCTCCTGCCTTTCCTCCTTTGCTTCTCCACAGACACTGCTTCCTCTCAATGCACGTTCTTATGTACTCACGATACCTACCCAAAGAGTTTTGTTTTGTGAGTGAGTCTTGTTTTGTGTCTGCTTGTTGTTTTTTAACTTGCTGTTAAGTTTTAGGTTTCTTTGTTTTTTTTAAGATTTTATTTATTTATTTGAGAGAGAGAGAGAGAGAGAGGGAGAAGCAGGCTCCCCACTGAGTAGGGAGCCCGACATGGGGCCCGATCAATCCCAGGATGCTGGGATCATGACCTGAGCTGAGGGCAGGCACTTAACTGACTGAGCCACTCAGGCGCCCCAAGGTTTGGGTTTCTATTCATGTTGAAACCCATCCATTCTGATTCATTCATTGGAGCTGTACCAACATCCCATTGTATGAGTAAGCCACGTTGTGTTTATTCTGTTCCCTAGTGATGGTATTTAGGTCTCTTTCCTCATCTGCTGTATAGTGTTCCATTGATTAGACAACTTCACTGTTTTTGATGGATATTGAGGTTACCAGTTCTTTTTGCTATTCAAACATTACTACAAAGACTGCTCTTGAATGCCTAGCTTTGCATACTTGGGCAAGTAAGTCCAATAGGAGGAATCTGTAGATAAGGAATTACTGTGGCAAATGGTATGTGTATTTAAAATTCTGATTGATATTACCAAGTGGTTCCCTAATTTTTATACCGATTTGCTCTCCCAGTATTATTAGTGCATGAAAATGCGTGCTTACCCACACATTCTCCATCTCTGGGTATTAAGATTTTTTTTAAAGATTTACTTATCTATTTGACAGAGAGAGAGAGAGCACAGGTAGGGGGAGAGGGGGAGGGAGAAGCAGACTCCCGGCTGAGCAGGGAGCCCGATGGAGGGCTCGATCGAGGGGTCCGGGATCTTGACCTGAGCTGGAGGCAGGCGCTTAATTGACTGAGCCACCCAAGCACCCCTGGTTATTAAGATTTTTTATAGTTGCAAGTCTGACACGTTATAGGAAAAAAAATCATGGTTTAATTTGTGTATCTTTAATCACTGGTGAGTCATATCCTTTTATAAATTTATATTTCATTTTGCAAAGAACTTCCTGTTTTTGCCTTTGCTTATTTTCCAGTTGAATTATTGGTATTTTCCACTATGATTTGTTCCCATATCTCACCAAATTTTAAAAATACTTAATTTTTTGAATAGTAATGTATTTGCATGGCTCCAAATTTAAAAGTACAAAAAGATATACGATGTGAAGCTTCTGTCCCCTTTTTGATTCTCAGCCACCCAGTTAACTTCTTTACATAAAACTGTAATCAGTTTTATGCGTGCATTTGTGTGTCTGTGTCTTTTCAGAAGTGTTTTCTACATACACAAGCAAAAATGTGTACATGGTCTTTTCTTCACAAATGATAACATATTGTATGTATTATTTGGCACCTTGCTTTCTTTTTAAACATACAACTTGGTCATTACTTTATATTGGTACATAGAGAGCTAATTCCTCATTCCTTTTTTTATTGCTATAAAAGTAGTCCATTATTGGGGTGCCTGGGTGGCACAGCGGTTAAGCGTCTGCCTTCAGCTCAGGGCGTGATCCCAGTGTTATGGGATCGAGCCCCACATCAGGCTCCTCTGCTATGAGCCTGCTTCTTCCTCTCCCACTCCCCCTGCCTGTGTTCCCTCTCTCGCTGGCTATCTCTATCTCTGTCGAATAAATAAATAAAATCTTAAAAAAAAAAAAAAAGTAGTCCATTACTGATTAACTCATTTTCGCCATTTTACTGCTGCAAACACTGTAATAAATCACTTTAATTATTTCATAAACATGCAACTATACATGGAGGGTATATTTCTAGAAATAGAATTGCCAGGTCAACTTACAATTTTGTGAATTTGCACCTTAATAGATGTTGCCCAGTTGCACTCCATAAAGGTTGATCTACTTTAATCCTACATTAGTAATGCAAAAAAAAAATTAATAATGTTGTCTAGTGTTTTGTAAGGCAGACATTTTCTCTATATTACGTGTGGGCAAGTAGACGCTCAGAGACAGGAAGTCCCTTAGCCAGGATCACACAGCTTGTGAGTGGGCCGAGCAGGAGTTTGGACTCAGGTCTGTCTGATTTCAGGATCTTACTCTTTTTGTCGTGCTTTTTAGACTAGGCTAGTGCATGATACCTTTTAGTGGGATCAAGCAGTCCACCTCGCTTTGTAAGTTTTACTTCCAAGAAGTCTAGGAAGGAAAATAAGTAGGATGATTTTAACTTTTGATATGTAGGTTCAAGTCCAGCTATTACTCATGGATTTGAGACCATTTCCACGTGCCTTTTCAGACACTGCATTGCTTGCTTTCCACATCCAGCTTCCCTGACGCAACAGAAATGAACTTCAGAACGAAGGGCTGGTCTTTACCGGCTCCCCATGTGCCTTTGAAATGAAAAATTATGTTCACTTTGGTCGGTCTGCTTTTAGGAATTCTTCCCTTCTGCATTCCCAAGTCTGCTTAATTTTCTTCCTTCACTTTTTGGGTTAAACATTTAGTTGTTTCATTTTTATTCTCGTTTCCTAGTAGAGTTGTCTGTAAAATACACCCTAAGAATAGATTTGGCTTTATCTTCTAGATTTTGAAATATCTCATAATTTGAAATACAGATTTTCATTTGTAATTTCTAATAATCTATCATTTCAGTTTTGAGTTCCTCTTTTACCCAGTTTGACTCACGTCAATTGAGTGAATTTGACCTTTTTGAAAAGGAATGAATGACAAAGGCTAAGTGAGGGTTGTTATGGTCCCATTGTTTATAAATGAACTACACACAGGAGTGGTTCCTGGTGAGCCCTCCTCTCGTGCATCTTTCCTCATTGCTTTCTGGAATTTTCTGGCATTTCTTCAGTTACCTTCAGGACATTGTTAAGGCAGCTGTTGACTGTGTCTCAGAGTTTCCTTTTGGTGAGAGCACATGAGGGAAAGAGCCTTCCTTCTAGTCTTGAGTGTTTCCTGAACAACCGGCCTAAGCAATTGTAGGTGGCTTCTGGGCATTCTAGAAGAGTGGCTCTGCCTCCAGCCACGGGTACAGGACTTTCTGGTGTGCCCCTCACTTCACATCTTCCTTTTCCACAGGTGCCAAAAGCATTGGGGGAGGGGAACGCTGAACCAGAGATCAGAACGTCTGTCTGCGGGAGCTGCTGAGTTGCAGCTTCTGTCCCTGGGCTGGGTTGTCTCTCTCCTTTTGTCTTATTCATGTTCTCCTGCAGAGTAAGAATAAAAACAAGAAATCCCCAAAGGCCAGGTTTTTATTGAGTGGGATTAAGAAAAATAAGAACTACATCATTTCAAACTAGAGGAGGAGGGTTGGAGTAGACCCCCAGGGCAGCAGCCGAGGTGAAAGAAGTCTCTGGAGCCTTGCAAGGAGAGTGGTGATTAGCTTCAGATGCAGCTTGAGAGACAAGATTTCTGGTTAGTCACTCTGGTGGGACAGGGAGGGGGGGTGGGGCGGGGAGGGGGGGTGGGGGGGAGG